>NC_142595.1:41713863-42023863 GCF_965207765.1 Zootoca vivipara
CGCAAGAGGCACGACCGGCCCCGCCATCCCAACCGAGGGTCTACCACGAAGACCTCACCGACGAATCCGAATCTGACAGGGAGGAAGTACACCGAGTACAGCGGCGCACTCAAGCAGCACACACACCACAGCAGCCTCGACGAGAAGGAGGGAACTGTGCAAGCTGCGGGGAGAACCACGAGAGGAGGACCTGTCGTTTCCGCAACGCAGAGTGCAGGCAGTGCAGAAAATTGGGACACATCGCCCGGGTGTGTCGGGCTCGACTCACCCGTCAACAAGCATCAGATGACCGACCCAGGAGCCCCAGGTCACACGGCACCATGCACCAAGGCAACTCGACGGAGATCACGGACTACCAGGTATTCCAGTTGCCCCATCCCAGCACAGAGAAAATTTATATAGAGGTACAGATAGAGGGAGCCCCATGCCGCATGGAGCTGGACACGGGTTCAACTCTATCCATAATCTCGGCCCGAACATTAAGGGAACTGTGCCCTAATGGGGGTCCCAAACTAAGGCCGGCCCCATTTACCCTCCGGGACTTCCAGAAACGTAAGGTCCCTACAATGGGGGTGGGGACCTTCAGGGTGCAATATCGAGGGCGAAAGCAACAATTGGACTTGCTGGTAGTTAAGGGCCCCTACGTTAGCTTACTGGGACTGGCATGGTTTGGACCTCTGGGGCTAGCCGTTACCGGGGTGAACCGCACTAGCTTACAAGTGGACGTGGACGCCATATGCAAAGAGTTTCCAGGGGTTTTCGATGGGGCATTGGGACGATATACAGGACCCCCCATTGCCCTACAGCTAGACCCCGCTGTACGACCCATCAGGCACAAGGCCCGCCGGGTCCCGTTCGCCCTGAAACCCCGCATAGACGAGGAATTGGACCGGCTCGTGGAGCAAGGAGTGCTGGAGCCGGTGCCCAACGCCCCCTGGGAAACTCCAATTGTCACACCCGTCAAGCCTAACGGTTCGGTCCGTATCTGTGCAGACTACAAATGCACCATAAACAAGGCTCTCACGGCCCATGCATACCCAGTGCCAGTGGTCAGCCATGTCCTCGCCACCCTGGCTGGGTCAAAAAAATCTTTGGCAAACTGGACTTGGCCCAAGCGTATCAACAGTTGCCTGTGGACGAAGCCACAGCAGAGGCTCAGACGATTGTGACGCACAGAGGGGCATTCAGAGTAAAGCGGCTGCAATTTGGCGTTAGCGTGGCACCAGGCATATTCCAGAATCTAATGGACTCTCTCCTTAAAGGGATTCCTGGCGTCACCCCCTTCTTTGATGATGTACTGATCGCTGGGCCCACACCAGAGGAATTTGAGGACCGCCTCCGCTCCGTCCTGCACCGTTTCCAGACGGCGGGCCTCAAGGTGAAGCGGGAAAAGTGTTTACTGGGAGTGCCGCAGGTGGACTTTCTGGGATTTAAGGTGGACGCAGAAGGGGTCCATCCAACCGGTGACAAGGTACGGGCCATTTGTGAGGCCCCAGCGCCCAAGAGCAAGCCCGAACTTCAGTCATTCTTGGGACTATTGAACTTTTACCATGCCTTCCTTCCCCATAAGGCAGCGGTAGCGGAGCCCCTACACAGACTCCTAGATAAAAGGGCCCCTTGGGTGTGGGGCCAGCGACAAAGGGCCGCATTCCAGGCAGTCAAGGACTTGCTCGTCTCGAACTCGGTCTTGGCACACTTCGACGAGAGGCTGCCAGTGGTGCTGGCATGCGACGCCTCTCCCTATGGCATCGGCGCTGTCCTGGGACACCAACTCCCGGATGGAAGAGAGGTGCCGGTGGCATACTTCTCCCAGACGCTTGCTGCAGCCGAACGAAACTACTCACAGATTGACAAGGAGGGTCTGGCAATCGTGAAGGGCGTAAAAAAATTCCATGATTTCTTGTACGGGCGGCCCTTTACCATAGTGACTGACCACAAGCCGTTGCTTGGCCTGTTTGCCCCCGAGAAGCAGACCCCCCAAGTGTTGTCTCCACGTGTCCTCAGGTGGTCAATTTTCCTTGCCGGCTACCAGTATGCACTAATCCACCGCCCTGGGAAGGCGATGGGCCACGCAGACGCACTCAGCAGGCTACCACTACCAGAAACAGGCCCCGACCCAGCGCCTGCGCAAGAGGTTATGACCCTGGAGCTGCTTCCCGACCGACCCATTCAGGCACAAGAAGTTGCGCACCATTCCACAAAAGATAGGGTCATCTCCCGGGTCCTGGACTGGGTGTGGCGAGGATGGCCCAGCAGCAGCCCCGGGCCAGAATTCGCTGGCTACACAAACCGCAAACATGAACTGTCGGCCCACAAGGGGTGCCTGTTATGGGGAAGCAGGGTCGTTGTTCCCCAGCCCCTCCGCAAAAGGGTCCTCACAGCCCTACACGAGACACACCCAGGGGTAGTGAGGATGAAGGCCCTTGCCAGGAGTTATGTGTGGTGGCCGGGGATTGACAGAGAGATAGAGGCCTGGGTTCAACACTGCCAGACCTGCCAAGAATCCCGCCCGGACCCCCCAAGGGCCCCAGTCCAGCCCTGGGAGTCCGCCCGACATCCATGGTCACGCTTGCACGTGGACTTCGCTGGCCCCTTCCAGGGAAAAACATTCTTCATAGTGGTGGATTCCTACACCAAATGGCTGGAGGTCGCACTGGTACCGTCCACTTCTACGGCGGCAGCCATCCGGGTACTACGTAAGCTGTTTGCAACCCACGGGCTCCCTGACACCCTCGTCTCGGACAATGGAACCGCATTCACGTCAGAGGAGTTCCAGACCTTCACAGCGCAGAACGCCATCCGCCACATCCGCTCAGCACCATTCCACCCTGCCACCAATGGCCAAGCGGAGCGCATGGTGCGGACCACCAAGGACAGCCTCCGCCGCATAACACAAGGGGACTGGGAATACCGCCTTGCCGCATTTCTTCTAGCACAGCACAGCACCCCAAGCACAACGACGGGCCGGAGCCCAGCTGAACTACTCATGGGCCGGCGCCTTGCAACTAGACTGGACCGACTTCACCCCGACAGAGCTCAGGATGAGGTAGTGGTGGGGAAAGGCAGGAACCCCCGGACATTTGTGGCCCAGGACCCAGTGTATGCAAAGAATTTTGGGGCAGGCCCAGCATGGGTACCCGCCACAGTCACCAAGGTGACCGGTCCCGTGTCGTACGAGGTACTAACGGAAGGGGGGCAATGTTGGCGCCGCCACTGCGACCAGCTACGGCGACGATTCCCAGGAGGAACCCGGGAGGAGAGCGGGACAGAGGGGTCCCAAGGGGACAGCAGGGCAGTGAGGCCTGTAGAGCGAGAGGGGTGGGCAGGGGAAGCAGAAGCAGTAGGCACAGAGGGGCGCCCCGAGGCTGGAAGGACACCGGAACCAGAGTCACAACCTAGTGGTTCAGTGGCGCCAGACCAGACAGCCCCGGCACAGCCAGCAGCCTCGGAACACGAGCCAGAACCAGAACCCCTGACCAAGGAACACCCCAGGCCACAACGCACACGGAGGCGGCCAGCAGACCTTGGGGACTACGAATGCAACTTCCCGGGCAGGACTGGAACTTAGAGGGGAGGGGTGTTATGTACTGAGCTGAATCCTAGAACAATAGGATTCAGAATCAGCGGGAGCTACCCAATCCAACTCCAGGTGGAAGTGAATCCGCAACCTGATTGGCCTGCTGGAGCAGCCAATCAGGCGGCTGGCAGAAGTGAATCTGCTACCTGATTGGCCTGTAGGAGCAGCCAATCAGGCTGCAGGCAGAAGTCAATCCACAATATAATTGGCCCACAGGTGTAGCCCTGAAGTAGCCAATCACGCAAGGCCCATTGTGTAAATAATGTATATAAGCAGATGGTTTTGGGAAAAGAGCGATTCGTCTTCTCTTCTTCTCCTTGATGAATATGAGCTGAATAAAGAGCATGAAATTCACTCTCGACTCCGAGTATATTTCAGACATTGACTGAGTCAGTCCACAGAAATCAAGCCTGGTTTTTACCAGGCCAAAAAATGAAGGACAATATAAGAAACATAATTAATCTGATAGAGTATTTCTACGTAAGAAATGAACAACAGGCTGCACTAAAAAATTTTTAGATGTGGAAAAAGCCTTTGATAATACTACATGGTCAATCATGATTAAGGTATTAGAGAAAATGGAAATAATTCTTTCCTAGCAGGAATTAAAGCAATGTATACTGACAAATGTCAAATAGAAAAGGAACGAGACAAGGCTATCTCTTATCTCCATTGTTATTTATCATGACATTAGAAATATTACTTCAGAATATAAGGAGAAATAGGGAAATTAAAGATATTATGGTGGGATGTAGAGTGCAACGAGACTGAGTGTTTGGGTGGGTGGGGAGGCTCGTTCAATTTCATTGTACACAGGTTGTACAATGACAATAAATGTATTATTATTATTATTCAAGATATGTAAAATGAACCATGAAAAGAGAAGAAGGGAAGTCATTGGAAGTTTGTAAAATGTTAATTTGAAATTGTAAAACAGAATATATATATATATATATATATATATATATATATATATATATATATATATATTGTATAGGAAACCAAACCTAGTAGATTTGTTCATTCTTATATGTAGATGTTTCAAAGGGGATGTTTCAAAGGGGAGGAGGAAAAGAATAGATAAACACTAGCCTTCCTACCATGGACCCAGGTGGCGCTGTGGGTTAAACCACAGAGTCTAGGGCTTGCTTATCAGAAGGTCGGCAGTTCGAATCCCTACAACGGGTGAGCTTCCATTGCTCGGTCCTAGCTCCTGCGCACCTAGCAGTTCGAAAGCACATCAAAGTGCAAGTAGATAAATACGTTTGCGTGTGCTGCTCTGGTTTGCCAGAAGCAGCTTTGCCATGCTGGCCACATGACCCAGAAGCTGTCTGCGGACAAATGCCGGCTCCCTCGGCCTCTAGAGCGAGATTAGCGCCGCAACCCCAGAGTCGGACACGACTGGACCTGATAGTCAGGGGCCCCTTTACCCTTACCTAGCCTTCCTACCACTGTGTTGTCCCTCCTTTAAAAACCATTGCTTATTTTTATCTACCACCAGCAGCCCAAAAAGGAAAGATGGTGAACCAAGGGTCTGTATCCACATGAGACTCCAGGAAGGCAGACTCTTTCCCTCAGTCCCTTGTGACAGGCAACATGCCGACAATTTCTTCCTACAGGACATGATTGGGATCAGAATGCCCCTTCTGTCTCAATTCCGTAACACACTGTATCCATTTGGTTGTTCCAACACATCCATGCTTAGGAAGCAGAACCCAGGAAAACAGCAATTATGTGCAGAGGTTCCCCAGTGCTTCAGTATGCCAGAGGGAGGCAATAAGTGTTTCAGCGGATACTAATGACATTGTTATTGAGGTACTCATTCCCATGAACAGAAATAGATATGTGTCAGATGTATCAAAGCTATGATATGTGAACAGGAACACTTTTTATTCTTTCCATGTTGCACTGTAAGACACATAGGACAGCGCCCGCACACACACAACATGCCCGCACACACACAACATTTATGAGATGCCTTCAGGGTGATGGTTTAATGTGTTGAATGCTATGGAGGCAAAGAATCAGTCAAAGGAGACTGAGGTAAAAATGAATGAGAGACGGGTCTGAATGGGTGCAGTGCCAAAATAAAGTGAAGGTAAGAATCTGATTTGCTATAATAAACTTCTTTACTCGCTGCTCCAGGGATCTTCCACTGATACCAGCTCACAGTTGTGTCATATTTTATGAATTTGCTGCTTCTTCATTCTGGTTTAGAAAGCTTTGTAGTTGTTTTCGTATCATATGATGGAGAAACAGGAATGTCTCTTGGCTCATCCATACTGTTGTTTAATATGGATAGCAAGAGCGTCCGTTAATTCTCCATTGTCCATATGATGTCCTCGTCTACAAACTTCATCTACAAACTGCCTTCCCAAATATTCCCCCCCCTCCCTTAATCCAGATTTTCTCATACCTTCATGTGTTTGGAGTATTCTGGTATGAGAAAATCTTGTTTGAGGGAGGGGAAGAGTGTGAGAAAGCAGCAATTTGGGAGCGGGGAACATATGGACTATGGAGAAGTACAGGAAGAGTACTATTCACATTAAATGACTGTATGGGCTCTTCACATGGTAAAGCTTGTGGGGAGAAAGTGTTGCAGCAGTTGGGGCAGAAAGGGGTTTAGAGGCAAGTGGAGGGGCAGGAGAGAGGGAGGCAATTTTGTGATTTCTACAAAAGCCACCAGGTGAAATCACTGAAGGTTTGCTTTTTTGCAGAGGAGGAATCTGAAAGAAAACAAAACAATGAGTGTATGGTGGTTACCACTCATTTTCTCTTCCAACTGCACCCAATCCAATAGGCTGGAGTCTTAGAAAGGTCTACTCAGAAGGAAGCCCTATCTAGGACTCATGTACATTTCTGCTTGGTCTACCATTTCCCCCTAGGAAAACCAGCACTGAATGGGATCAAATGTAAATCAGGATTTCTATGGATTGATGTTTGTTCTGGTGTAGTGCTAAAGAGTGGGTTTTCCAGGGGAAAGCATCTGGGCAAAGGCAAAACTGCTAGGACTCATGCCTAAAAAGCATGAGACAAGCACAAAACCACTCAGACCTGTGCTTTATAGGCACAGGACAAGCAGAAGTAGGTCTCACTAAGAGCATTGCAGCCCAAAAAAGTAAGCACCACTTAATGCAGAGGAACATGCATAGATGGACTCTTAAGCACACTTAGAAAAGGTCGAGACCACACTTTTAAAACACATCCAATGCATATTTAAAGCACATGACTCTATTGTGTAATAAAGAATCCAGAAAGGGGATGTTTCAGAAGAGTAATAATATATGGGTTGGATCCAGAGTTATGTTTAGAGTATAAGCAGTGAATTGAAGATGTTTCCTATGAACATAACTCTGCATGCATAAATCTCTAAACCTGACTTACGGTAAGTCTGAATCCAACACTAGGATCCAAAGCACACATTTGGGAAGGAAAATGAATTATTCCGTTAACACCGCTCCCTCAAAGGGCAAACCTGCTTAGCCTATACTCAAACAGGCAAATGATACCTGCTCTTGAAATGCAAAAGGTGTTTTTGTTCTGTAATTCCAGATGGAGTTGGCCAATGGGACCAATGTCACAGAATTCATTTTGCTGGGATTTGGAGGAGGGCAAAAGAAACATTTGTCGTTGCTCCTTTTTTTGACTGTTCTTTATGTGGTCACCTTGGCTGAGAACATAATCATTATCACACTGGTGGTTCTAGACACCCACTTGTCACGAATTCCCATGTATTTCCTTCTGAGCAACTTCTCCTGGCTGGAGATGTGCTACGTATCCACCACTGTACCCCGCATGCTCTTTGATCTGGTGAACAGTCATGGGGAAATTTCCTTCCAGGCTTGCTTCCTCCAGTTCTACATCTTTTTCTCTCTCGGCGGAACTGAAGGTTTCTTTCTCTCAACTATGGCTTTCGATCGGTACTTGGCAATATGCCACCCATTACGCTACCCACAAATTATGTCCCAAAATGCCTGCTATGCCCTTGTGGCTGCTTGTTGGATTGTTGGCTTTCTGTGGTTTATTATACCAGTGAGTTTGATCTCCAAGTTGTCCTTCTGTGGACCAAATGTCATTGACCATTTGTTGTGTGATCCTGGGCCACTTCTGTCTCTGGCCTGCCCGCCACTAGGGAATGTTCCTTTCATCCATCAGATTTTTGTGAAAACGGTGGTTTTCATCAACTTATCCTGCATCATGCTGTCCTATAGCATTGTGATTTTCACTCTGATAAAAACTGCTAACGAAGGCAGTTGTAGGAAGGCTTTCTCCACAGTATCATTTCACCTAGTGGTGGTGACTATTTTCTATGGTTCTGTGGCAGGGGTATACTTAGCGGATCTAGGTGAAGAAAGCCACTCAGAAGTCACAAAGGCAGCCGCACTCTTCTACACTGCCATCACACCTTTCCTTAATCCCCTGGTCTACTGTCTGAGGAATGATCAGATGAAAGAGGCAGCAAGGAAGTTGTTCAGGAGAATGAAGAAATGGTGGCGAACTGGAGAACACTGATGGTGTGAAGATGTTGGGAGAAGAAAATGAAGCGGAAGACCCAACCAGTCATCCAAAGAGATAAAACTCATATTCTATTTTTTGCTTTTCAAAAATTGTATTGATGAGTTAATTAAAAAGTGCAACATAGCGAAAAGAAAGAAAACAAACAATCCAAAGGACAAAAGTACAAAGATACGGCACTGATGCAAGGGGATGATAAAGAATTAATTTATACGGATATTTCCTTTCCAAATAATAAAAAATTAGAAAAATAAAAGTTTTCTAAACTGTGAATTCTATTATTTTTAAGACTAAAGGTTCTATATAGCCTTAAATGAACCAGACATTTACATATACCAATGGCACTGAGTGACCATGTGCCTCAGTATTTGTATTAAAATATAATCAGGGGCATTGCAATGGGGGCAGGGGGCAGGCTGCCCCGCACTCCACTCTTCGGGAGGCAGCGTGCCATGGCCTCTTCGTACCCAGCGACAGCAGCCGCCACGGCTGCCATCGCAGAGAGGCCGCCCTGATGCTGCTGGCTGCCATCCGCCACTCAACAGAGTGACCGGCATGGCGGGTCGGGTCGGGTCTGTGCACGGAAGCTCCAACATGGGAGCCTGTTTCCTTGGGAGTCACAGGTGGGGCCACCCTGTGACTCAGCATCGCACAACGTCTACGCAGACGTTGTACTGTGCTGACATCGTGTGACGCTGCTGCGTCGCGGGGTGGTCCCTCCCCACGACTCCCAAGCCTCGCTCGGCAAGGCGGAGGCCAGTAAAAAGAATTGTTCGCCACCAGGGTCAGCTGGAAGCCAGCTGCCGGCACGACAAACAAGTCTTTTTACCGGGCGACGTCGCCCCGAGCGAGGCTTGGGAGTCGGGGGGGGGGCACCCCACAACGCAGCATTGTACAATGTCAGCGCCACACAACATCTACACATGTACGCAGCGTTGCACAATGTTTGCGCATGCTTCGTACGTCACGGCGCATGCGTGCAATGTCACGACACCCTGTGCTCTGGTTTTGCCGCCCCAGGTGCTGCTCTAGTGCACATGCATGGGGTGCACATGCATGGGATGCCGTGCATGGGCAGTCCACATGGGGCGCCACACAGGCACCGCCCCTGCTACCAGCTGGGGTAGGAACTCCACTGAATATAATCATGCCCCCCCCCCAGAGACATTAAGTCAGACTCTGCCTTTTTAGTTCAAGAAGGGCAACTTGACAAACCCTTGAATACCAACTATCCAAATGATTAAGATTAAAGGTCTTCCAGGATTTGGCAATAGAGCCCCGGACTGCTGTTAAGGGATGATAAGTGTGTTCTTTATTTTTTAAATCTCATTCTGTTACCATATACAGATACAAAAGTGCTTGGTGGAATTATTGGGTAATTGTTTGGTTGTCAAAGTGCTTTCAGTGAATACCTTATTCCAAAATTCAGCCCCCTTTGAGCAGTCCCACCACATGCACATACTTATATGTACCAACTATGAGGAAGAGCCCCCCCCCACCCCAAAAATGTCCCTATTTGCCTGCTATGACTTGGTGGCTGCTTGTTGGAATGTTGGATTTTGTTGATTTCTTATCCCAGTGTCTTTGATATCCAAGTTGTCCTTCTGTGGACCCAATAAAGCCATGAAAATGAGTAACCTAACGTCAACAACAAACAACAACAACAACAACATGTAAAATATTAGGTGCCTGTTCCATAGTAAATCAAAGCAGGGCTTTCAGATTTTCTTCCTCTGTTCTGAACTATGATGCACACCTGCTACCTGTTCTTTCTGAAAACAGCTAAAAAGACAATAATATAAATGAACGAACAAACATGAATGCATAAAATGTCTGTCAAATGCAGACTTCTTTTGTGATACTCTTTTCTGAATATCTTATTATACTGAAACCCTTCATTATTGCTGTCAGCCAGCAGGGGGCTTAGTATCTCTCTCCACCCAAGAGAACTTAACCATGCAATGATATAAATGAATGAATGAATAAAATGCCCACTTTTAAGTCAAATGCAAACTTTTCCTGTGGTACCCTTTTCTTCTGAATATCTCATTATACAGAAGGTTTTTTTTTATGTGAATCAGTAGAAGCCTTGGTATCTCTTGCTATCCCGGGGAGATACATGGTTTATTCTGCAAGGTCTCACAGAAATTGTAATTCTGAATAGGTGATTATCTCCCTTATAATTATCTACTTAATTGTGATTACATGCTACATCTTCTGCTCTCAAGGCTGCTGTAGTAACCCTGACAAAAACTACAAGACACAAGGATTCAATAACTATCCCCCATCCAATTTGGTGTGAGGGTTTTTATAAATCAGATCATGGACATTTTAGAAGGCATAGTCTGAGCCACACATCATCGTTTGTGGGGGCATTCAAATCAGGCTGTGGGACTCAACACAGAACCCAGTAAGGTATAATGTGGAGGCAGCAGAATGGGAGTTGTGAAGGAATTCTTCTACAGAAGCTACTGCCATTGGCAGTCCTGGTCTTTTTTCCTCTGGTGGCATTCAAGACGCCTGACATCAAATGCAGTGTCAGCAACCCTCTTCCCATTCTCCACAAGTTTTACCAATCAGGAGACTTCATAATTCCCAGCATTATATCTCAGATATATAGATTTTCCGTTCCAATCAGTTTCACAACACTCCCTTCTGATGACATCTTTGAAGACACTGTGTAAGGCTTTGTTTGTTTTGCTTTTTTATTTTAAAAAAGGTTCCTTGGTAATGTCATTTATCTGTCCTAGCTATGCCTCATTTCCCTTCAGCATTTTGATGATCCTGCTGTTTTCTGCTTAGGAGCGTTAAGTATTTAAGAATGTCCAGATTGGAGGGAAGGAACTGTGAGAGAGCTGTGGCTGGAGTTGAGGATTAATTTTTAATTTTGGTCCTTTTTATTTTTGAGCAACTATGTTTACTGCTTTCTCTGGATTGTTTCTTCAATCTGGTCATATTTTCTGAGAAAGTATTGATAAGTGGAAGGTGCTGTCATTCAAAGGTGGAGCATCTTCATGGTACACAGGAGGTCACTGTTTCAATGCCTGGCATCTTGAAGTAGGGCAGGGAAGGTTTCTTTAATAGAAACTTCAGAGATCCACAGACAGCCAGTATAGACAATATGTCAGCTTCTTGGTTTCCTAAGTTGTATTTTATTTCATCTGATTTATATCTGATCCCATTTTGAACGGCAATTCTATGGGTGATAGTCAACTAAACCAATTGAAATCAAGAAAATTGGGTTACTTTTTTCAGTTTATTTCAATAATGTAATTAAAGACCTTCAACACCTGGAAAGATGCCCAGAATACTGTATCAGCATTGTGCAGGTCAAAACAAAAGATAAAAGTACAGATGCATTTGACACTATTTCACAATGCTTATCTAGATCAGAATGTATTCAGTAATAATGCATTTAACTGAAGAGAAGCATTTGTCACATTCTGAAACAAATCCACTCTCACAGTGCAAGTAACTTTAATTACAGGATGATGACCCAGATCTATCAGCATAGCCTGGCATTGATATTTGCTATAAAGGAGATCAATGAAAACCCCCAGATTTTACCTAATATCACCTTGGGCTTTCATATCTATAATAGCTATTTTGACACAAGGTGGACCTATCAAGCAACACTGGAACTTTTCTCTACACTGGACAGATTCACCCCCAACTACAAATGTGATAGTCAGAACAATCTAGGAGCAGTCATTGGGGGACCTATCTCTGAGGTCTGTCTCTACATGGCAGATACCCTGTGCATCTATAAAATTCCTCAGGTATGCAAGCAGTAGGAAAGTTAAACAAACCATTTGCTCATCTGTTTACTTGTAAAGGTTTTCCTTTTAACAGTTGTGTTTGCAATGTTTCTTCATGTGAGGCTTCCAGAAGTAAGACTATATGAAAAGTCCTACTGAATCAGGCCAGGAACCTAACTAGACCTGAAATCTTTTCTCAAAGAGGCCAACGAACTACCTTGAGGAAGTCCACAAGGCAGGACTTGACTGCAACATCACTGTCCACATTTGCCATACCCAGCAATTGGAATTCAGTATCTAATTCAAGATGCTGTATGCTTGTACATAAGATCCCACAGTTAAGATGTATTCAAATTGATTGCCAAAACCTTTAACATTTCAAGGTACTACCTTGGAAAAATTCAGACATCTAAAATATAGAATTGAAAATGAGATCTATCATGCAACACTATCAAACAAATAGCAAATCCCAACATATAGTGAAAAAGGATTATCCAGATGATCAGCAAATATATTGTTTCAGTAAAGTTGTGTCCAGTCAGGGTTCCAAACATGCAAAAAATAAAAGAGAACATTAACAACGAACAATATGCAAAGGACCTTAAGCAGAATCCTGTAATCCTGTAACACAACAATTAAATTGTGTTTTAGCCTGCAAAGGTACAACACTAACTTGAAGAGGAGAAAGTGAATGATATATGAAAAAATATGAACTACTTTTCCTCTGCATATTGGAAGTAAATCATATTATTCCTATGGAGTGCATGAGGAATTAACTATATTATATAAATAACTTTTTATTATAACTAACCTATCAACCAAAAGTTGCTAATTGAATGACAGCAGTGAGATAGAGCACTTGCTTTTTAGGTTTTGGAATTTAAGAAAGCTAATATTTAGATTGATGAGATACAGGGAGAAATAATTTTAATGCAATGGACTGGTGTTTCTGGGCTCTTCTCTCATTTTCCAAATGTGAGGTTCACATTTCTTAGAAGAGGGAAGAGGGTGACTTCCAACATACAACACTGAGTGGCTTCACTAGTTTTTGTTGGTTCTTCTTCTTCTTCTTCTTCTTCTTCTTCTTCTTCTTCTTCTTCTTCTTCTTCTTCTTCTTCTTCTTCTTCTTCTCCTCCTCCTCCTCCTCCTCCTCCTCCTCCTCCTTCTTCTTCTTCTTCTTTTCTACACAAATGTCACGGGAAGCCCCAGTAATATTTGCCCCAATAATAATGCCTGTAATTTCTCTGTACCAAAGTTCAGGGCCTGCCTTTTTCTCTTGCAGCAGCAGCATTTCTGTTTTATTCCCTATTGACCACCCTTTCACTCTGACTAAAATTCTCCTCTTACATTTTAGAAAGATTAGATTCCCCACACACACACTCAGTTCTGTAGCTTCATTTGGAGTTATTTCTATTTTTTGTGTGTTTTCTGACTTGTTTTTTCTAGATGATTTTGAATAGCATTAAAGGCTTTCCCCCACTCTGTAAATAAAGAGGCGTGTGGATTTTGTTAACTGCTTCCAACATCACCAGTGTATTTGCACTGCACAAACCTTACTGCTACTTCACCCCTCCTACTTGCCGTTCTAGAACATCACAGAATCTCTGAGCATACCTGCCCTACCCTGCTGGTCTCTTCACTCCTTAACTTTTGAAATTTCCATTAGATCATATATGGCTCTCCTGTGGTGATAGATAAGAAATCCCAAGCTGCTTTCTATCTCCAAATGTTCCCAAATTTGAAGCTTCAACATGAGACAATTCTCCACATACTGCTATATTTCAAGTGGACATGGATTGGGATAATTTCTCGGCACGATGACAATGGAGAGAGGTTTGAACAGAGTATTATCCCCATGTTTGCCCAAAGAGGTATCTGCTTTGATTTCATAGTAAGACTTCTCAAAGTGTCTTTTTCCAATGATATTAATGATATGGTGGGAGATGTAATTGAGAAGACTGAAATCATTATGAGGAGCACTGTCATTGCATTGGTCATTCATGGTGAAATCGAGACCATGCTCATCATGAGGATATTCTCCAGGGCTTCAGCATATGAGCATATATCAACAAAGAGAAATGGTAAAGTCTGGATTATGACAGCCGAGATAGAGTTCACTTCCATTCCTCTTCAAAGAGATTGGGACATAGACTTCCTCCATGGTGCTATATCCTTTGCTGTTCACTCCAGTGAGGTTTTAGGATTCCAGAAATGTCTTTTGTTGAGAAATCCTTCTTCAGAGAAAGACGATGACTTCCTTAGGGTTTTCTGGGAGCAGGCATTTGGGTGTCAGTTCCCCAACTCCATGGTAGACCTACAGGATGAAAAAATCTGCAGTGGAGAGGAGAAGTTGGAGACTCTTCCTGCATCTGTTTTTGAAATGAGCATGACTGGCCACAGCTACAGTGTCTACACAGCAGCCTATGTGGTTGCAGATGCATTGCAGGCCATGCATTCATCTAGATTCAAAGCCAGAATGATAGTAGATGGAGGAGTAAAGCTTCAGCATCAAGAGTTATGGAAGGTAATGTGCCATATACACCAAGAAGGATCCCACTTGATCAGTCCAAAGCCTTCCTTTACCAGCCAACCAGATAGCAATAGTTTTCTCCCACTGTCCCCCCCCCCAAAATGCCTGGTTTTCAGATGCATGATGTCTGTTTCTTGAGAATGTATAAAACAGCATTGAATACTAGCAATAGATTTCCTGCTTCCTAGTACAACATTAGATCATCATTCCCTGAACTTCAGAGCATGGGAAGTCATCCAAAAGATATATAATATGGCACTGAATAATTAGCTCTTTTGACTGTATTATAATTTGGAATGCTTTATTGTGGTTTTTATTGGGTTGTTAAATTTCTCGGCGGTGAGAATTCTGATAGCACAAAAGTGGAAGACTGGAGAAATTCCAACTAAAGAACAATGGCAAGAGAAATGGATGAACTATGCAGAAGTGGCAAAATTGACGGACAGACTTTGAGAAAAAGACAACAGTGACTTTGATAAAGAGTGGGAACCATTTATAACATATTTGCAGAAACAAAGGAAGACTATTGACTTGGTGGCAGGATTTAAATAAAATTTCAAATCTTTATTAACAAAGAATATTTAAAACAATATCAGAAATTATATAGTAGACTTTTTAGAAACAGCAGTATGTAATAAGAGGGAAACAAACTAGAAGTGGAAGTTGGGGAAAGCCCAGGAGGGGGAGGGAAGAAGTGATGGAACATAAACGTTATTGATATGAGGTGTACACAATGATAGAAAAAGATAAGTGAATAAAAATTTAATAATAATAATAATAATAATAATAATAATAGATTACTAACTCAAGGTGGTATGCGCACATCTCCCACTCTCTATAGCTGAAGAAGTGTGCATGCACATGATAGCTCATACCAAGAACAAACTTAGTTGGTCTCTAAGGCTACTGGACATTTTTTTAAAAAAAATACTGTGTCAGAACAACACGGCTACCTAGCTGAATCTATGTCAATGATTACTCAGCACAAAGCTTTTCAAGGGTTCTGTAATTATGTGGGGATGATCACCAGTCTTTGGCATATCCTAAAGAATTGCCTTCATTTTATTTTCTTTACACCCACTTTCTTTAGCTTCACCACTTTGTTAAAAGGATCGTATTTAATAATAGTGCTGGGGAAAAGGTTTCCTTCAATGAAAATGGAGAGCTAGAGGCTGGATTTGATGTTATAAACTGGGTCACATTTCCAAACCAGTCCTTTCAGAGAGTCAAAGTTGGAAAGGTAGACTCCATGGCTCCCCAAGAAGAAGCGCTTAGCATTTGTGAAGACGCCATTGTGTGGCCAAGAAGTTTTAACCAGGTGAAGTCCATTCATATTTTGTAGCATATCCATTACTTTCAGAATAATATCAGTTCACATACTGACATTGCTCAGTTCTATGTTCTCCCACATCCTTAGTGTAGGTGTGGAAGAATGTTTGAAAATGTAAGTTAAGTGACAGCCATTTGAACCACTGTTTCACCATGAAATCTTCACCTGGAAACAGGTAAAGGTATATAGATCTAAATACTTTGATAATGGAAGCCAGAAGAGGGATCCCTTTAGTGCAACAACACTGCCTCCTCTCCTACCCACTTTTGTCCTTTACCCTCCCCAAATCTGTTGCAGAGGGCATAGCTGCCAAGTTATCCCTTTTTTTAAGGGATTTTCTCTTATGCTGAATAGGCTTCCTCGCGAGAAAAGGGAAAACTTGGCAGCTATGGCAGAGGGCAGGCAGAGCACCTCAAAGAATCCTAACATCAACCCTACCTATTGCAAATGAACTCGAGAAAGAAGAGACAGTGAGATGTAATTTGAAGTTCAATAAGGGCCAGACATTTATTAAAGTGTCTTCAATGAGATGAGAGCTAATTCTGTTTACCTGTCTCAGTCTCTTCTCCAGGGGTGGATATTTCCCACTCCAAGCGAGTCAACAGAAAACCGTCTGCAGAGCTGTTGCATGCCGAGGTTCCAAGACATTCCCCCCAATAACTCACACTTCACACAATATTTTAAGTTTAAGGTTTTTGGCATTAATTTGGCCACAACTTTATTTAAATACAACTGAATGTGAGTGGTTGCTTAGGCATTGGTTCTTGCCATCTGTCCCCCGCCTGGGACAGATCTGACTCCCACTAGCCTAGTAGGGGAGCCAGTAGGTAAGCACCCTCTGGGAGAGATCGGGGCAGGGGCCCACGCCCTTGACCTCATCCCTCAGATGCTCCCCTGAGGCTCATGCGTGGCCCTGGCCCCCAACGGGGATAAATGGACAAACATGTAGAGCCCCAGGATTTCAATCAATCATTTGCTACCTGCAAATTTCCCCAGCAACAGCACACCCACCAATCACACATATGGCCATCCAAACTGACCCGCCTCTTCAACCCTGGGATGTCTTGTTAACCCTTCCACAACCCATGTTCTCCTCTATGGGGAGAACCTGCTTTGTAATCCACAAACCATAAATTGAAAGAGGTGTGGAGGAACACCAAGCCACCCAACAAATTAACTTTGGATGGGAATTGATGTGAAGATGTTGGGATTGCGTTTCCCCAGAACCAAATTCACAGGGGTTTTTCTCATATGGAGGTTCTGGCCTTATAGTTATTTGTCTTTTTTTCCTCATTTTGGCAGCTCTGTATGAAGACAGTTCAGGAAGTTTTCCAGAATACAGTACATTGTTGCTATACAATCTTGCAAAAGAGAACACCTTCTCTTCTTTCATTTGTGGACAGGTGCAGCCCCTTTCTGTTTGTAATGATAAATGCCCTTTGGGTTACCATAAAGCAAAGAAGGAAGGGGAGCCATTTTGCTGCTATGATTGCATTCTATGTCCTGAAGGGAAGTTTTCCAACCAGATGGGTAAGAGAAATCATGTACACAGCCTATCAAATGTACTGTCACTCACTACAGATGCACATTTTACCCTCAAATATGCATTTTGTTTAAATTTTCCTGAAATGTGCATTTTTCATATTTTAATCAAAAACAATATTTTAAAATTAAATCCGGGGCATTTTTTGAAGCAAGAACTGCTCCTCAAAATTTAGAGATGAGGTAAAATTGAAGGACAGCTGTGCTCTATCCCATACTAGACTGGGAAGTCCTGTTGGGGTGTTTTAAAATATGGAGAAAGTAAAATTCTCAAGAACCCTCACCTTAAGTGATAACACTTGGTCTCCAAATCCGAGTTAAGTCCTAAAATCTTGCATGCAATGTGTGGGGTGGCAATTGTGGGGGTGACAGTCGGGGGTGAGGGTTGGGTGGAGGCAATCAACCATCCCTGAATATGTCACCTTGGTTATATGAGAAGAATGCAGAAGTGTCCTTCAGATTTAAATATGGCAAGTCATAGTTAGTATTTTGTTTTTAATTTTGTTTTGAATATTTTACAACAGGGGTCAGCAAACTTTTTCAGCAGGGGGCCGGTCCACTGTCCCTCAGACTTTGTGGGGGGTCGGACTATATTTTTTGGGGAAAATATGAACAAATTCCTATGGCCCACAAATAACCCAGAGATGCATTTTAAATAAAAGGACACATTCTACTCATGTAAAAACATGCTGATTCCTGGACCGTCCGTGGGCCAGATTTAGAAGGCAATTGGGCCGCATCCAGCCCCCGGGCCTTAGTTTGAGGAACCCTGTTTTAGAACAACACAAATTCTGCTGCAAGATATAGAAACCTGATCATGTTGTTTGTTGTTTGTTTTCAGACATGGATGAATGCCTTCCGTGCCCACAAGATCAATACCCAAACATGGAACGGGATTCATGTATTCCAAAGGACATAATTTTCTTGTCTTACGGAGAACCTTTGGGGATCACTTTGACCGTTTTTGCTCTTTCTCTTTCTTTCACCACAGCTTTGGTGCTTTGGGTCTTCATTAAACACAGAGACACTCCCGTAGTCAGAGCCAACAACCGGAACCTCACCTATACTCTCCTCACCTCCCTCTTTCTCGCCTTCCTTTGTGCTTTGCTATTCATTGGTCGACCTGAGAAAGTGACATGTCTCCTTCGACAAACAGCATTTGGCACCATCTTTTCAGTGGCAGTTTCTTGTGTGTTGGCCAAGACAATCATTGTGGTCCTTGCTTTTAGGGTCACCAAACCAGGGTCCAAGATGAGGAAATGGACGGGTAAACAACAGGCCACCTCCATTGTTCTTTCCTGTTCCTTGATTCAAGCCGTTCTTTGTTGTGTATGGCTGGCTACGTCTCCCCCATTCCCAGATTTAGACACACACTCTATGACTAAAGAAATTGTTCTGGAATGTAATGAAGGCTCAGTCACCATGTTCTACTGTGTCTTGGGCTTTATGGGCTTGCTAGCCATTGTCAGCTTCACTGTAGCCTTCCTAGCCAGGAAATTGCCTGACAGTTTTAATGAAGCCAAGTTCATCACCTTCAGCATGCTGGTTTTCTGCAGTGTGTGGCTGTCCTTTGTTCCCACCTATCTGGGCACCAGAGGAAAATATATGGTGGCTGTGGAGATTTTTTCCATCTTAACCTCCAGTGCTGGTTTACTAAGCTGTATATTTTCCCCAAAGTGTTATATTATTCTGGTGAGGCCTCAGCTGAACAGCAGGGAGCAACTAAGAAGAAGAAATGATTGACGTATCTAACATTCTGTAGCCCTTATACATCTTAAATCAGCTGTGGTAAAGCAATGGGATATTTGCAACTATTTTTATTCCCTCAATAAAATGTAAATGGAATGCAATCTGTATGCTTACTTGAGGAGCAATTATTTATAAATCTGTGGTATATTTTTGTTAAATTCCTCTGTTTCAACATATCTGAGCACATAAGGATGATATACAGAATGGCTGCTGTGGAGATCCTGGCCTCCACTGCTGGGCTTCATATGTTCCCCCAAATGTTTTCTTATTGTGTCAAGGACTGAACTGAACAAAAGGCAGCAACTTAGAAAAATAAAGAATTGACGTAACTTTCCATCATCATGTTATATTTTAATTGGAATTGAGGTCTAAATCACTGTTTGGATTTTTCTGCCAATTCTGAATATTTGAAAAACAATGACTTTCCCTAGAGGCTTGGATCTTTCAAGTTACCCAACACTATTTCGGTCACATGGTGCCTGAACTGGTATACTTGATTGAAGTGTATGGCCTGGTAAATCTATAGCCAGCTGCAGGGTACAGGGCCATCTTAAGTGTATCTGGCGCCCTGGCGCCGTGGTGCAAAGATCCCTCTGGCGCGTCCCCCCACCCCGATTTGCAGCGCGGCTGTCTGATGGGCGCAGCGCGGCTGCCGCAAGCACAGCAGCGCAGCACAGCGCCCCCTGGCGGCCCGGCACCCTGGCGCCTTGTGCCACCCAGCCTTGCCTTAGAGCCGGCCCTGGCAGGGTATGTCACCCAATATAAAGTTAATTTCTGGAGCTGTGAGGTTTTGTTTTTGTTTTGCTTTTTAAAAATCATTTAATTTGTAAATTAACATTGATTCCAATCTGGTGGTTCCATTGATTCCAATCTGGTGAATAAGCATGATCTACTTGCTCTGCAGAATTAGAAGTTTTTAATTATTGGGAGCAGGGGTGCATCAATAGGTAGTAGTTTTGCCTTCCATTCTTTCCATACCATCAAATCTGACTTCAAAAAGGTTGATTATGCCTTCCAGTACATGGCTGTGTTTTTTGTAAAGGGAGTGATTGTAGAAAATCTCAAACTCTACCACGTTCCATTTTAAACTATGGAACCCGAAGCTTGCAGGTTCAAAAGAATACAGTCATACCTTGGTTTAAGTATGCTTCGGTTTGAGTACTTTCAGTTTAAGTACTCCGTGGACCCGTCTGGAATGGATTAATCCACTTTCCATTACTTTCAATGGGAAAGTTTGCTTCAGGTTAAGTATGCTTCAGGTTAAGTATGGACTTCCAGAACCAATTACACTCATTCTTTGGGTTAAGTACACTTCAGGTTGAGTACTCCGCGGACCCATCTGGAACGGATTAATCCACTTTCCATTACTTTCAATGGGAAAGTTCGCTTCAGGTTAAGTACGCTTCAGTTTAAGTACTCCGCAGACCGTCTGGAATGGATTAATCCACTTTCCATTACTTTCAATGGGAAAGTTCACTTCAGGTTAAGTAGGCTTCAGGTTAAGTAGAGACTTCTGGAACCAATTGTGTACTTAAACCGAGGTACCACTGTATTATGTAAATGAGCAGACTCTCTATGCCACTTAAGATTAGGTACTGTAAATCTTTAAGAAATTGACCGTTTTATTTTCAACCCCTTTCCAGACGATCCCTAACATGAAATTAATTCACAGCTGCCACACATGGCTCCACAATTTCACCAAGCTGTGTATGTGAAGTTAGGATTTTTGGTCCCAATGTACATCAATTTACTCTTATTTACACTGAGTTACAACCCCCCCCCCCAATTTAATGCACATTTATGCATTGGGGAAAGACTCTTTTGGAGCTCCTCACAATCCCCTTTTGTTTTTACCACCCTGAACAGTGTCTTCAACTCAAAATAACAATTGCCTGTGGAATTACCCATGTTTCACTATAGCAAATGAAGATGTTCCATCCCAAAAGAGAATTTGTTTTAGTGGATAATGAGAACATTCCTTAGAGACCCGTCTCCAAAGGCTGTTGAATATTTAACACCAGCATTCAAGCGTTATTCCAGATAAGTCTACCATCTCTTTCTAAAAGACACGGGAAACAACTATATATTTCTTTTGCACAATCTGTGAACTCCAACACAGCCAATGTGGTGAGCCTTCTGCTGGAGGGATTGACTCCTTGCATGCTACTGAGGTACATAAATTGATACCTTTAACAAGGCAAAGGAGATTGTGGTAAGAGACCAGAGGGGATCTATTTCAATGGGTGGCCCTATTCAGAAATAAGATTATGGGCAAGGAAATGTTGACACACCAATATGGAGCATCATTTGAGACAAAGAGGAAAGTAGGAGAGAAAGATCTTTACTTACTTACTTAACTATTTATACCTTTTCTACCACACTAATAGGGGACCCAGGTGGCGCTGTGGTTAAACCACAGAGCCTAGAGCTTGCTGATCAGAAGGTCGGCGGTTCGAATCCCTGTGACGGGGTGAGCTCCCGTTGCTTGGTCCCAGCTCCTGCCAACCTAGCAGTTCGAAAGCACGTCAAAATGCAAGTAGATAAATAGGAACCGCTACAGCGGGAAGGTAAACGGCGTTTCCATGTGCTGCTCTGGTTTGCCAGAAGCGGCTTTGTCATGCTGGCCACATGACCTGGAAGCTATACGCCGGCTCCCTTGGCCAATAATGCGAGATGAGTGCGCAACCCCAGAGTCGGTCATGACTGGACCTAATGGTCAGGGGTCCCTTTACCTTACCACACTCATAATCTAAAAAAGATCCCAGAGAAGCAGCAGCAGCAGCAGCAACACTATCATCAATAACATCATCACCATCATCATCATAATGCAAGAGGGTCTCTGTCAGAGGGAGGGAGGGAGAAACAAGTACAGGGCTCTCAGATGAATTCCTCAGAGTTGTTATCCAACAACATACAGAGTGCTAAAACTTGTCCACCCCTGATTTCTTACTAAATCAGGATGGTTCACACACAAAAAATATATACAAAATAAGAACACAAAATACATAATACATGAACAAACAAACAAACAATACACTAGCACTAGATTCCTAAACACATAAAAAGAAATGACCATGTTGATAACAACAGATGCTTAAGGAAGTCCAGTCCTATGGACTAAAAGGATGTTTTAAAGAAATAAGAACATAGGTAGTCAACAGGATGCACTTCAGATGATGATGGACTACAACTCTCATGATCCTGGACCATTGGCTATCTTGGCTGGAGCTGATGGGAGTGGGGAGTCCAACATAACCTGGGAAGTGCCATTTAGATATTCCATGTTCTCACATACCATTCTGATAATGATGTGGTGGTGCACATTTTAGCGGTCATAGGTAAGTTTAGAATACTTGGGAAGGGCCGTAGTTCAATGGTAGACCAACTGCTTTGCATACAGAGGATCTCTGGGGCACCTCTCTGGAAACTTCAGAAGCTGCTGGCCATCAGTGTGGACCATACTGAGGAAAATGGACCAACAACAACAACAAATCTTTATTACTGTCAAAGACCAGAGAAATGGACCAATGGCCCAACTTGGTATAAGGCAGCTTCCTATATTCTTCTGAAACTTTACATATTTTTGTCCTAAAATGTATAATTCAGCTATAATTTAGCTACCTATATTTCTCTTTAAGTCTTTATCTATGTGCTATTGACTACTTTATTATGTTCATAATTTAGAGATTCTTCTGATAAAGTGGCCTATATTTTCCCCCTCAATAAATAAATATAAATAAAATTGATGCAACACAATTACTTGTTATGCCTCATAACTGATATGTAATCTCAAAAATAAGTATATGTAATCTAAAATGAAGGAGGTGGACTATTCTGCTGCCTTCCTTAACCAGCATGCCTGGTTAGTCTTTGCCTTTCAATGAAAGCAGAGAGGGAGACATTGGTTTGTGGTAGTGTTTTCCTCTAAGCAAAAGGATTTATTCCCTCAGCACACACCACCCTCAAATGATAAGCTTGCTGAGTCTACAAGCAGACAGGCAGATGAGACTCGCTCTTGGTATGTGACTGTGTTTCTGTTTTGTGATTGCAGATGGAGATGGCCAATGAGACTCAAGTCACAGAATTCATCTTGCTAGGATTTGGAGGTGGGCCAAAGAAGCATTTGCTGCTCCTCATTCTTTTGACTGCTTTTTATGTGCTGACTTTGGCTGAGAACATGGCCATTATCACCTTGGTCATTCTAGACTCCCACTTGTCACGACTTCCCATGTATCTCCTGCTGGGGAGCTTCTCCTGGTTGGAGATTTGCTATGTGAGCACCACTATACCTCGCATGCTTTTTGACCTAATAACCCTTCATGGGAAGGTCTCTTTCCAGGCTTGCTTCCTCCAGTTCTACATCTTTTTTTCTCTTGGTTGCACTGAGGACTTCTTCCTCTCTGCCATGGCTTTGGATCGGTATTTAGCCATATGCCACCCACTGCACTACCCACAAATTATGTCGCAGAATGCATGCTATGCCCTGATGGCTACCTGTTGGATCCTTGGCTTCCTGTGGAACATTGTCCCAGTGACTTTGATCTCCAAGATGTCCTTCTGTGGACCAAACGTCATCGACCATTTGTTGTGTGATCCTGGGCCACTTATGTCTCTGGCCTGCCCCCCACTAGGAAATGCTCCTTTCATCTATCAGATTTTTGTGAATGCTGTGATTTTGGGCAACTTGTTGTGTGTCATCCTGTCCTATGGTGCAGTGATTCTCTCTCTGATGAAAACCTCAAACCAAGGAAGTCGTAAGAAGGCTTTCTCCACCATATCCTTTCACCTAATGGTGGTGACGATTTTTTATGGTTCTGTGGGAGGCGTATACTTAGCTGCTCCAGGTGGAGAAAGCAACCCAGAGATCACAAAGGCAGCAACAGTTTTTTATGCTGCCGTCACACCTGTCCTCAACCCACTGATCTACTGTCTGAGGAATGATAAGATCAAAGAGGCAGCAGGGAGGTTGTTGAAGAGAATGGAGAAATGGTGTTGCACTGGAGAATATCGATAGTGTAAAAATATTGCAAGAAAAGAAAAAGGAGAAGCAGAACACCAGCCTACCACAATAAAAAATTGCGGTAGGATGAGCTGTTGCACTTCTTATAGCAGATGAGTGTATCACATTATTATTATTATTATTATTATTATTATTATTATTATTATTAATTCTTTTCTTTTAAAAAAATAATTTTTATTGACTTTCTTTTCTCATAACAAATATCCAGTATCATTACTAAACATTCGTTTTTCAATTTCCCCCCTCCCTGTTGACTTCCCTCGACTTCCATTTCTGGTTTATTACATCCAATGATAGGTTCTGCTATTTATATATAATACTATGTTATCACATTGTTCTACTTTTGTTCTCTGTAAATAAAATTGTAAATGTTTATTTAAATCCTGCCAGCGAGTCCATTTTCTTTTTGTTTCTGCAATTATATTGTAAAGGGTTCCCATTCTTTTTCAAAGTCACTATTGTCCTTTTCACACAATTTGTCCATTAACTTTGCTAACTCTGCATAGTTCATCAATTTTCTTGCCATTGTTCTTTTGATGGTACTTCTCCAGTCTTCCAATTTTGTGCTATTAAGATTCTTGCTGCTGTTGTAGCATATGTAAATAAAGTCCATTTTCTTTTGGTAACTCTTTTCCTAAAATACCTAACAGCAAAGCTTCTGTTTTTTTAACAAATGTTATTGTAAACATTTCTTCAGTTCATTGAATATCATTTCCCAACATGTGACATTTTTACATGAAATTCTTGCTGCTAGAAGTATGATGCATTGGCCAGTTTATACTAGCATGGTTTTTGTTTTTGTTTTTGGGTTTTTTTACTTAAGGAAAGATTCAAAAATGGTATTCCCTGAATGTGTCATAAAGCAAGAGGGTTAAGACAGAAACTTAGTACCACAGAGAGAAGGCACAGATTAAGGAAGGAGGCAGAGAAAGAGAATGCCAGCTGGTTTAAATGAAGCCCATCATTTTTCTATTACTCCTGCTTGATTATTCTAACATTTAATGATAACTAGCACAACTCAAAACATTCTCTACCTCCCATCTTGCTTTCAATATGTTTCCTTCAAGTGCTGAATTTCGTAGAATCATAGAGTTGGAAGAGACCACAAGGGCCATCCAGTCCAACCCCCTGCCAAGCAGGAAACACCATCAAAGCATTCTTGACATATGCCTGTCAAGCCTCTGCTTAAAGACCTCCAAAGAAGGAGACTCCACCACACTCCTTGGTAGCAAATTCCACTGTCGAACAGCTCTTACTGTCAGGAAGTTCTTCCTAATGTTTAGGTGGAATCTTCTTTCTTGTAGTTTGAATCCATTGCTCCGTGTCCGCTTCTCTGGAGCAGCAGAAAACAACCTTTCTCCCTCCTCTAGCTGACATCCTTTTACAGTGGAACCTCGATTTATGAATACCTCGGTTTACGAATTTTCGGTTTACGAACGCCGCGGACCCATCTGGAACGGATTAATTTACTTTCCATTACTTTCAATGGGAAAGTTCGCTTCAGTTTATGAACGCTTCAGTTTATGAACAGACTTCCGGAACCAATTACACCCATGCTTTGGCTTAAGTACGCTTCAGGTTGAGTACTCCACGGACCCGTCTGGAACAGATTAATCCACTTTCCATTACTTTCAATGGGAAAGTTTGCTTCAGTTTATGAACGCTTCAGTTTATGAACAGACTTCCGGAACCAATTGTGTTCATAAACCGAGGTACCACTGTATATATTTGAACATGGCTATCAATCACCCCTTAACCTTCTCTTCTCCAGGCTAAACATACCCAGCTCACTAAGCTGTTCCTCATATGGCATCATTGCCAGGCCTTTGACCATTTTGGTTGCCCTCCCCTAGACACATTCCAGCTTGTCAGTATCCTTCTTGAACTGTGGTGCCCAGAACTGGACACAGTACTCCAGGTGAGGTCTGACCAGAGCAGAATACAGTGGTACTATTACTTCCCTTGATCTAGATGCTATACTCCTATTGATGCTTCCCAGAATTGCATTGGCTTTTTTAGCTGCTGCATCACACTGTTGACTCATGTCAAGTTTGTGGTCTACCAAGACTCCTAGATCCTTTTCACATGTACTGCTCTCAGGCCAGGTGTCTCCCATCCTGTATTTGTGCCTTTTATTCCCCCCCCAAGTGTAGTGTAATTTAGATTTCTACAATTTGGGATGGACTCTTCAAAAGGACAGCCGCCCATCCCGGCTAGACCTGGCACATCACACATGATGTGACATCATGTACATGTTGGGCCCAACTTGGCGCGCCTGAGATGAAGGGAAGTATATAAATTTAAAATACTACTACTCATCATAATAATGTTATTACAGTAATGGCTACTAGACACTGTGGCTACGGTCTCCCTACATTGTTGTGTTGCTGGAAGACAATGGTGGGGTGAATTGCTGTTGTGTTGTGTGTTTATACATAGGCATATGCTTGGTCAGTGAGAAGAGGATGCTAGTTTACATGGGCCCCTGGACTGATCCAGTTAAATTCTCATGTTCTGTGCTGTTTAACATCTACAGTGTATGAAACCACTTGTTGAGGTCATCTAAAGATATAGAGCAAATAGAAAAGAGTACGTGGCAACATTAATATGGATATAAAATCTAAGGAATAAGTAACATTTATTTATTTATTTATTTATTTATTTATTTATTTATTTATTTATTTTGGTCCATCCACCTCATGATCACTTAATGTTTACAGGTCTTGAAGCTGCTTACAATAATAAAAAAACCAACATTTTAAAATGTAATCCAAATCCATAAGTATACAATGAGCACAATTTCAAATGATTTTTTATTAAGAAAAAATGCAAAATATTACATAATATACACAATTTTAAACCATTCATGTTTATATTGCAGCCAGATGGATCACTTCACAACAACGAAAGACCTGAGCTTGTGTGTGTGTTTGTGTGTATGTCTATATCTATATCTATATAGGCTTATAGCCATTCCAGAACAGTTAACCCACCAAAATGATTTTTTCAAGGGACAATCAATACCAGGCTCATTCTTAGTGTGGCATGACTTTATCATTTATACAAATAAAAGAGACTCTGCAAGACACCCACCCACCACAAATTACAGTATACACAGATTTGGAACAAAGACTAATAAAGACTAAACATAAGTGATAAGAACTAGAAATTGACAGAGGTTTTCTCATCCAATAACAGATCGCCAGGATGATGCAAAGCTTCTATCTGTGTTTCCTGTTGCACCTGTTAAGAAAATCAGTGACTCTGTCTACTTTATGCCAACATCCTCACTGTTTCCATAAGCCCCCCTGGGAGATATGTACAAAAAGAAATCATCGTTTTTCCCTTGATGGAATGTTTCCTTGAACTTAGCTGATGCCTCTTGCTTGTTAGGCTGGAGAACAGAGAAGGATGTGTGAATGTGTGTGGAAACGAACCCACAGCACAAAGCTAGAATTCACATTTGGTGCTCTGCCTGCTTCCACCTCTGGCCCTGCCCACCGGCATGTGCTTCTTGGAAGCTTGACGAGAAGCCAACATAGAGTTCGGTCTGAATAGGCTTCCCCAACCCTGATGTTGTCAAGGGTGGTGAGATTCATTTCATTATAAGTTTAGCAACTAGCCATCAGACAAATTGTGAAAAAATCCCAACAACTGGTTTTGGGCTTGTTCTTAAAGCAAATAACTGAACTGCGTTGTCAGGGAATGTGGTCATCAGGTAACTATGAACTCATTCCTGATTTCTCACCATACCTTAGATTTTTGCAAAACACATCAGCAGGGAAAGTTGCTTCTTTCTACCCATGGCAAATGAAGATGATGGACTTTATGGAACTTGCTGAGCTGACCAGGAGACTTTGTGAGCAGGGAGAAGAGACGGTGGAAGAAGATTGGGAAAAATTTTAATTTATATCTGAAAAAAATATTGTAATATTTAATATTGTCTAGGAAAGGAGGTATAGGTTTTCGGAATTTGCTTAGGATATAGGTTAAATTTAAGATGTTTTTCACGGAAACATTGTATAAGAGATTAGTTATTAGAAACTGCCGAATAATATATGGAAAATGAAATTCAGAAGGGGGGAACAGGGGGAAGTCACTTACTGGTGTAAGGAAAATGTTATGATGTTGTAAGGGAAACTTTTCTTTTTTTATTTTTTATGTATTTTTTATGTTTTCTTATAAAATGAATATTAAAATGAAATTATTATTATTATTATTAATAAAGAAAATTGCTTCTTTCTATCCAGCTCTGTACATATCAGCTGTACATATTGGTTACATATTTGGGTGCTTTGCTTTGTTGTCGTTGTTTTCCTTCCCCACTTTTTAAGTTGTTTCCTTTCTCCCCAGAGACCTCACCTTTCTCCTCAGCAACCTACCCACTGCCTCTTTCACCTGATCATTCCTCAGACAATAGATCAAAGGGTTGAGAAAGGGCGTGATGGCTGTGTAGAAGAGGGTCACTGCCTTGGTGACCTCTGACTGGCTTTCTCCACCTGGAATCAAGTACATCCCTGCGACTGAGCCATAGAAAAGTGTGACCACCACAAGGTGGAATGATATGGTGGAGAAGGCCTTCCTACGATTACCTTGGCTAGAGGTTTTCATCAGGGTGAGAATTACAGTGCTGTAGGACAGCACAACAAAGGAGACGTTGCCTATAATCAGGCCGTTGAGGCAAATCTTGCTGAAGAGGGGAGCATTTCCGAGTGGAGGGCATGCCAGGGCCAGAATTGGTCCAGGATCGCACAAGAAGTGGTCGATGGTGTTAGATCCACAGAAGGACAACAGGGAGATCAAAACTGCTGGGACAAGGTACCACAGGAAACCAACAACCCAACACAGAGCGACCAGAGTGTAGCAGAAGTGTGGGGACATTATGTGTGGGTAGCGTAGGGGGCGGCAGATAGCCAAGTACCGGTCCAAGGCCATGGTTGAGAGGAAGAAGCATTCAGTACAACCAAGTGAAAAGAAAATGTAGAACTGGAGGAAGCAATCATGGAAAGAAATGACCCTATGAGGGGAAGCCAGGTCAAAGAGCATGCGAGGCACAGTGGTGGATACGTAGCACATCTCTAGCCAGGAGAAGTTGCTCAGTAGAATATACATGGGAAGTTGAGCCAAGTGGTTGTCTAGAAACACCAGTGTGATAATGGTGATGTTCTCCGCCAAAGTGAGCATGTAGAGAATGGTGAAAAAAATGAGGAGCAGGAACCGTTTGTGCTGTCCAATTCCAAATCCCAGCAAAATGAATTCCTGGACAGAAGTCGTATTGTCCATCTCCATCTGGAATAAGATGGATGCACTGTAAACCACATAGAGGTTATGTCTGTCTGTTACCACTGAAAGGCAGAGGAAAAGTGAGGAAAAGTGATCCTTCCAACTCCTCTTTCAGATCACATTTGAATCTAAAAAGTAAACATGGCAAATGTATTCAGAATAGTTTGGCTTGGGTTAGTGTAATCTTGAACATATCCAAGCTTGACCCTGATTGTGAATATTGTTCACAGTCTCAGAGAAGTATCATCATTTGTCTGCTGGAACCTGAAATGAGGCATTTAATTCATTGAACTTAAATAGCTATCCAGCAGCAAACATTTCCTAGGTGTCCTAGAAACAAAGAAGGCAAAGCTAAAAATGTAATTTATAATCATTGAAAGTTGCTATCTTTTTTTAAAAGGTAGTGAATAATCACCTATATAAAATGCCTTACTAGAGGTTTGTGCGTATGTTCTTACTCCTTAATTATTATTATTTTGCAACATGTTATCCTATCCAACATGGGATTATATATTACCTACTTCCACTGAAACCCTGTGTATCTACTTAGAAGTTAGCCCTTCTCCTAATTTTGCAATGATATTTATGCACGCACACACACACACACACACACACACAATACTTACAAAATGTGACACTTGGGATAAAGTATATTTAGAAATGCATCCTTTCATAAAGGATATATATTTAGAAATGTGTATTTTTCAAGAAAATCCATATAAAAATACTGTTTTAAATAGGAGTTTTCCTTTAGCTATTAAAGTACAGTTTAATGAAGACTCAAGACTGAACAGACTTATGAATGAACACCTCCAAAAGTGAAATAAACTATAAATACACTGATCTAACTACAATTTTATTCCTAGTCTATCCCCCCTGCACCACCACCTTTTGTTATTTTGCAGATAGGTGACCCCCTCCCAAAAGCTTCTCAGCTCTTTCCTGAGACAAGGAGCAAACACAGACGTGTCAGGCACCTTGAGTGAAAGTCATCCCATCTTACATTACTAAACAATTTAAATGATACTTTTGGGTGAGATCTATTCCAAAATTCTATATTAGTGTAATACCTTCATTAGACCAACCAAAATATCACAAAATAGCACACAGGTCTTCATGTTCTCCAGAATTCTTCATCAGACTAGATGTCAAGTAAAGTTGCGGGGTAGGGTGCTGGGGAGAGTAGAAGAAACTTTGGATGGCGGCTAAGCCATGAGCCTGCACCTTTTATAAGAGCCTTAAGATGGAGCGTAGGAAGAAGGAGGAGAGATGTAGCTAACACTCTTCTCCCATGTTCCATCTTAAGACTCTTTTGAGATGCAGACTCGTGGAACAGTCAACTCCCCCCTACAACCCTTTCATTGTGTACCATCAAGCCCAATGAAGCTTCCACTTTATTTTGTGGCATTTCAGTTGACCTAATAAAACTATTGCCCATGAAATTTGCTGTAGAGATTTTTAAGACAGGCCAGTGAGGTTACTTTAACTTAGTTAGTTAGTTGGTGTCAATTTGCAAGGTAAGAGGATTTGTAGGCCACAAATGATAGCAGAGAACCAAATTATTTGGTATGATTGTTAAGTAAAAATCAGGGAATGCAGCTCGGAATCCCAGAGACATCTCACAGCCCTTCCCAAGTACTCATCTATGTCTCTTTGACCACACACTTCTCTAATGATCTATCACATTTCCTTGAAGCAGCCTTCAACTCTTTCTAGAAGTCTCCATTTCTTTACCTCAGTAGTTTTCGATACGTTCCTCCATCCAGCTGAAGGCTCATCACAAATGTTGTGTCAGGATTCGTAGATGGGAACATGTTGCTGTTCCCTCTGCCTTGCATGGGTGTTCAGTTGTCATATTCATGGGCTATATGAGAAGAATGAGTGAGTCTTTGTATCTACTACAGAAATCCTGAATGCTCATGTTAAATATTAGGCGTCCATTGGGAATGTGTCCCTCAAGAACCAATGCCATTAGCTATTAAAAGCCAAGAGACAGGTTACTTCCTTCAACCATGGTGAAAACACAGACAATTTCCATTGTTAAAAACCTTTGTTTTCTTTTTGGCTAAACATGGACTGAATATTCTGATTGTGTTTTGTGTGAATTTATTCTACCTATTTTTGGCTCCACTGCTGTCTTGTATTTACCCCCAATTCATTGGACTCTGAGGCAATGTTTGGTTATTTTTAATCACCTTTGTTGAAGATTGTGGTTGCCTCAACAGATCTATCACCCTCTTACCTGCTAACTATGTCTAAAGGGTGCCAAATCAATTGTTAAACAAAGGTTTATGGACCTAGTTTCAATGACCTTCATGGGGACCCTGTTTCCCTCAGTTACTGGGGTTACCATGCCCCCCCCTGTAAAGATGGAATACCATACTTGGGATACGTAAAAAATGCCTAAATATGGCAGGGTTTTCTCTTTGGTAAGGTTTAATGTTCTCCCTTCTAATTTATTTGATGGCAGATACAATAAAACGCCAATGAACAATGGATATTTCCCTTCTAGCAACACAAAGGTGGATTCTGTCTCTCATGTCCCCCCTTTTGTCAAGGGGCTAGGAAATATCTAAAATGCCTCATTACACAACCCTTCCCTGGACACTCTTATGAGTCTTTTTGCTTCAGGACTCCAACAAATCACTCACAGGGCAAGTGGCAATGTAATAAGACCATTGTTATCCGACCACTTATGATTCCTTTATCTATTATTGTCATTGCGTGCTTTTAGTTGTATTAATGTGCATTTTTATTAATGCTATTTATTGCTAATGTTTTAAAATGTCATAATGGTGTCTTTACTGCAAATAAATAAAAAGAAGAAGAGTAATCAGATGGCTGTGTTGTGTCATGGAACAGGTTCTGTGGTGGAATTTGGAATTTGGAGCAAGATCTAAAGTCCCCACTCTCTGCTTCCTGAAGCCTGAAGCAAAACGAGGCAAACATGCAGTAATCAGTTGTGACTGAAGTCATCTGAAGCACTGATTTAGACCAGGCCTTTGCCCAAATAATCCCACAAAAATAAAGAATATATTTCATTCACAATATTAAAATAGTAGCACAGTATGAACCTTGTTACCAGATAGGAACAAAATATTTAAGATGCTTTAATTGACCTTTTTAGCTGAAATTTCTTGCACTGCAGGGGTTTGGACTAGTTTATGTATTTTATTTATTAGGTTTATATACTTCCCTTCATCAAGCAATCCCAGGGCAGTTCACAGAATAAAATAAAAGATAAAACACAATTAAGTAATTAAACCGAAAGAACAAAACAATAACCACCTCCTTCCCACAGATACATTTAAAAGGCTGTGGGATATTAATCAGACAAAGGCCTGGTTGAAGAAGAACGTTTTCCCCTGGTGCCTAAGAATACATTATGAAGGCGCCAGGCGAACCTCCCTGGGGAGCCCATTCCACAAACGGGGGGCCACTACAGGAAAGGCCCATCCTTGTGTTGCCACCCTGTGGACCTCATATGGAGGTGGCACATGAAGACCCTCCCCTCCCCTCCCTTTCCCTTCCCTTCCCTTATGAACCAAAGCTTCATCAATCAACCAATGCTTTACACACAGAGAACCTAAGTTGAAAAACAGGACCACCTTTGGGGCACAGGTCTTCCTCAGATTCTATATGTTGGCAATCTTATCAGTAAACAAGCTAGCAAGCTGCAATGAGTCAGACTTAGCTCAGTAGGTCTGAGTATAAACAGTGTTTATACTCAATTAATAGTGGCTCCCCAGGGCAGGAGTCCCAACTTGAATAAGATATTGGGCCCTGGCAATGCCCATCAACCTGGGGGGGCCTGCCCCCCAAATATTTTGTTGAGGGAGCCGAAGACCCCTCAGCCCTTAGGAGTTGGCTCCTATGCCCCGGGGCTTCAGCCAGGGGTGTTCAGCCCTTTCCAGTGATGCCCTACCACTAACCTATGACCCTTCCCCTCAAAAACTTCCCATTGGTTTATTTCTGAATATGATTTGGCCACATGATATACCACCAAACTTCCTCAATAGTTTGTGAGTTCCTCCTTAGGGTCTTTAACTCTAAGTCAGGGGCCAGCAACCCTTTTCAGCCGTGGGCCGGTCCACTGTCCCTCAGACCTTGTGGGGTGCCGGACTATATTTTAGAGGGGGGAAATGAACGAATTTCTATGTCCCACAAATAACCCAGAGATGCATTTTAAATAAAAACACACATTCTACTCATGTAGAAACACACTGATTCCCAGACTACCCATGGGCCAGATTTAGAAGGCAATTGGGCCGCCCCCGCCCCCCGGGCCTTAGTTTGCCTACCCATTCTCTAAGTGCTCCACACCTTAACCATAGTAATACACAAAAGATTATAATCAGTGTCTTTTCTATTTCCTTTAATGAGTGATCTTGTTTTGTTTGTGATGTGTGTTTTGCTGCTTGTATTTTTAATTTTATCTCAAAATAGAAATCCATTTTTAATTTAAAAAATTAAAAAGAAAGAGAAGCACCTTCCAATAATCCAATTTGGAGGGTTCTGGGTGTTAGCAAACTAAGATATTATAAATTATAAGGTCTTCAGCAATCTCTGAGGAGTTCTTGCTTTGAAGAAAAACAGAATTACCCTCGATAGGGCAATTCCCGAGCGTGCTTCCTTTCTGCAATTAAAACCTATGCAAAGCTTTTGAAATAATGCTCTGAACTCAGCATGGCACCCACAACTAAGATTTCCAGACACACACCCTGCAGTGTAGTCCTTTATTTATCAGTCTCCAAACCCAGTTCTGAGCAGGTGCAATGACAGAATTAAATATCCATGGACCCTAAATACTGAGACTTTATCTGCATCAGGTCTTTGGATGGCTGGATCAGCTTTCTGTGTGCTGTTGAGTTGAACTCTTTGTTTAGCTTATACGTAAATCCGGCACTGTGTGTGATAATATAAAACGAGGAGAGGAGCATGCTTCCTTGCCAAATTCTGAGAGAGGACTTGGGGCGAGCATTTCTGACGAATGATGAAAACAAACTACTAGCTATTAAGGGACATAAACTGGATTTTTGATGGAAGCACAAGATACCTAGGTGGGAACTTGTATCAGAGCTGGAATGCCAACTCAAGAAGGAGGTCGTTCCCAGTAGATTACATGGGGCAACCAACATACTATGCCAAACTGTGGCTCCTCAAGGACCATCATTCAACATTAAGCACCCAGGACAACAGCAGTGTCAAACAAATATCTGAGATGTTCTGAAACCTGTTGCAGTTTAATTAATGGTATGTATGTATGTTATTTTGACACACAATATTTTGATCAAAATTAATTTAAAAACACAATCTGAAATTTAATTTCCTAAATATTCCTGTTGTTTTCAGTTAACCCAGCAAAGTAAAAAAGTTAAATGCTGAAACCTTAAGATAATTATGAGGGAAAGGAATATGATATTAAATGTATTTACATCTAATTAAATTTGATTAAATCGAATTAATGTATATTTTAGGAGCTATTTTGTTACCATAGGGCTGTCCCTACAATTGAGCAAAGTGCCAAAGGCTATTTCAGGTGGCAAAATTAGAGGGACAAATGAAACTGTGGTCTGAATTACGCAGCAAGACTTTTAAAAGTGTCAAAAAAGGTTAGTTATGTATGCGACTACGGCGGCTCATGTTTTGTTAGCCCCCAAATGGAAAACAAGCAATGTTCCAATAATAATAATAATAATAATAATAATAATAATAATAATAATAATATATTATTTGTACCCCGCCCATCTGGCTGGGTTTCCCCAGCCACTCTGGGCGGCTTCCAACAGAGATTAAAATACATTAAAATATCACACATTAAAAACTTCCCTAAAAAGTGGCAACTTAAGTTGACAGAATATATGCAGTTTGCAGATATAGAATAAAAGAACAAGAAGAACATATGTTTAGAGAAGACTGGAAAACATTTATTGGATATGTGGAAAATAACTGTGTACAGCCGAAAATGCTGGCAGTATTAAGATAAACTCAACAGTATGAATAAGTTATGATGGAAGTAATAATGGAATACTGAATGGTACAGTTTCTGTAAAATATGCAGGGATTTATAATATGTAGAATGAACCATGAAAAGAGAAGAGAAGTCATTGATATCTTAAGGATGTAAAAATGAGTACTTTAAAGTGCAAAACAGGAAATGTAATAAAAAAATTTATATACAAAATAAAAGTGTTGATCCAAAGCATAGTAGCAAACAGCAAAATGTCTCAGGGCATCAATGTCCCGTCCCCTGACATATTTCACTCATAACCAGATTTAGGTAAAGTATTTATCAGTCTTCTCTCTCTCTCTCTCTCTCTCTCTCTCTCTCTCTCTCTCTCTCTCTCTCACACACACACACACACACACACACACACACACGTACCAGAACGGGTTACTTCGGGGTTTCGGTGCTCGTGCATGTGCATAAGCGCTAAATTGTGCTTTGCGCACATGCAGAAGCATTGAATTGTGACCCGCACGTGCGGAGACACAGGGCTGCAGATTGTGAACGCTGCTGGTTGCGAACGTGCCTCCCGCACAGATCACGTTCGCAACCCGAGCGTCCACTGTACTATATATTGAATTTTGTTATTTGGTTTGATGCCATTTCTGGATTTAGTAGCCTTCCTCTCTCTTTATTTCTGTCTCTCTCACTCACTGTGTGTTTGTGGCAGGGCAGGTGAAAGAATTCAGTGGATTTGGGGACAAGCTGCTCATTGCAAAGTTGCTAGAACTATTCCGAATTATATGTCCCCATAGTTGTCTGCTTTAAGTACATTTGCTCTTAATCCATTTTAAATTTATAGCTAATCAGAAAAAATAATTGCTTCTGAACACTGTTCACTTGTGATCTGATACACAGGGTGCAAGGAAGCAAAGGCCCTACTGCACTCCCTAAATTTCATAGCTGTTTAGCCTTTGTATGTTGGTACAAACAGGCAGACAGGCTCATGGTATGTGACGAAACCGATACCTCTCCGATGGTGTATGATACTGCTTCTGTTATGTGATTCCAGATGGAGTTAGTCAATGGTACCACAGTGCAGGAATTCATCTTGCTGGGATTTGGAGTTGAGAAGGAGAAGCGGTTAGTGCTCCTCATTGTTTTTACCATCCTCTACATCGTCACTTTAGTTGAGAACATCACCATTATCACAGTCGTTTTCTTAGATGCTCACTTAGCCCAGCTTCCCATGTACATCTTGCTGAGCAACTTCTCCTGGCTGGAGATATGCTACGTGACCACAACTGTGCCCCATATGCTCTTTGACTTGGTGTCTCCTCCTGGGCTCATCTCCTTCCATGCCTGCTTCCTCCAGTTCTACTTCTTATTCTCACTTGGCAGCACTGAATTCTTCTTCCTCTCAGCCATGGCTTTGGACCGATATTTGGCCATCTGCCACCCACTACGCTACCCACAAATAATGTCCCCAAATTCCTGCTATTCCCTGGTGGCCTCTTGTTGGGGCCTTGGATTTCTGGCCTATATCGTCCCAGCTGCTTTGATCTCCAAGCTAAACTTCTGCGGACCTAACATCATTGACCATTTTGTGTGTGATCCTGTGCCAATTCTGTCCTTGGCCTGTCCTCCTCTTGGAAATGTTCCCTTTATATGCCAGGTCATCATACATGTTTTGTTTTTAGTCAATGTATTATTTGTTGTGTTATCATATGGCACAGTCATTTTTACCCTGATAAAGTCCTCTGACCAAGGGAGTCGTCAGAAGTCCTTCTCCACCGTATCTATGCACCTCTTAGTGGTGACCCTCTTTTATGGCACAGTGGGAGCTATGTATTTAATTCCACATGGAGAAAGCCAACCAGAGGCCACAAAGGCAGCCACGCTCTTCTACACTGCTATTTCGCCATTTCTGAACCCCCTGATCTACTGTCTGAGGAATGATCAGGTGAGGGAGGCTCTGGGCAAGTTGCTAAGGAGAATATCACGCCTGCTGGTGACAAAGGGCATGGTATAAAAAATGCTGCTAGGAGGGGGAAATAAAGTTAAAACAAAGCAATATGCCCATTTGAAGAGATCATAGAATCATGCAGTTGGAAGGGACCCTCAGAGTCATTTTGACCAACCTCAGATCAAGTTAATTTATCCCAAGACATGCAAGCGGGGCACACATCCCTCTTTCAAGTTAAGTCAATCAACATAGTAGTATAGGTGGAACATATCCTCTCAAAACCCTTAAGCCCCACACCTTCTAAGGGTTTTGATGGTGTTATAGGAAGTTCCTCTGTCAAAGTCCCACCCTGAAATGATGTAGTGTAGGTGTGTAGGAGTGTGTGAAGAAATAGCAGAGGCAGAGAGAGAGGCAGAAAGGTCCATCAGGGAGGGAAGTGTAGGCTGAATGGACCTTGTGGTGCAGGGTGCCTCTCTCAGGGTTTCTGCTGTTTTGGAGGAGTGTGTGTCCTATTCTTATTCTTGTCTTATGCAATAAGTCTTATGCAACTTATTCTTGCATACAGTATATGGAAATAAAACAAATATTGCTAATATTGTCTTATGCAATAAGTCTTACGCAACTTATTCTTGCATATATGGAAATAAAACAAATATTGGTAAAATAGCACAAATGTCTGAATTCCTCTCCTCCAAACAAAACTGATTCTGGTTAAGGTGTTTCTGGAATGATTAATTGCTTGTGGAAAGGGGGGGGGCACACCACGATTGTAGATGCATGAAAACTGACTCCTTTTTGGAAATAAAACATTGTCAAGGCCCATAAGTTTAATTACAACTTTTACTTCCAGAACTTGCTTCATAACAAACCAGCTTGGCTGGCCTAGGGGAGAGCAAATCTGTTAATATGACAAAAGGTGTTGATTGGCCATCTGAGAGGAACCCTTTGGCTTGGGACACAGATGTTGTCAAGGTGATGGGGTGTGTGCTTGAAGGAGCAGGAAAAGAGAGTCTTGAACAGGGGGTGCTGGGAAGAAGAAGGGTGTAAAGAGACTGGGATCTATCTTGGCTGAAGGCTGGCTGCACTTCTGTGGGGGATAAGCCCCTCTTGAAATGAACTTGATATAAGATCTGGACTCCCTCCATGCAGACCGAATGTGTAAATAGGTAAACAAACCATATTTCTTAAAGCTACGGCAGTCTCCCACCATGTCTCAATTCTCCAAAGCAACACAGATCCTGGGTGAGTGCCTGGAGCCCCGTGGACTCTTCACAGACCACTCCACAAACAGCGGCAGAGGAAGCTGGGTGTGGTAGGGGTGGTCCGCCCTGGGTGTCATTATGAGGGTGGTGACAAAATGCTCAATGCGCCCACTCCTGACCACCAGTGGCTTTAGGCAAACAACGTCACCACACTCCTTCTGCCGCCGCCGCCAGTTGCCCTGGCGGGAAAGGAGAAGCAGGGTGGAGGTGGATGTGGATGTGGAGGCTGAGGGTGGGGAGAAGTCAGAGCGAGCCCAAACCTCCAGGACACCATCACCAACCCTTGAGCCTGGTTGCGGCTCCTCCTCCTCCACCTCCTCTTCTCAGGGAGGCCATGTGATGGCCCGGCTGCGCACGCATCGCCTTGGGCCAGAGGAAGGGGGAGAAGCTGGGATATACATCTGATAGCTGCCTGCGTGGCTGTCTTTCAGGGGGGGGTGGAGGGAGGAAAGCGGAGAAGGCGGGATCTACATCAGATAGCTGCCTGCACAGCTGTCTTTGACAGGGGTGGAGGGAGGAAGGGGGCATTTCAATGTGGGGAGGTGACAAAGAATTTCTGCAATGGGTACCATCTGGCCCTGCTACGCCACTGTCCACAAAGAGAAAGAGATGCACCTAACTTTTGTAACAATATATACCAGATCTTCTTTGCAATATATGACACCCTAGAGCAGGGGTCAGCAATCTAAGGCCCATGGGATGGAAGCGGCCCGCGAAGGTCGTTTGACCGGCCACAAGCTGCCCCTGAATTGAGCTGCCCACTCGTGTGCTGCACTAAACCGGTGCAGTGCGGTGCGGGGACTCGCTTCCGCGACACCGGAAATCGCATCTGTGCAGTCGCCGAAAATTGCGTCTGCACATGCACAGATGCCAAAAATCATGTCTGTGCACATGCAGATGCCGAAAATCATGGGTGTGCACGTTCATGCGCGAGAGATCCGGCCTACGGAGGGATCTCCGTGGGACCGAATTAGCCCAGGCAAGATAAACCTTGCTGACCCCTTCCCTAGAGTAATGGCCCAGAGGAGCTGGATGTTCCATGGGAACTAAAAAGTTAGCTAATTGCAGTGCTTTCCCTCTAGGAAAAAAAGGGTGCTGGTATACTGTAACATGAATTTGCTACAGTAAGTCCAATTACATAATTTTTTAGAACAGCTAACTGAGTTGGCCTGTTCTCCTGTTCCCTCTTCATTCCTTTTCTCCTTTAGTGTCACATCTTCTCAATTGGAAGCCTGCTGGCAGAGACAAAATTGTTTCCAATCAGTAAGCAGAATTTAGAAAATTGTAGGCACCCTATAAATTAATGACCATAATATTAAGAACAATACATCACACCGGCTCTGGTTCATGTGCTCCAAGCTTTGGCCATCCAATTTGTTCTTTAAGAAGAGCAACATTTGGAAGAGGTAGCGCTTTGGAAAACAGGAGGCATGCATCATGCCAGAGTGGAGGGAGGCAGCCAGTGGTATAGCATTGCATCCCACTCCCCAAGGGTGCTGTTTTGATAAATAAAAATGTATTGTTCCTGGGAGAGATATTCCCAAGATTCATTTCAGTTTCTGATTAAAGCTGTAGTCAGCACTGATCAGGGGCATTTGAACTCCACTCTCCATGTACGGTATATCTGGTGATTTCCCCCCCTTTCCTCCAGAACTGCAGGATGGTCCTTTATGTCCTTCAAACCATCTGCCTGGAAGACAACTACCAGTGCACAGAGAACACTAACCTCCATCCCAGATTCTGCTGCTGCACTTCTGATGAGCCAGTGCCGGGTCAATGTTTTAACTCCTCTTGACAACCTTTCCCCCAAATCATGTCATGAACGTCTAGTGAGTTTTTCCTGGATGACAGAGCAGCATTTTGACTCCTACTGAGGTACTGAGAGTGTTGTTATAGTTGTGTTGTGCTTGTGGGCTTCCCACGGGCTACTGGTTTTCCACCTGCTGGGCTAGGTGGGCCTTTGATGTGACCCAGTAAGGATCTTCTTATGGGAGTCATTGCCAGCAAAAAAGAAAAAAGAAACCTAGGTGGGAACTGTGGATTTGAATGTCATTTCTCACGGGGTGGGGGGTGGGGGTCTCTGGCTTCTTCTAGGAAATTTAAAGAAAACATTGCAAAATGATTGTGGGGAGAATTTAGAGTAAGAGGAAAGGATCGTGGGACATGCCAATGATTCTAAGCTACATCCCGGATTTTAGACCCCAGATTTTATTAAGTCAAAGGGTATGAACCAACTTTTCCCCTTCATGCAACTTGCATGTGCATTGCTTAAAATGATGGCTGGAAACCCTCCTTTGTGTGACTGATAACTTGTAAATACCCTGTTTCTCATATTTTAAGACATACCCATAAAATAAGCCATAGCAGGATTTTTAAGCATTCAAGGAATATAAGCCATACCCCGAAAATAAGACATAGTGATAGGTGCAGCAGCAATGCCGGCCGCGGCAGGAGGAGGAGGAAAAAAATAAGACATCCCTTGAAAATAAGCCATAGTGTGTTTTTTTTGAGGAAAAAATGAATATAAGACATGTCTTATAATATGAGAAACACGGTAGGTGAAATAGGTGCACTTCTAATGGCGAGAAAATATCTATTTCGGAAGGTAATATATATCTCTTTCGGAAGGCACTGAGTTAGTTTGAATTTAAGAATCATTGTTGTGGTTTAGTTTTCTTCAGGGGACTTTGAAGCAGGAGTTCCAGTTATTTTGCATTCTTACAGGACCCTATTTATTTCCATTGTGCTTGTATACTTGTAAATAAAGCAAATGTAGAAGCTGCAACTCAAATACCTGCTGTTCTCTCATCAAAAGGATGGGCAAGGCATTTGGGAATGCATAACAATAGAATGAAGACTAACCACTGTAAAACAGCAGCAGCGATTGGTTCTAGGATATAATTCAAAGAACAAACTTTCTATTTTTTTTTAAACATACTTTTTATTATTTTTACAGAATACAAAAAAAACAAAAAAAACCGTACATACATAAACACCTTTTCCACCTCCTTCCTACCCACCCACATGGGTCCTCCCCTGCCACAGAAGTATCCCATGTATGTGAACAGTCAGAGATGTTCCATTTTATGCTTGGATTTCTGTCCTCCTCCCCCTCCCCTGACCCCAAAGCCCCCCCCTGCCACCAGGGAGCTCCAGCAAACCAGGGCAGTACGCAGGAGGCCATCCATCCAACCATCTATTGTCATACCAAAAAAAAAAGAGAAAAATAGAAATAGGAAAAAAGAAAAAAAAGAAAGGGCAAAAAAAGAGAAAAAAACAATACAAAACAGAAAAATTTTTCTTACATTCATGATTTTAAAACCATATTTTGTGGGCTTCCCCTCCCCCCCCTTCCCCAGTTTTCATCCCTTTTTTATCATCTGCAACAGTTTCTTACTTTATAGAAATACACCTTTGTATCTTATACAACTTCAAATCACTGAAAAATCAAACTCCCATTTTATCTTCCCGTGCCTAATTTTTTCTCCCTCTATAAGCCTCCATATTTTCACATTTTCCAAAATCCATTCACTTTTAAAACTATAACTATTCTCAATTTAACCTTACATCCCCGATTACCGGCTCCACCCCCCCAATCCAGCAAATTCCATAATCAGCAGACCAGTTATAAACCTGTTAATCCATCCATGTAATCACAACATCACTTTCCCTTCACCCCACCCCCTGTTTACAGTCTTTTGCCATCCAGGCCACCATACAGGGCCCCTGAATTTCTTCTCTTCTCTGCATATTTTTTCCTTCTTCCCTGTGGGCGTTCTGGAGTTCCAATAATACCAATCGTGCCCCCCTCAAAAGCGGGGCACTCCATCCAACTTTTTGTAGAGTAAAGTCATCATTTTTTCCGTGGTGTGCTTCATTTTGTGTTGAATCATCACAGTCCTCATCTTCATCTTTTCCTTCCAAATCACAGTCATCATCATTGTCATTCTCACATTCATCTTTTTCAGTGTCAAAAGCTTCATCTCCTAAAAAATCATATTCTGCCATCACCATCTGAAATTTTTTCTGTAACTCTTGCCGTCGTGTCTCCTCTTGACATAGCTCTATTCTTGTTTCCCACATTAAGGTCAAAACAGACCGCTGGAACTCAGGGGAACACTTTTTTGTTGACATAATTCAATCCTGCCAAGGTCAAAACTTGTCACGTGGGGTGGAATATGATCACAGTTTATTTTCTCGACTCCATTTTAACAAGCTGGCTGCATTCTTCAAGTCTTATTAACAATAAAGTTCGAACTCACATTTCACAAACATTTAAACCAGAAAAGAAATTCCACAAAGTCCAGAAATACAAAATGAAATAAAAATTGACTTTCTAATGTAAATTGTACAATAAATCTCAAATATATTATTTTATCAAGGTTTTGTGCTGCTCTTGCTTTATCATTTTAAAATTAAGTAATCTCGGCACACTATCAGTTTGGTGTTATTTCTGGATTCAGTGGTGTTTGAGAGGAGTGAGACTTTCGCAAAACTGGGGATATGCTATTCACTGCAAAGCTCTAGGATATCAGAATTAAATAGCCTCAAAGCAATATATTTTAAGTGCATTATGTTATATTTTATACTTAACCAGGAAAAATAGGTGCTTTGTGTGAATAATCACTTGTGAACTGTAAAATGGGGTGGGCAGAAGAAATGTCCCACAGCATTCTGAAATGGCAAGTCTGTATAACCTTTGTTTTTCAATGCAAGCTAATGGTATTTAAACAACTGTATACCTCTTTATGCTATGCAATAGTGATTATATTATTTGACTCCAGATAGAGATGGCCAATGGGACTGCAGTGCAGGAATTCATTTTGCTTGGGTTTGAAGTTGAACAGCAGAAACAATACTTCCTTCTTGTCTTCCTCGCCATTCTCTACATGCTCACTATGGCTGAGAACATCACCATCATTGCAGTCGTCTTCCTAGATAACCACCTGGCTCAGCTCCCCATGTACATACTGCTGAGAAACTTCTCCTGGATGGAGATGTGCTATGTGTCCACCACTGTGCCCCGACTGCTCTTTGACCTGGTGTCTCCTCCTGGGTTCATCTCTTTCCATGCCTGCTTCCTCCAGTTCTACATCTTCTTCTCACTTGGCAACACTGAATGCTTCTTCCTCTCAGCCATGGCTTTGGACCGGTACTTGGCCATCTGTCACCCACTTCGCTACCCACAAATTATGTCCCAACATTCCTGTTCTGCTCTGGTAGGTGCATGTTGGGTTGTTGGTTTCATGTGGTACCCTATCCCAGTGATTTTGATCTCCAAGTTGTCCTTCTGTGGACCTAACATCATTGACCATTTTTTGTGTGATCCTGGGCCCATTTTGTCCCTGGCCTGCCCTCCACTCGGAAATGTTCCCCTTGTCTGCCAGATATTTATGCACGCTCTGTTTTTAATCAATGTCTTATTTGTTCTACTATTCTATGGCATTGTGATTCTCACCCTGATGAAAACCTCTAACCAAGGCACTTGTAGGAAAGCTTTTGCTACCATATCTTTTCACCTAGTTGTTGTCACACTTTTTTATGGCTCATTAGCAGCGATGTACTTGATTCCAAGTGGGAAAACTCATTCAGGAGTCAGTAAGGCAGTTACACTCTTCTACACAGCAATTACACCCTTTCTTAATCCCTTGATATACTGCCTGAGGAATGACCAGGTGAAAGAAGCCGTGGGCAGGTTGCTGAGGAAAAAGGAAAGATGGTTGAGGAGAAAGATGGTAGTTTAATAAGGCTGAAGGAAACAAGTGTCACAAAACACCTAAGCATGTATTCAAATTTATTAAAATGAATGTATTTACAGTTGGAGTCCATAAGGTAGAATAGAACACTTGCCTGAATTGACATTTATTTGTATAGTGTGACTTAACCTTCCTCTCTTTCCCCTTGCATAACCCCCCAAAATCTCCTCCAGAGGAACCATTCAAAGCAGATTTTGAGGAGAAGATGGCAAAGTCCCTTATGCGAGCAGAAGTCTGATCATAAAACAAAATAAAGCGAATAATCTGTTTTGCAAACTGATGGGAAATAGCACATAAAAAGGATTATCTGTGGGCGTGTGTTTTTTCTCCTAAAGTGATAAACTCACTAGTGTGATTTGTGTATGTTTCTGAAATGTTATAAATGCAATAAAAAAATAATTCGATGGAAACTCCAAACAGGTGTGCCTATATAGGCAGTGTATGTGTATGTTTTAGTAAAGGGTGAACACTTCATCATTTACAATCTGAACACAAATGTAGCATTTTAATAAACAAACATGACTTCACTTTCTATGTTCTGCCATTTTCTGCTGTTTTCTGTGCACTCCCTGCCTCTAACAGAAAAAGCATCCTATACTCATACATGTTGTTGTTATTTAGTTGTTTAGTAGTGTCCGACTCTTCGTGACCCCGTGGACCAGAGCACGCCAGGCACTCCTGTCTTCCACTGCCTCCCGCAGTTTGGTCAGACTCATGTTGGTGGCTTCGAGAACACTGTCCAACCATGTCATCCCCTTCTCCTTGTGCCCTCAATCTTTCCCAACATCAGGGTATTTTCCAGGGAGTCTTCTCTTCTCATGAGGTGGCCAAAGGATTGGAGCCTCAGCTTCAGGATCTGTCCTTCTAGTGAGCACTCAGGGCTGATTTCCTTCAGAATGGATAGGTTTGATCTTCTTGCAGTCCATGGGACTTTCAAGAGTCTCCTCCAGCACCATAATTCAAAAGCCCATAACCATTGTGTTTGGAATCACATTGTCAGGGTGAAATAGGAAGGGGCACCATCACAGATAGAGGGTCCATGTTTCTTCTGCTTTGGACATGTAGAGGGCTGTGCCCAATAACTCTCTTCAATTTCCCCGCATTTGACAATGAAGTGATGGTCTAAAATTAATAAATAGCAATTGCCATCAGCATTGGCATCCTGCCGGCTCCTGAAGACACACCTGTTTGGGCAAGCGCTTCCCAAAGCTGAATTCCTGATGTTATTGCTTGAACTGTTATTTCATTGTTAGGCTTTCAGTTGTTTGTTTTTATTGTATATAGACTAGACATATCACATAATTAGTTCCTGTATGGTTGCATTTAAAACTAGTAAACAAACAGCAGCCATGGCAGCAATAGGAGATGGACCCCAGATTGGGACCACGATGTTGGGGTATGGGGGTCTTTTACACTTTCCTCTGAATGAGTCCCCAACCCACACTGCCTGGTGACAATAGAACCTTTAGTCCAAGCAGCATGGGCAAAGGACAGGCACAGGGACAATGGGATAATAATAATAATAACAATAACAATAACAATAACAATAATAATAATAATAATAATAATAATAATAATAATAATTTATTTATACCCCAACTACTCTGGGCATCTTCCAGCAAAATATTAAAATACAATAATTCATCAGATATTAAAAGCTTCCCTAAACAGGGCTGTCTTCAGATGTCTTCTAAATGTCAGATAGTTGTTTATTTATTTGACATCTGATGGGTGGGCGTTCCATAGGGCGGGCGCCACTACCAAGAAGGCCCTCCTCTGCCTGGTTCCCTGCAATTTCACTTCTCACAGTGTGGGAACTGACAGAAGGCCCTTGGCGCTGGACCTCAGTGTCCTGGCTGAACAATGGGGTGGGGCTGGAGATGCTCCTTCAGGTATACTGGACCCAGGACGTTTTGGGCTTTATAGGTCAGCATCAACACTTTGAATTGTGCTTGGAAACATACTGGGAGCCAATGTAGTCTTTCAGGACCAGTGTTATGTGGTCTTGGCGGCCGCTCCCAGTCACCAGTCTAGCTGCGGGGCAAACATTAGTCCTTGGAAGAGGCATGCCAAGGAAAGGGGGTATAGCCATGCTTCCCCCTTGACTTGTTGTTTTAGTGCAGCAACGTTTTAAAAATACATATTAATGAGCCTATGCAAGTTGCAAAAAGGGATCGGACAAATCTGCTAGTTTTGATATCTCTCAGTTCCTCTGTTTTCCAGGCAGTGCTCCACATTCCTGCATCAGTTTGCATTTTTTAAAAACGTCACCATGAAAATTCAGCAGCATTTTAGTGTTGATGTTTCCTAATAAACAGACTCCTCTATACAATTATGCCTGCCGTAAATATTTTCCATTATGCAATGCCTTTTATGTTACTTTCATGGATATGTACACTTCTCTTCAATGCATTCTTACACACATTATTTGGTTGGAGAACTGCATCACAAAATTTTGTAAAGTGCAAATTTCAAGTGTTTGAGTTCACATATTGTTGTAGAGAATGCAGGCTGCGTAGGTTTGTGTTAAGTTTCAAACTGGATCAAATTTTTCCCCCACTCCTAATTCTAAAGCAGGGGTTCCCAAATTGTGATCCACAGACTACCAGGGGTCTGTGAGCTTCATTCAGGTGTCTGTAGAATGTGCATATTAAATATTTGTATTGATTTTAATTCTCTCTCTTTTGCGCCCCCCCCCCCCAATAATGTATTTTCTTGTATTGCACTTTGAATTCTACAGAGTGGATGTTGTAATACAATAAAGTACAAGAAATAAAAGAAGCAATAAAAACACATCTAAAAAGCGTGCACCATCTAGTCATAATGCACAATTAAAATTTCTACAGTGCTATATGTAGTTTTCCTTGCTTATTTGTTTGCTTTGTATGACAAAAAAAATCCTTAAGAAAAACTCATTTAAAAAACTTATAATGCAGCATGCACTATAATGAAGAGCTGTGAGACCTATGGGAGAATTCTGTCTCCCAAGGGATGGTGTTTCTGTGTATATATTGCGCTGTTCTCATTGTTCTTGAGAGAGATGTTCCCAAGGTTCCTTTCAGTAAATGTTTAAAAAACTGCAGCCAGAGTTGGCCAATGGCACTGAAGCTGTGATCAGCACAGGCACATGGAATCTCCCTTCTATGAAGCTCACATTATGGTCCTTTTCCTTCTTCACGCCATCCAACCTGCATATAAGCAGCATGCCAGGGCTCAAGGAAGAATGTTCATTGCCCAAAATTCTTGCAGAGGCTTTCTGCTGAATGAGATGATGCTTTGACTCTTAATAAGGTACATACAGTAAATGGGAATTGTTACCAGAGCAAAAAAAGACTTGAGTGGGAACTGAGGAGGGATGAATTTGAATGTGCATCATCTTCGGGTGGGTTGGGTGGGTGCGGAACTTCTTCATGGATATTTTCAGAATTACTATTGTAAGAGAGAGGGCTTGCAGAGAGCAGCCCACTCTGCTTACTTCCATCAGATGGGAGAGCAGCAGCAAGAGCATCAAGGCAGGAAGGAGGTTCCAGGGCTCTAGCAGCATACTGGAGCCTCAACTGCAGTTGGGAAGCAGAGAAGAAGGGGTGGAGCCAGCTGCATCAGAGGGTGGAAAGGAGAGGGAAGAATCAGTGACAGCTGAGGAGAAAGGTTTGACACAATGGGGATCCCGTAGCGCCAGTAGGAGTGGCATTTTGGGGACCAGTCTTAAAGGCTGGGTCAGAGCCTGCCAGAGGCTATTGCAGGCTTATGCCCCATGCAGAGCAGACATGATTTGAGACATCTCACCACTGTATATAGCATGCACAATAAAACTCTGAAAATCCAGAGGAGGTGTGGAGTGCTTACTCGGGAGTAGCCAACACCCATCTGTGACAACTATTATTATTATTATTATTAGAATTTATATACGACCCTATACCCAGGGGTCTCAGGGTGGTTAGATAGATAGATAGATAGATAGATAGATAGATGATAGATAGATACTTTATTGTCATTGTACATAGTACAGTACAATGAAATTGAATGCCATCCCATAAAAACAAAACAAAAACACAATTACAGCCACACACACACACACACACACACCCATCACAACTCCCCAGGCTCATATTATTTAGTTACAGCATTTAAGATTGTTACAGCTCTTGGATAGAAACTGTTTTTTAATCGATTTGTTCTTGATTTAATTGTTCTGTATCTCTTGCCCGAAGGTTCACAGAATAAAATCAAAATATAAAACCACAAAATATAAAACCCATCTTGTTCCCTCCCCTTAAGCTCTGGAGTATACCAGGGGGCCAAACGGGCTCCACAAAGTGTGAGAAGGGCGCTCAGGGCAGCAAAGCAAACAGTAAACCAGCAGAATCCCTAATCTGTCCCGATTGCCCAACGCCAGGAACACACACTACATTCCACCCCGTCTAGACAGAGAGCCTGAAGATAGAGAGAGAATCTTTATAGACCACAGAAACTCCCCCTCCCTGACCCTTGAGTCGGCCCTGCTGCTTCCCTGAGTACCCAGGAGGGCACAGCTGGGTGAGACCAACTCTACCCTGTTCACCCACCCAGGTTTCAGTGATACATGCCAGATCAGGTTCTTCATCCATAATCAGATCATAGATGAGGGAGATCCATGGGCTACATCATGAAAGTCATAGTTTACATATAATAACAAAAATAAAATAAAAATGAATTTGAGGTATGATTTGAAATATAGAGGCTTCCCCCCTTTTCTACTGTACTCAATAATGAAGCCAACTTAATATTTCTCTTCCAAATGGAAAGAGGCCAGCTAATGGTATACAACGCTTACGTTATATGATATATTACATGTTTCCTATTGATACATAGTGCTGATTCTGTTATCTTATCACAGATGAATTTGGCCAATGGGACTGTCATTGAAGAATTTGTTTTGCTGGGCTTTGGAGTTGACCAACAGAAGCGCTTCCTCCTCCTTATTTTCTTCACCATTCTCTATGTGCTCACTTTGGCAGAAAACATCCTCATTATTACACTTGTGCTTCTTGATGGCCGCTTGGCCCGGTTGCCCATGTACATCTTGCTGGGCAACTTCTCCTGGCTGGAGATGTGCTATGTCACTGCTACAGTACCCCGTATGCTCTTTGACCTATCGTCTCATCATGGGATCATCTCCTTCCATGCCTGCTTCCTCCAGTTCTATGTTTTCTTCTCTCTTGGAAGCACTGAATGCTTCTTTCTTACAACTATGGCTTTGGATCGCTATCTGGCCATTTGCCACCCACTGCATTACCCACAAATTATGTCCCCAAATGCCTGCTATGCCTTGGTGGCCACTTGTTGGGTCTTAGGCTTTTTGTGGTACCTTCTTCCTGTCTTTCAGATCTTCGAGTTGTCTTTCTGTGGCCCCAACATCATTGACCATTTTTTGTGTGATCCTGGTCCAATTCTGTCCTTGGCTTGCCCTCCTCTGGGAAATGCTCCTCGTGTGTGCCAGATATTCATGAATGTTCTAGTTTTAGGCAATGTCTTCTTTGTTGTGCTATCCTATAGTGTTGTGATTCTCACTCTGATGAAACCCTCTTACCAAGGCTCACGTAAGAAGGCCTTCTCCACCATATCTTTCCATCTAGTGGTTGTCACACTGTTTTATGGCTCAGTGGGAGGGATGTATGTAACTCCAGATGGAGAAAGCCAGTTGGAGGTCACAAAGGCAGTGACAGTCTTCTATACTGCTATTACACCTTTTCTTAATCCTTTGATCTATTGTCTGAGGAATGATCAGGTGAAAGAGGCAATAGGCAGGCAGCTGAGGAAAAGGGTGATAATTCTGAGGAGAAAAGTACGAGGGTAAAAAAGCACAAATTCTGACCTGAATATACTGTATCCCAAGGGAATACAATTTTTTTTTGCATACCTTCAACTGTGCATAGATATACATGTCATTTTCAATGCTATACATGTTGTGTTGAATGCTATTTAAGTCACTTACATTTATAATCATATTGTACTACTTTGGCTATGTGTTTAATAAAATATTGAATTCTTGCATCGCGAAAAACAAAGATTATGGTGAAAAACATGAATTGCAAAACAAAAACAAAAACCCTAGAGCTTAAAGAACAAAACTGACTTCAGATGTGAAATCAGCATGGAAACAACATATATGAAAAAGTTGAAAAATCTCATGCAACTGAAAATTAAAATAAAATAAAATTGTTCCCACCTTATTGTTTGAACGGAATGGTATTTGAACTGTTGATATGACAAAAACATTGCGCATATTCATGGTTTAAAAACATTATAAATGACATTATTTTATTTGTTTAAATAAAGTTGTCTTCTTTGAAAAATTATATTGGTAATGTTGTATTTTTCATTATAAAACATTAAACATTAAAAAGTAGAATTCAGTTTGCATTCACCAGGCTTGCTGCTGAGCTGGGAACAGTGGTAACTGCAATGGTCTGGACTGGAGCCAACAGATCTGAAATGTATTGTTGCGCACTGACCAAGTGGGACCCTGGGTAACCCTTGTTCTGGTGATGCTCTGATATCCACATATTGCAGCAACTAGGCAAAAATGCATTGTTGGATTAGGCTAAGAACCATTGGTCCAATTGCCTTGGAGATATCTTATTCCAACAAGACGCAGGAGCATGTTTGGTCTCTCCCAGAGTTGATGAGTCTTGTTTTACAACCATGAGAAATCGAGCCTTTAAAGTCATCAGCCCAGTCCTGTGGAACGTCCTGCCAATAAAGAGTCAGTGGGTGCCCTCTGCGCCAACTAGTTGATATTCCAGATAGCATAGCACCACTGTGAGTTTGTTGTTGCATTAGTTATATGCATTGCATTAGGCTTTCTCTTTGGATTTTGGCCACCTTCCTAAATTTTCTGTGAAATATATGAGACAAAAGGGACTTGAGATTTTTGCTCCTAGCGCTACCTCTATGATTGATTCAGCAATAAACTCTTTTGGCAAAGGTATCCGAAAGGCAGCTGGGATCCGCCCCTTGCCCCCCAGAGTATAATCACAGGTTCCTGGAATATTATAGATGTGCTTCTACTTCCACTGTAGAGAGAAACTGCAGGACACTTTGTTCCATAATCAGAGAGACTGCTGGGTGTCCAGTACTGGAAGCAGAAAAAGGTAATGATATGGTTACATCTAGTTCTCCAAATTACAGTCTGGAGGTTTTTTCAGTAGCCCTGGATGAGAAATACTCTGTGCTACTACAAAGGACAGACATTGCTGATCTCTAGAATACAGAGAAATAAAAATAGGGTTTAAAATGAAATGGTAGGTTCGAACCAAGCTGAGGAAGCCATTATGCTGTCCTTGAGCTTTTGAAGGCATCTGCCTGCCTATTGCTGTAAGAAGATTGGATGGTAGATTGACCTTTTGTCTTATGCTTGTGTTTGGCAAAGGCTGGGAATCTGGATTCCTCAATTCTGTTTTGATAGTCCACACTTAATGCATGTGCAAGGTAATTCATTCCTTGCCCTCAAGCCCTGATTATGGTCATGTTATAAAGAAATCATAGAAAAGTAGCAATATTTTCCCCCTCTTTATTCCTCCTATTTCCCTTTAGTGTTAACATTATTCTTCAGAATCTTTCTTCACCTTTGCAGTGCAATCTCTGGAGACCAACAACACAGGAGGGCACCCTAAAGCAGATCAATGCTGCCTGAGAACAAGGTATGTGAGAAAAGGAGTAGAATGTTGAATGCATGACGGAAGATACCATTGAGGTGGCACCGGAGGTTGGTGTCTTGGGGTTCCAAGATCTTCTCAAGCTGCTGGATATGAGGTGAGGGCTTCATTGTGGGAGCACTAGGTCATTGAAGTACTCGATACATGAATTTAGTGAGAAGACATATCTGCTTATTGCAAAAAAGAGATTGGGATCTGAGTGTGCTCAGTAGCCCAGACATGCAGCATTGCTCTGGCAGTGTCCTTGCATGCCTAAGTAACTGTATTTCTCTTTAAGACGGCCCCATGTATAAGATGCCCCCTATTTTTGGAGACTCAGATTTAAGAAAATCCACTCTCAACACTATCCACGTATAAGACAGCCCCTAATTTCTGACATTATTTTTATTTTTGGGGAAAAACCTAGTATTATACACAGAAATATATGGTCTATGTGTGGCTGTGTAAGGACCCATTCCAATGAAGTTCTAACTCTGAAATGGCTTATTTGTTGCATTCAGAGATGCTAAGAAGGGAGGTGCAACAGCCCTTATGTAAGCTTCCTGGTCTATGACCATAATAAACTGATTGATTGGTTATTTGAGCTTCCATCAGCTTCTTTATGGCATACCAGAAAGGGGGAGGGAAAGACAGCAAGGAACATGGTATTGTGCCATTGCACCAGTACCACTGCTGATGCATCCTGGCAGTTCTGCTGGTTTGTTTGCACCACACTGACCTGCCGGGTCCCTGTCAGGCTCCACTTTGCTCTCCCTCCCAGTAACCTACAGTGATTCTAATGATGGAATGTCAGGTAAGCATTCTCACCCCTTCCCATAAATTGCTACTGCTTGCATTGTTAGTTACACTAAAATGGGTTGATACTAGGCAGGGGTTGAAATTCAGGTGTAGAGTGCACATGTTAAATGTGAAAGTTTCCAGTTTCTAGTCAAGGTATTACTTGGAAAGACTCCTGAATGAAAACACCTATATGAAAACCAGTCAGTGCTGGCGATATTTCAGTAGACAGGCTAATGGACTGACATGGCATGAAGCATTTGCCTGTGTGCATGAATCTACAGTACTGTATTTAGCATCTGAACGAGGATTCCCCTCACCTTTAAATTGGCAAAATAGTCACTGGCCACCAAACAGTTACAGAATATAAACAGACAGGTTTTTGTGTAATGTGTGTCAATACTGATAGTGGGAGAGTATAGACTGCAGACTTTTTAGCCTACAATCCTATACAAACTTCCTGGGAGTATTGGACTCAATGGGACTCACAGCAAGACACTTTGGTCAAATAATTTATTGCATTAATCTCTTGGTTCTTATATGTGCCCTTTGTCTGATAGCTAAGAGTAGCACCTTGAGCAGCAAACAGGTTTTGATGATAGCTTGAAGGTCAAGTGAAGCACAGAAGACTAGGGACTATGGAGACTGAGAGTCCAAGCCATGATTGCATTTTTTATTCCAGGATAAGATATATAATTCTTGATGATAAAAGTATCTTAAGAAGAAACCAAATAATTTGTGGGATCTCAAAATGCTTTGCCAGTGTTATGCAGGGTTTGGTTCACATGAAAGCAGGCAATGTTAACATCTCTCTGATACTCAGTTCTGGGACTTTTTTGAGTGTATTCAATAGAGATGTTGGGCAAAATTAATAAAATGTGTTTGAACAGGACAAAGAGTTAGACACCCATTTCTCTAAACTCATGCCTGAGAACACACTGCATGCAAACTAGGACATAATTAGGTTTGTCAAGGCAAGAGAGGGGTGGCTGAACGCATGGTGAAGGTGTTACTTCCTTTAGGGTGAGAAGGGAAGATTATCAGAACAGGGTTAAAGGTAAAGGGACCCCTGACCATTAGGTTCAGTCATGACCGACTCTGGGGTTGAGGCGCCCATCGCCTTATTGGCCGAGGGAGCCGGCATTCAGCAGCTTCCAGGTCATGTGGCCAGCATGACAAAGCCGCTTCAGGCGAACCAGGGAAGCACACGGAAACACCGTTTACCTGCCCGTTTGGAGCAGTACCTATTTATCTACTTGCACTTTAATGTGCTTTCAAACTGCTAGGTTGGCAGGAGCTGGGACCGAGCAATGGGAGCTTACCCCATCGCGGGGACTCGAACCACCGACTTTCTGATTGGCAAGCGCTAGGCTCTGTGGTTTAACCCACAGTGCCACCCTTTCTTTTCCTTAAAAAAAAATTCATTATTGCTGGTTTGGCAGGAAAGACTACAACGAATTGTCCTGACAATATGTTCCCTAAAGTCATGCATTGTGGAACTTTGTGGATCCACTGCTTGTTGACTTAGTATTCTGGGTTCTATGCTAATAATTTAAACTAACATATTGCAATAAACACATGCTTTAATATTATCGCTCTATAATGCGGTAAAATATATTAAGTCTACTGAATATCATTATCTGAGGTTAATCTTTCTTGTCATACTTATATATATCTCAACAATAGGCTATTCTGGGATGTCTTTGAACAGTGAGGGAAAGATGGACGAGAGCTACTGACTCTTAACATGTCTTTGTCTCTTCCCTCTTCAGATCCAGCCACCTCTATGAATACTTCCAGTGTCACCGAATTTGCCTTCCTAGGTCTCTCCCGCTCCCACTCCATCCAACTCCTTCTCTTTGTCCTAGTCTCCGTTTCCTACACAGCAATCCTATTGGGGAACCTCCTCATTGTGGTGACTGTGCGTGCAGATTCCCATCTCCTCCAGACCCCCATGTACTTCTTCCTGGCTAACTTATCCATCATTGATACTTCTGTGGGCTCTGTGGTTGTCCCCAAAATGTTGGCAGGCCAAGCAAATTATGTCCAGACAATCTCATTTGGTGGTTGTATGGCCCAGGTCTTCTTCCTTCACTTCTTTGGGGGTACCGAGATGCTCCTCCTCACCATTATGGCCTACGATCGCTATGTGGCCATCTGCCACCCACTGACATACACAACCAGAATGAATCGCCCACGTTGCAGGAGGCTCCTGGCATCCTGTTGGGTTGGAGGCCTCATCCACACCGGAACCCAGCTGGTCCTGGTTCTTCGGCTCCCATTCTGCGGACCAAATAAACTGGACCATTTCTTCTGTGATGTCCCACTGGTTGTCAGGTTGGCTTGCGCCGATACTTACAGCACTGAGATACTCATGGCAGCCAACAGTGGCCTCCTCTCCTTGGTTTGCTTCCTTATCTTGCTAGTCTCCTATGGTGTCATCCTGGTCAGCCTGAAAGGCCATTTCAAGGAGAGTGGAGGGAAGGCTTTGTCCACCTGCAGTTCTCACTTGACTGTGGTCAGCCTCTTTTTTGTGCCCTGCCTCTTTGTGTACCTTGTACCCTTCTCCAGTTCTGTTGTGGACAAAATGGCTTCCATATTCTACACTGTAGTCACCCCTGCACTCAACCCTATGATATATACTCTAAGGAATAGGGAAATGAAGGAGGCGATGGTTCGGTTAAAGAATCACTGCATCTTCTTCCGTTCTTGTGTCAATAGACAAAAATGAGTTCTCCCCCAACATATTATACCTACTACAGTCCCACATTCCTCTCCTGATTTTTGAATGGCTTTGTTACTGAAGACTACGGAGAACTGGCTCTCTGTATAATTAGAGGTCTTTGGCTGTGCCTATTTCATGGCTAGTGTCCCAGGAGCTGCTATGCAAAACCCACATATGCACAGATAGAAAGAAATGTTCTCCTTGAATCCATGTGGTTAGATCTAAATTTTGAAGTGAATGTAAATTTTGGTTCCTTCCACAATTTTATCTTGCCTACCACAAAATATAGGCATTGCTTAGACCACTGATGGTTAATTTGTGGCTCTGTATATGTTGTTGGATGCTAACTACCACCAACCCTGGCCACCATGACCAATGGTCAGGGTTGAAGGGAGTTGTAGTCCAAGAAGATTTGGAGGGCTAGAAGTTAGCCACCCCTGCCTAAATGTTTGGATAAAATTCAAATTGAACTGTTGGTATACGACAGTGATGGGCAACCTTTTGAGCTTGGTGTGTCAAAATTCGCTAAAAAACCGAGCATAACTCGGGTGGTGTGTCACTTCGAGAAAAAAACAATAATTTTGAGATATTTATAGTTTAAATAACAAAAATGTATAATTGTAATATATAACTGTATTTAATAAACCCAAAACTAATTATTTAACCAAACCAAACCAAAAAACCCTTATTTATCACAAAGTGCCCAGAGTTGTTGAGCTTTTTGGGGGGAGCTGCTAACCCAAGTTTTGGAGGTTTTTTGGGGGGTGCAAAAGTTGCTTTGCTTTTTTGGGGGGGATACCCCAAAGCTGCTGCGCTTTTGGGGGGGGGAAGAGAACAGAAATAAATGACGAATAATACCTTCGCTGGAACTAACATGCAGCACTGACATAGTCTGCCAAAGCACAAAAAACCCCAGCACAGAACGGGTTAAAAAACCAATCTGGCTACCAGCAACAACAACAACAAAAAAGGATCCGGGTTTTAACAGCGGAGACAAGCTCTAGCGGAGACAAGCTGTAGGAGGAGTGGGAGAACAAATGGGGGAACCAACAACAACAGAGCAAATGGGCCGATGGGGCGCGTGCCAGCAGTGAGGGCTCTGCGTGTCACGTCTGACACACGTGTCATAGGTTTGCCATCACTGGTATACGAAATAGGTTGACAATATTTAAGTACCTTTTTTTTAAAAGCAATGACTTTCTTCGAAGAAATATTGAAAAAAAGGTATTTGCCATTTAATTTAGAAATATTAGAATTATGTTTCAGTGCATACCCATCGATACTCAAATGGAAATTTCACATGATTCCAAAATGTATCCTAAAAAGAAAATCGTTAAACCATCTGCTAGTTAGCAGTTTGAGTAGAGATGGGCACCCACAAAGTGTGTTGACAGCTGCACGCACATGCTATAGGGCATGTGTGCATGACGTCACCATGCCCACAATGTGGGCGTGTGATGTCACTGTGCCCAGCAGTTATGGGGGCAAGCTGGCACCGCTGGGGGTATAGCTCCCGAACTGTGTGTGTAGAATCCACTTGGAGGAACATATCTGTAGCCAGAGAAGGAAGTATCTGAGCTTAGATCGAAAGAAACTAATTAGTGCCTTTTTAGGAGTATGCAGGCAAGAGAAAAAGTGGGAAGCTGAATTGGGGATGGGAGAAGTAGAGCTGTTCTCCACTTAGGTCTCCATTCAGTAAGGAGGGGAAATAACTTCTTGAGAAAGATAAGAAACCCAAACCAGTTGGAGGGATGTGGCAATCCCTGGTCAGTTATACTACTAGAGGAGTCTCAGGACACACCCTCCAAGTGTCTTGATTTTCCATGGACAGTCCCAGAATTATGAAAGACATCCCAGCTTCTGATTTCATCCTCAAATTTCCCTGTTTCCCTTGCCATTGCTGCCACCGCTGAGTTCAAGCAGGAGGCACTAATCCTGAATAGTGGTGGCAATGAGGGAGCATCCCATTGCCTCTCCATGGCATCCCCTTAGCTGCTGTTGCCAACCTCCACCTCTGGGGAGCTCATAGCAGCTGCTGGAGACCAGGTGAGGAAGAGGAGAGGCATCTGCTGCTGAGGCCAAGCTCCACATGGTGTGCTGGCTCTGAAGGTCAGGCGGAGTGTGGGGGCCCCTGGGTCGGAAGAAGGGGGGAGCGAAGTGCAAGGTATCTTTCTCTCTCTCTCTCTCTCTCAAAAAAAGAGAATGATTTGTGCCTCCTGGGACGAACCCCCTCGGTGACGTTGCCAATAGAAAAAAGCTTTCCTGCAAGCCAATAGAGGATCTGAGATTTCCTTCTTTTAGATGGGCTGCCTTCCCAGGTTGATGTACCCCATCTTAACAGTTAAGGTATGACCTTATGATTACTGTAGAAGACCCTAAGAATAGTTTACCAAAGGTTCTGTTGAGGATCCAAGAATTCGGACAGGTAGCAGGCTTTAAATTAAATATAAATAAAACTAAGACCTTGGTGAAGAACGTGACAGTACAATATAACAGAACAATATAAAAAGGATGTCCAACAACTTACAGATATACGGTAGGTATACATAAGAAAGTTAAATATCTGGGTGCATGGCTGACAGCTAAAATATTAATATATTTAAAGACAGGTACATAAATACTTGGAAAGAAAGTAAGCTGTCCTGTCAGGCTTAACTAGAGTCACTTGCGACGAACCCCCTTGCCGACGTTGCCAATAGATTATGAGACGAAAGGGTACAGGGGAAAAGCAATCCCCACTCAATTCCTTACACCTTAAAATAAAACCCTCAATTCTGGACTTCTCAGTAAAGAGAGTCTAATTCCAGCTTTCGTGGCCTGATCTCACAAACAATCAGGGCTATTTGAATGAACAACCTCTTGCCTACAGAACAGATCCCCACTGTATCAGTCTGCCATATCACCCTGGCAAACTTGTGGCACTCTAGGTTTTCACCATACTGCCCTTCCTGTGTGACTCTAGGACACAAACTATCCCCTTTTCCTTAGGTAAGTTTTGGCCTTTTCTGAGTCTCCACCTCTGTGAGTTTTAATACGCTGCTGGAATAACCAAGAATCACCAAGATGATACTCTTTGGCACAAAAAGAAGATGAATTTTATTTACTTGAGAACATAGGTTTTTCTTTCTTAACGATGCATAAGTTTACAAGTTTAGTTACAGTTATACATTAACTCTGTCAGACTTTAACTTCAAGTCATCCTAAGCCTAACCTAAACCACCACTATCCTGGCCCCACAACCTTCTTCTTCCCTCTTCGTCACCCCACTCCCCCTCTTCCAACTGCCAAAACGTTAAACCGGGCACCGTCCCGCCTCCTAAAGATGCGCTGTCAGTTAAGCTGGAGGTGGATTAACTCTTTCTAATCCAGGGTGTAATAAATCTTCCATCCTGGGGCTAATGTGTTACATATCCATGTCTAACCTTGTCCCTTTCTAACATTTGTTTCTTGGTGTGTGTTTTTTCTTTTTGTAATTCTACCACAGAATAAAACAAAATAAAATCCAGATTTAGGCGTTTTCTGAAGATGGTGGAGGACCAGTCTGTTGTATTGTCAGAAATGAATACATCTCAAAATCTCAGCCACCTCTCTTGCACAGATGTAGAGAAATGTGTTGTCTGTCTGTCAATATCCCCACTTTTCAGGATCTCCCATTTGGATATTACTTGGAATTCAGGGAGAGTGTGTTTGTGCTCTCATAAAGCGATACAAGTCATGAGTTCATCAGGCCTTTTGAGACTTTACATCAGGTTATCCACCCACCCAGTGGGTGCAATGGTGGGGAGGGAGAGGGGAAGCTTCCTTTCTGCATCATTGCAACCAGTCAGGGTTACACTGCTGTTTACACCAACAATGGGGAATCATATTTTTGGGAGCTGCACACTTGCACTCCATGGCAAGCCTTTCCTCCATATCCTGCTGAGGGCATGCGTTTCTTAGCAACAGCTCATTGGAGCAGAATATGTGGGTGGAGATGGGGCTATGGGCATCCACTGGTATGCTATTTCACATTGATAATGACACAATGTGATTGGATTACAGATTTGGGAATACCCATCCAATTATTATTAATGCACACTTGGTTAACTTCCATGAATGCCTCTTGAAATCTGGGTTCCCAAATCTGCATATTACCCCAACTAGTCAATGCTGGGATTGAGACAGGAGACCATTGGCTAACTTGCCATGCAGAGACCATCTTCCAACATTCACCTAATTTCCCACAGTTTCACACCCTTGTGCAAAGGGTAATGATGATTGCAAATGAGGGGCATGCCTGGCAGAGAAAACTGGTCACAAAATAGGCCCTCTAAACATTAAAAGGTTTCCATTTACAACTGGGATGGGGATACCTTAGTGCACTCCCTGGGATGGGATTGGAGTTGGACTCATACCGTACATACTAGAGTATAAAATGACCCGAATATAAGCCAAGGCACCTAATTTGACCACAAAAAACTGGGAAAACGTATTGACTTAAGTATAAACCAAGGGTGGGAAATGCCGAGAGCAGCAAAGGCAGAGGACGAGGAAGGAGCAGCCCGAAATGAGATTAGACAAATTAATATAAATATAATATAAATATAAATAATATTACCGTACTTATGGTTAATGCTTAAAACATCTCTTAATTCTGTTGTTGCCATAGTAAATTAACTTAGAGTCCTTGCTGAAATGCTACATAGATCTACCAGTATGTCCCAAACTCCTTCCTTCCCACCTCTTATCTAAAGCAAAAGAAATAAAAAAATAAGGTTTCCTTTTCCAGTATTACTGTATATTGAAATGCTGAACCATCAAATAACACAATGCTTCTGCCTTAACGTGAAGATAATGCTGCCACAACCTTCAGACACCAAGAGCATTTCTAAATAGTAAATGGAGTTCAAATTCTAACTGAAATGCACTCTGGGCTCCACCCAATTCATGGCAAACTAACCACTGACGATGGTTTCATAAGAGTGTTATTATTTCACTGAATGGAGCTGTGGCGAGATACACCAGTAAAGGGCCCCCGGACGTTTAACGGTCTATTGACCCAATACCTCCCTTGCCTATTTCTTCCCTCGCTGCTACCAACCAGTAAGTCTGTGTACTGGTACACAATTTATTGGAATCCAGTCAGATGAACAGTGAACAAAACAATTAAGTTTATTTAGGTGATGATCTTAGAAGCATAAAAATTATTCATGGTTTCTCAAATATGTTTACTTAAACTTAACCTTTAGTATTAGTTCTCCCCCTGTTCCTCCCTGACTGAAGTTCCCTTCTTATTACTCTTACAGATTCTGCACCACGGCTCACCTCCCTAGCTTCTCTAACCCTCTCTCTATCTAAAAATCCTCTCCACCTCTCTCATCAACTCCCATCAACTTAACTCCTTTATCTTCCCCTCCTGTCTGCCTGCTTCTCCTTATATTCCCCTGCTTTTGCCTGAAGAGCTCCTATTGCCTGTTTACCTCCCTTGCAACTTAACTCTTGCTAGACCCCTAGAGGTGAAACACCACAGGAGCTATTAGAAAATCTGACATGAGGGTTTGCAATTTTTAAAAGTTAAAATGTATGTTTTGCATTCACAATCAATTCATTAATTACTTGTAATTCTAAAAATGTTGTCTACTGTATATGCTGTCCATGTGATAAGTTATACGTAGGAAACACTTTGTCACCTTGGGGGAAGCAGAATTGTTTGTAGGTTTTGATTCACAGGTCTAAGATTGACCAGCGGGCCAGGGGAGCACAACTCCGACTTCCAGCATCGACTCTTGGAGGTCCCTGCCTGGTCAAGGATGACTGCCACTCATTGGGGCTTGTCAACCAAAAAGGATTAAGAATCTCGGGCACTGGAGGTCTGACACCTACAGGGGCTACGTGAGATGATTCCTTGCAGTTTTCCTTGTTACTCACCTGTTTGCCATTTTCTTTCTTTTAGTGCCACCAGTGTTCCAAGTTTGGGTTCTGGGCCATTGCATTGTACATTGGGCCAGCATGCGAGCAGTGGAGACCAGCATGGGGCGTGATATCGCTTTATCTGCTCAGTTAAGAATTTCATGGTTGGCGGAGGTGGAATGCTCTGGAGAGAACTTTTGCCATTAGTGAAGGCTCGGGTGGCAAGCCTGGGTCCGCCGTCGGCCATGATTCTGCATGATTCTGCAGCTAGGTGAAAATGACCTGCTATTTTTGAGGGGGGTGGACTGAAGGTCCCGCATTGAAAGAGACTTACAGGAGCTGGCTGTGTCTTGCCCCTACACAATTATTTTCTGGTCACGATCCCTGGTGCGGCATGCTTGGAAGAACAGTTTAAACTCAGCTGTAACTGATAATGCTCGGAAATGGATTGACCGGAAAGTGATGTGGAAGGTGTTGTCCTTGGCCGTGTCAGGGCGATTCCCCACCCAGGTATTAAGTTTACAAATATGGCCCTGTTTAGGGCTGATGGTGTTCATTTATTTGATGAAGGTAATGATGTATGGTTGGCCGAAGTCCATGATGGTCTGAAGGATTACCTCCAGGATCTGGGTATTTCATTAAAGGAATCTGGAGGTCCTGGATCTCGTCCGAAGTCTGCTTGAGGGGCTAGGGTCCTGGAAAATTTGCCCAATAACTTTAAAACTAAAATAAGTGTCTGTGTGAAGTTATTTCAAGGGGGTCAGTCTTGGGGGCCTCGGAGCACAGCCACATATTTCTGCAACCAGACAATAATGCATTGTTGGATTAGGCTAAGAACCATAGGTCCAAATGCCTTGGAGATATCTTATTCCAACAAGACGCAGGAGCATCTTTGATCTCTCCCAGAGTTGATGAGTCTTGTTTTACAACCACGAGAAATCGAGCCTTTAAAGTCATCAGCCCAGTCCTGTGGAACGTCCTGCCAATAAAGAGTCAGTGGGTGCCCTCTTCGCCAACTAGTTGATATTCCAGATAGCATAGCACCACTGTGAGTTTGTTGTTGCGTTAGTTATATGCATTGCATTAGGCTGTCCCTTTGGATTTTGGCCACCTTCCTAAATTTTCTGTGAAATACATGAGACAAAAGGGACTTGAGATTCTTGCTCCTACCGCTACCTCTATGATTGTTTCAGCAATAAAATCTTTTGGCAAAGGTATCCGAAAGGCAGCTGGGATCCGCCCCTTGCCCCCCAGAGTATAATCACAGGTTCCTGGAATATTATAGATGTGCTTCTACTTCCACTGTAGAGAGAAACTGCAGGACACTTTGTTCCATAATCAGAGAGACTGCTGGGTGTCCAGTACTGGAAGCAGAAAAAGGTAATGATATGGTTACATCTAGTTCTCCAAATTACAGTCTGGAGGTTTTTTCAGTAGCCCTGGATGAGAAATACTCTGTGCTACTACAAAGAACAGACATTGCTGATCTCTAGAATACAGAGAAATAAAAATAGGGTTTAAAATGAAATGGTAGGTTCGAACCAAGCTGAGGAAGCCATTATGCTGTCCTTGAGCTTTTGAAGGCATCTGCCTGCCTATTGCTGTAAGAAGATTGGATGGTAGATTGACCTTTTGTCTTATGCTTGTGTTTGGCAAAGGCTGGGAATCTGGATTCCTCAATTCTGTTTTGATAGTCCACACTTAATGCCTGTGCAAGGTAATTCATTCCTTGCCCTCAAGCCCTGATGATGGTCATGTTATAAAGAAATCATAGAAAAGTAGCAATATTTCCCCCCTCTTTTTTCCTCCTATTTCCCTTTAGTGTTAACATTATTCTTCAGAATCGTTCTTCACCTTTGCAGTGCAATCTCTGGAGACCAACAACACAGGAGGGCACCCTAAAGCAGATCAATGCTGCCTGAGAACAAGGTATGTGAGAAAAGGAGTAGAATGTTGAATGCATGACGGAAGATACCATTGAGGTGGCACCGGAGGTTGGTGTCTTGGGGTTCCAAGATCTTCTCAAGCTGCTGGATATGAGGTGAGGGCTTCATTGTGGGAGCACTAGATCACTGAAGTACTGCATACATGAATTTAGTGAGAAGACATATCTGCTTATTGCAAAAAAGAGATTGGGATCTGAGTGTGCTCAGTAGCCCAGACATGCAACATTGCTCTGGCAGTGTCCTTGCATGCCTAAGTAACCGTATTTTTCCGTCTTTAAGACGACCCCATGTATAAGATGCCCCCTATTTTGGGGGGCTCAGATTTAAGACAACCCACCTTCAGCACTATCCATGTATAAGACAGCCCCTAATTTCTGACATTATTTTTTAGGGGGGAAACCTAGTCTTATACTCAAAAAAATACAGTATATGTGTGGCTTTAAGGACCCATTCCAATGAAGTTCTAACTCTGAAATGGCTTATTGGTTGCATTCAGAGATGGTAAGAAGGGAGGGGCAACAGCCCTTATGTGAGCTTCCTGGTCTATGACCATAATAAACTGATTGATTGGATATTTCAGCTTCCATCAGCTTCTTTATGGCATACCAGAAAGGGGGAGGGAAAGACAGCAAGGAACATGGCATGGTGCCATTGCACCAGGAGTTCTGCTGGTTTGTTTGCACCACACTGACCTTCCAGGCCCCTGCCAGGCTCCACTCTCCTCTCCCTCCCTTTAACCTACAGTGATGGAAAGTCAGGTAAGCATTTTCACCCCTTCCCATAAATTGCTACTTTTTGCATTGTTAGTTACACTAAAATGGGTTGATACTAGGCAGGGGTAGAGTGCACATGTTGTATGTGAAAGTTTCCAGTTTCTAGTCAAGGTTTTACTTGGAAATACTCCTGTATGAAAACACCAATATGAAAACCAGTCAGTGCTGGCTGGTGATATTTCAGCAGACAGGCAAATGGACTGACATGGCATGAAGCATTTGCCTGTGTGCATGACTCTACTGTATTTAGCATATGAATGAGGACTCCCCCCAACTGTAAATTGGCAAAAAAAGTCACTGGCCACCAAACAGTTACAGAATATAAACAGACAGGTTTTTTTGTAATGTGTGTCAATACTGACAGTGGGAGAGTATAGACTGCAGACTTTTAAGCCTACATACCTTTCCAAACTTCCTGGGAGTATTGGACTGAGTGGGGCTTCAAAGTAGAAATGGATGGGAATGCATACAGCAAGATATTTTGGTCAAATAATTTATTGCATTAATCTATTGGTTCTTATATGTGCCCTTTGTCTGATGGCTAAGAATAGCACCTTGAGCAGCAAACAGGTTTTGATGATAGCTTCAAGGTCAAGTGAAGCACAGAAGACTAGGGACTATGGAGACTGAGAGTCCAAGCCATGATTGCATTTCTGATTCCAGGATAAGATATATAATTCTTGATGATAAAAGTATCTTAAGAACACACCGAATAATTTGTGGGATCTCAAAATGCTTTGCCAGTGTTATGCAGTGTTTGGTTCGCATGAAAGCAGGCAATGTTAACATGTTTCTGATACTCAGTTCTGGGACTTTTTTGAGTGTATTCACTAGAGATGTTTGGCAAAATTAATAAAATGTGTTTGAACAGAAGAAAGAGTTAAACACCCATTTCTCTAAACTCATGCCTGAGAACACACTGCATGCAAACTAGGACATGATTAGGTTTGTCAAGGCAAGAGAGGGGTGGATGAAAGCATGGTGAAGGTGTTACTTGCTTTAGGGTGAGAAGGGAAGATTATCAGAACACAGAAAGGGGTTAGGTCTATGTAATTTCTTTCCTTTCCTTAAAAAAATTCTTTATTGCTGGTTTGGCAGGAAAGACTACAACGAATCGTCCTGACAATATGTTCCCTAAAGTCATGCATTGTGGAACTTTTTGGATCCACTGCCTAGTTGAGTTACTATTCTGCATCCTATGCTAATAATTTAAACTGACATATTGCAATAAACACATGCTTTAACATTATCACTGCATAATGTGGTAAAATATATTAAGTCTACTGAATATCATTATCTGAGGTTAATCTTTCTTGTCATACTTCTATGTAAATCCCAACAAAAGGCTATTCTGTGATGTCTTTGAACAGTGAGGGAAAGATGGACGAGAGCTACTGACTCTTAACATGTCTTTGTCTCTTCCCTCTTCAGATCCAGCCAGCTCTATGAATACTTCCAGTGTCACCGAGTTTGCCTTCCTAGGTCTCTCCCCCTCCCCCTCCATCCAACTCCTTCTCTTTGTCCTGGACTCCGTCTCCTACACAGCAATCCTATTGGGGAACCTCCTCATTGTGGTGACTGTGCATGCAGATTCCCATCTCCTCCAGACCCCAATGTACTTCTACTTGGCTAACTTCTCCATCATTGATACTTCTTTGGGCTCTGTGGTTGTCCCCAAGATGTTGGCAGGCCGAGCAAATTATGGCCAGACAATCTCATTCGGTGGTTGTATGGCCCAGGTCTTCTTCCTTCACTTCTTTGGGGGTACCGAGATGCTCCTCCTCACCATTATGGCCTACGATCACTATGTGGCCATCTGCCACCCACTGACATACACAACCAGAATGAATCACCCACGTTGCAGGAGGCTCCTGGCATCCTGTTGGGTTGGTGGCCTCATCCACACTATAACCCAGCTGGTCCTGGTTCTTCGGCTCCCATTCTGCGGACCAAATAAACTGGACCATTTCTTCTGTGATGTCCCACAGGTGGTCAGGTTGGCTTGCGCCGATACTTACAGCACTGAGATACTCATGGCAGCCAACAGCGGCCTCCTCTCCTTGGTTTGCTTCCTTATCTTGCTAGTCTCCTATGGTGTCATCCTGGTCAGCCTTCGAGGCCACTTCAAGGAGAGTGGAGGGAAGGCTTTGTCCACCTGCAGCTCTCACTTGACCGTGGTCAGCCTCTTTTTTGTGCCCTGCCTCTTTGTGTACCTTGTACCCTTCTCCAGTACTGGTGTGGACAAAATGGCTTCCATTTTCTACATTGTAGTCACCCCTGCACTCAACCCTATGATATATACTCTAAGGAATAGGGAAATGAAGGAGGCTATGGTTCGGTTGAAGAATCGCTGCATCTTCTTCCATTCTTGTGTCAATGGACAAAAATGAGTTCTCCCCCAACATATTATACCTACTACAGTCCCACATTCCTCTCCTGATTTATGAATGGCTTTGCCACCAAAACCTACGGAGAACTGGCTCTCTGTATAATTAGAGGTCTTTGGCTGTGCCTATTTCATGGCTAGTGTCCCAGGAGCTGCTATGCAAAACCCACATATGCACAGATAGAAAGAAATGTTCTCCTTGAATCCATGTGGTTAGATCTAAATTTTGAAGTGAATGTAAATTTTGGTTCCTTCCACAATTTTATCTTGCCAACCACAAAACATAGGCATTGCTTAGAGCACTGATGGTTGATTTGTGGCTCTGCATATGTTGTTGGATGCTAACTACCACCCACCCTGGCCAGCATGACCAATGGTCAGGGTTGAAGGGAGTTGTAGTCCAAGAAGATTTGGAGGGCTAGACGTTAGCCACCCCTGCCTAAATGTTTGGATAAAATTCAAATTGAACTGTTGGTATACGAAATAGGTTGACAATATTTAAGTAACTTTTTTAAAAAAACAATGACTTTCTTCGAAGAAATATGGAAAAAAAAGGTATTTGCCATTTAATTTAGAAATATTAGAATTATGTTTTAGTGCATACCATCGATACTCAAATGGAAATTTCACATGATTCCAAAATGTATCCAAAAAAGAAAATCGTTAAACCATCTGCTAGTTAGCAGTTTGAATAGAGCTGGGCACCCACAAAGTGTGCTGACTGCTGCATGCACATGCTATAAGGCGTGTGTGCACGACGTCACCATGCCCACAATGTGGGCGTGTGATGTCACTGTGCCCAGCGGTTATGGGGGCAAGCTCCTGAACTGTGTGTGTAGAATCCACTTGGAGGAACATATCTGTAGCAAGAGAAGGAAGTATCTGAGCTTAGATCGAAAGAAACTAATTAGTGTCTTTTTAGAAGTATACAGGCAAGAGAAAAAATGGGAAGCTGAATTGGGGATGGGAAAAGTAGAGCTGTTCTCCACTTAGGTCTCCATTCAGTAAGGAGGGGAAAGAACTTCTTGAGAAAGATAAGAAACCCAAACCAGTTGGAGGGATGTGGCAATCCCTGGTCAGTTATACTACTAGAGGAGTCTCAGGACACACCCTCCAAGTGTCTTGATTTTCCATGGACAGTCCTAGAATTACGAAAGCCATCCCAGCTTCTGATTTGATCCTCAAATTTCCCTGTTTCCCTCACCATTGCTGCCACTACTGAGTTCAAGCAGGAGGATGAGGCGGCACTCATCCCGAGTAGTGGTGGCAATGAGGGAGCATCCCATTGCCTCTCCATGGCATCCCCTTAGCTGCTGTTGCCAACCTCCACCTCTGGGGAGCTCGTAGCAGCTGCTGGAGACCAGGTGAGGAAGAGGCATCTGCTGCTGAGGCCAAGCTCCACATGGTGTGCTGGCTCTGAAGGTCAGGCAGAGTGTGGGGGCCCCTGGGTGGGAAGAAAGGGGAGCGAAGTGCCAGGTAGCCTTTTCTCTCTCCCCCCCAAAAGAGAATGATTTGTGCCTCCATGTCTAACCTTGCCCCTTTCTAACATTTGTTTCTTGGTTTGTGTTTTTCTTCTTGTAAATCTACCACAGAATAAAACAAAATAAAATCCGGATTGAGGCGTTTTCTGAAGGTGGTGGAGGACCAGTCTGCTGTATTGTCAGAAATGAATACATCTCAAAATCTCAGCCACCTCTCTTGCACAGATGTAGAGAAATGTGTTGTCTGTCTGTCAATATCCCCACTTTTCAGGATCCCCCATTTGGATATTACTTGGAATTCAGGGAGAGTGTGTTTGTGATCTCATAAAGCGATACAAGTCATGAGTTCATCAGGCCTTTTGAGACTTTACATCAGGTTATCCACCCACCCAGTGGGTGCAAATGGTGGGAAGAGGGGAAGCTTCCTTTCTGCATCATTGCAACCAGTCAGGGTTACACTGCTGTTTACACCAGCAATGGGGAATCATATTTTTGGGAGCTACACACTTGCACTCCATGGCAAGCCTTTCCTCCATATCCTGCTGAGGGCATGCATTTCTTAGCAACAGCTCATTGGAGCTGAATATGTGGGTGGAGATGGGGCTATGGGCATCCACTGGTATGCTATCTCACATTGATAATGACACAATGTGAATGGATTACAGACTTGGGAATACCTATCCAATTATTATTAATGCACACTTGGTTAACTTCCATGAATGCCTCTTGACATCTGGGTCCCCAAAAACTGCATATTACCCCAACTAGTCAACGCTGGGATTGAGACAAAGAGACCATTGGCTACTAACTTGCCATGGAGGGACCATCTTCCAAGATTCACCTCATTTCCCAGTTTCACACCCTTGTGCAAAGGGTAATGATGATTGCAAATGAGGGGCATGCCTGGCAGAGAAAACTGGTCACAAAATAGGCCCTCTAAACATTAAAAGGTTTCCATTTTCAACTGGGATGGGGATACCTTAGTGCACTCCCTGGGATGGGATTGGAATTGGACTCATAATTCTAAAACAGAACCCAAGACACCCAGTGTAACAAAATGGCATTGATATTCTTCCTATAATTCCAAGAAAAATACAGTTGTAAGTTCTGTGGGGAAAGGGAAGCAGGTTAGGCTACATTATGCCTGAGTCCCTTCTAATTCCTAGATCTAACCCCTGGATCAAAGTGTTAAAATCTAATGAAGGATTCCCTTGTTGAATTAGCCAGGCAAGGACCCCAAGTCATGAGTATAATAAAAGAAGCTGCTCTGTGCTAGAGGGCAAATGGGTGGGTCCCCCTCCCTCACGACTGCTACCAGTAGTGAGAAAGAAGATGCCAGAGTGCTGATGCCAGAGTGCTGTGAAAGACCTGGCTTCGATGCAGGCAGCAACTGGAGAGACAGAGCCATAGAATCGTATGGTTGGAAAGGACCACAAACGTAATCTAGTCCAACCCCCTGCAAAGCAGGAATCTTTTGCTCAACATGGGGCTTGAACCCACAACCCTGAGTTTAACATTCACGTGCTCTGCTGACTGAGGGCCTTCTCGGTGGTGGTGCCTGCCCTGTGGAACGCCCTCCCATCAGATGTCAAGGAAATAAACAACTATCTGACTTTTAGAAGACATCTGAAGGCAACTCTGTTTAGGGAAGTTTTTAATGTTTGATGTTTTATTCTGTTTAATATTCTGTTGGGAGCCGCCAAGAGTGGGAAGGTTATAAATAATAATTATTATGTATTATTATTATCATCATCATTAGCTACTATGCTTGATTTCTGCTTGAATCCAAGGTTGTGACAAGGGGAGAAGGTAGTGAGCACTTCCATTGTAGGCTCAGGTTGCATATATTTGTAAATAAATCATATAAAACACAAAGTCCGTGGTTTCTGCTGTTCCTCATTCCAAGGAAAGTGATCCCTGGATAGACTCCTGGAACCCCTGTTATCTTGGAGATTGGGGTGTTGTGTAACAGTGTGATGGCTTTGACTTTGTGGTTGTACCATTGTTATAATCGTATTAAGTGGACTTTCTGGAATTTAAGCACATATGTACATTTTCTTTCTCATGCAGTAGACAAAAGGGACTTGAGAGTTCTGGCTCCTAGCCCTGCATCTATGAATCAACAATTATCTCTTTTGGCAAAAGTATCTGAATGGGGATCTGGGATTTGCCTTTGTGACCCCTTCCCCCCCGGGATGTAATCATGGGTTGCTGAAATATTTTAGATATATTCTTGGCTCACCACTGAGAGAAGAAGAAGGAAGGTGTGTGTGAGAGAGAGAGAAGGAGGAGGACTCATTCCCTGGCCAGAGCCCTGCTGGAACTTCTGGAATTGGAAGCGGAGCAAAGTAATGGATTTATGGCTACTGATGTTCTTGATTTTTCAAAGAACCTCTAACCTTGCCAGCAGCATGGACAAGCACTGCTGATCTCTCACCCTGAGCTCTAGAAAGAGAATGGGGTTTCCTAAAGAGATGGTAAGTGTGAAGATGAGAAACCTATGATGCTGTGCTTGAGAGGTTATGAGCCTGACTATTGCTGTAAACAGATCGGTGGGCTAGATGCACATTGGGTCTAAGCGTAAGTGGTCTTATGCTTGTGTTTTAGAGTAAAAGGAAAGACTGGGCGTCAGGATTCCATCTAGACATTTCCTACTTGATGCTGTTGTGAATTGTTCAATGCTTGCTCTTAAGCCTTGATGGTGCTCTTGTTACACAGAGATCTGAGAAGACTTTCCAGATTTCTTTATCACTTTCCCATCTCTTTCCTTTTGTGCTTAAGACTTTCCCCCTGAATCTTTCTTTATCCTTGCAGCGCCATCTTGGGAGACCAATGACCCCGGGGGATATATTAAGACAGATCAATGCTGGTTGAGAATAAGGTATGTGAGAAATGGAGCAGAGTGCTGAATCCATGAATGGTAAGTAGGCATCAGAGATAGGTGTCGTGGTAATCCAGGTTTTTCCTCAAGTTTCTGAATATGAGGTGGGATCATTATTGCAGAGACACTAAGTCATTGATATATGTCTCGCTTTTAATGAGAAGAAGATATTGAGTGAAGGCAGTGTAGATGCTAACGTGGGGGTGGGGGTGGGGAATCATTTGGATCAGAGTATGTTCCATGTCCCAAGCATGCAGAATTGCTTTGTCATTGCATCTCTGGTTCTAGTTGCTGTTGTGAGAGCCCATTCCTCTGAATCTGATAATATGGGAAAGTGTTCCTAGTTGCATTGTTAGTTACGCTGAAATGGATTTATAATTGGGAGGGGCTGTAACTTAATGGTACATAGGAAGCTACCTTTTACCAAGTCAGTCCCTTGCTCCATCCAGCTCGGTATTGTCTACATGGACAGGCTGTGTCTCTTCAGGGTTTCAGACCAGATACAGTGGTACCTTGAGTTACAAGCGCCTCAGGTTACAAACGCTTCAGGTTACAAACTCCGCTAACCTGGAAGAGTTACCTCGAGTTGAGAACTTTGCCCCAGGATGAGAACAGAAATTGTGTGCCGCCGGCGCAGCGTCAGCAAGAGGCCCCATTAGCGAAAGCACGGCTCTAGTTAAGAACAGTTTCAGGTTAAGAACAGACCTCCGGAACGAATTGTGTTCGTAACTAGAGGTACCACTGTATCTTTTCCGGCCCTACTTTGAGATGCCAGGGATTGAATAGGGAGCTGCTGCATACAAAACAGATCCTCTAAGATTGTGCTACGGTCAATGCCTTAAACATTATTTGCATTAAAAAGGTTTAAAGTTATATCCCTAGCATTTCAAAGTGAGGCTGGGGGGGGGGGAATCCTACCTGGAGCCTGGGAGAGTCACTGCCTGTCAGTATTGATAATGCTGGCCTGGATGGACCAATGGTCTGGCTTGGAATGTAGTAGTTTCTATACTGCTAAGTATGTTTGTCATCTGAGTGAGTACTACCCAATGAGACTTACTTTTGCATAGAGATGGCAAAGATTGCCCAGGCTTGGCTTGTGCCCAGGAAGGTCACATTGGTGCTGCTAACTCAGTAGCTTGACTTCACCCACAGAGGTGTACTCCATTTTCTCTGTAGACAGACAGATGCTAAACACTGTAAAGACATTCATGCATTGTCTACCCCTTTGCTTTTTAAATTTAAAACACATTGTGGCAAATACAAACCGATCTGCTTATAGACTATAGAAGAGTCAGCCTATGGAAGAACTGAATCATACAGATATCTGCATCTTTTTTTCTCTCCAAAATATCTGCAATGCACTGAGGAATGAATTTGTGACTTGGTGTGGGCTGGGGTAATAGTTTCCTTATTACTAGTTTGGCATAAAAGATTTGAATGAATATTTCTGACTGAATCTTTAATTATGTTCCATAATCCAATTCATATCTTGTGAAAGTTTGAGAATCCACTGGTATTCTGGGTTCTATTCTAATGAAGCACTGAAAGATTAAACAAAGATAATTATTTAAACAAAAACAAGCAGTTGCTTTAATATTGCATTTGTATAATGTGATAACATGTTAAAGGTCTTGCTAATAATATTGCTTGGATATATTAAATATATGACCTCTTATGAAGATTTTTTTTAAAAATCATTTAATTAACATAATTCGAATACAATACTGCTGGATTGTAACAATGCAATCGAAGGTTGCAATGTGATACAATCAAAGGTTACAGTAAATATTAAAATTATTAATAAAAACAGTTAAAATAGTTAATTTAAAACATTCAAAAACAGTAAAAAAGTATACTAAAATATATTAAAATGCATCAACACAAGATGAAAACTTGGACACATCAAGAACGGAGTGTGGGAAACCAATTTTTGGAAAAATTGTATTCATTTTGTCTTACTTTGTGGCCGAGTTGGTAAAAAATTTTTTTTGGGGGGGGGGGGGAAATGATTTGGCAAAAAAAATATGCATCAATATAATTTATGTTGCTTTTTAATTACAGGGAGATCCCTCCTCCACAGTTCACCAATATGTTATTATTGGTAGGAGAAGAGAATTATGAATAATGAATGGATATTATAAAGATGTACAGTGTGTGTGTGTGTGTGTGTGTGTGTGTGTGTGTGCGTGTATCTTGATGGGTAAAAAATATTTTTAAAATCAATTAAAGTCTTCTTCTTACATTCCTAATATTTTATATTTAGAATGATTTAGAACTACATTAGACAATAGAAAAATATTCAAATAACAATGATTATAATTGGAACATCACAATGTATGCTTTTAAATTACTAAGTCAATATCATATTAAATTTTTTTAAAGATGATTTAACTTAACTGAATCTTATCTAAGGTTGCAATTACTAGTGTTGTTGTTGTTATGGTTGTTGTTGTTGTTGTAGAAGCAGTAGTAGTAGTTGACCTATGAAAATATCACAATAGTTGGTTTTTCTGTATTGTCTTTGAATAGTAGGATAGATTGATCAAAATTGCTCATGGTAACACCCATTGTATCTCTCTCCTATTCAGGTCCATCCATCTCCATGAACAACTCCTATGTCACCGAGTTTGTCTTGCTGGGTCTCTCCAATTCCCGTTCCATCCAGATATTTCTCTTTCTTCTGGTTTTCACCTGTTACACTGTAATCCTATTGGGCAACCTCCTCATTGTGGTGACTGTACATGTGGAGCCCCGCCTCCTCCAGTCCCCCATGTACTTCTTCCTGGCTTGTTTATCCATTCTTGATATTTCTGTGGGTTCCGTGGTTGTCCCCAAGATGATAGCAGAGCTGGCCAGTTCTGGCCAGACAATCACATTTGGCGGCTGTATGACACAGATCTTCTTCCTTCACTTCTCTGGGGGCAGTGAGATGTTCCTCCTCACCCTCATGGCCTATGATCGCTATGTGGCCATCTGCCATCCACTGACATACACCGCCAGAATGAACCGCCCACATTGCACTAGGCTCCTCTTATTCTGTTTGGCTGGAGGCATCATCCACTCGGCCACCCAGTTTATCCTTGTTGTCCAACTCCCATTCTGTGGACCAAATGAACTGGACAATTTCTTCTGTGATGTCCCACAAGTGGTCAGACTGGCGTGTGCCAATACCTACATCACTGAAATCCTCATGGCAGCTAATAGTGGCCTCCTCTCCCTGGTTTGCTTCCTTGTTTTACTACTCTCATATGGGGTCATTCTGGCCACCCTTCGAGGCCACTTCAAGGAGAGTGGAGGGAAGGCTCTGTCGACCTGTAGCTCTCACTTGACAGTAGTCAGCCTTATTTTTGTGCCCTGCCTCTTTGTATATCTTGTACCCTTCTCCGGCTCCAGTGTGGAAAAAATGGCTTCCTTATTCTACACCATTGTCACCCCTGCACTGAATCCTATCATATATACACTAAGAAATAGAGAAATGAAGGAGGCTATGGGGCGGTGGAAAAAGCCACTGCATTTTCTTCCATTTTTGTGTAAAAGTAGGTGATGGGTAATGTACAAGTAGTTCTTGCCAGGAGTGTTTTATCACTGTAATATTGCCTCAGACTTTTCCTGCTTTCCGAATAGCCGTGTGACTGGAGTCAACTAATAGTTTTCCATTACCATGTTATGGGGTGAAATTTTTAAAGATGCCATCCTATAATTTCCTATTCGAAAGAGAAAGTAGAAGGGGGGAAGAAAGCATTCTTGGGTCAAGTGGAAGAGTGCACATATGTCACAGCAGTTTGAATATTGTATAAGGACCAGGTTCTGTCTGAGGTCCGTCTCCCTTCCATGTCCTCAAAGGGGAGCCCTGTATCTTAAGGCAAACCAGTTTTGAATCAGAAGGGACTTTCAAAAAAAAAAATTGTGGAGAATGGAGCGGGGACCATTGAGGGAATTGAAGTTGAAAAGTGTGTGGCTAGGTGGGTGTCAGCATTTTCTCAGGCATGTGCAAAACGCTGGATGTGTGTGTAATGCAGTAGATTGTTTATTTCCAGGGTCACCTGCCATCTTTGCTTGGCTTGGGGAGTATGGGAACTTAAGAGCACCCTTCTTCCAGCCTGCCACTGCTCTGTACTACACCCAAGAAAGGGTGACACTGTTGTGAAGCGGTAAATTAATCAATGCAGAGTCTTCTTCATAAACAGAATAAAACTTTACTGAAGACAATTAAGTTGTTCATAAACAGCATAGTTAAAGAGCATACACAGAGTGCTCCTAGCTGCTATCTGACTCTTCAGAGGCACAGTCTTAGTTACTGATTTACTAGAGTCCTGGAGCCACTCTGTCTGCAACAACACAATACACACATTGACACACAGAGAGACCCACAGAGAGGCTGGCTACTTTTTATAGGGAGAATGAGTCATGACTCAAGATGAGTCACGAGTCACAGTGATTTAGCAGTTTGCTGTTACCAGTTAGCAGTTAGCAGGCTTAGGCTTGAATAATTGTGTAGCCTTTGTAGCCTTACTGCTTCTGCTCTCAAGAACCTTTGTCTCATGACAGAATCTGCAAACCTCGTAGCCCCGTTAAGAGAAAATGAGGATGCCAAAAGGCATAGCTGAAGAATGTACATTTTCCTCCCCTCCCTTGCTAAAGGCTATGCAATAAATCTGAAAGACTTATTTGCCACAATATTATATCTGTGTGTTTGTGTATGTCCCCCCTTGACCAAATATAGACATTTTTTTCTTTTCAGAGGTGGCGTTCAGTATACCTTACATGGCCATCAGCTGATTGCCAGTGCTTCCAAAGCAAAGTGTGCATGGGTTTGTGGGCACCACTGATTTTTATCGTTGTCTGAAAAAAATCCCTTTGCACCTCTTGCATCTTTACCTGACACACAGCTGACATCATACATCATATATGATATCAGGTGTAGGGCAGGCTGCCTAACTGTATCCTTCCAAATGATTTGGGGTACAAAAGTTGAAATTTTCTTTCCCCCAAGCACTTTAGTCCCTCTGTAAAATCACCACCCTCCCCATATCAACTTTTAAAACAACAACCCCAAACCCTAATATTACACACTTAATGGAACATGCTGTTAGGTCCTCAGGATGACTTTAATTAAAAAAAAATATTTTTATGCTCTCCCTCCCCTTTTGATGTATTTTATTTATTTATTTATTTATTACATTTATATACCACCTTTGTCTTCTGGGGATCTCAGTGTCGTGTACATAGAATCATAAGAGTTGGAAGGGACCCCCAACGGTCATCTAATCCACCCCCCTGCACTGCAGGAAGCTCACATGCATTTTAATATGTGTTTCTTAAATATGTATATTTTAACAGCCTCTGGATTACTCTTTTAGTCCTGTTTATTTTTAATTTCTGGCTTCCTATTGATAATTTAAATGTATATTTTCAATTTTATGCAAATAGGGGTTGTTATTTACAATATTAATAAAAAGATAAACAGTGTTACAGTTCTGCCAAACTCATTAGCTTTAAAAAAATATTGAAATGACAGTTAATACTTAAATAAACTGCTGATCTGTACAAAGAAAGATAACCACGTCACCCTCAACCCCAAGTCTATCCTATGATGTAACACACACTCTCTCCCTCTCTCCCCCTCTCTTTCATGAGTTAGCATGCCCAATTAAGGAAAGAGATACTTGTGTATTTATTCTTTTGGCACAATCCCCAGAACCACCTTAAGTTATCCAAGCCTTGCTCTGGGCCCTTCCTATGCAAACACCATTGCCCATGGACTAGGAACACCTTCCCAAAGCCTGCTTGATTTTGAGAAGGCTGTTCTACTGGAGCCGGAGGGAGGACAAGTCTCCAGGAATAACTGCTGCTGCCGCCTGCCCCACTGAGAAGCAGAAAGGGGCTCCAGTGCCCCAGTACGTGGGGCAGCAAACTTGCTTTGTGTGTGTGCTTCATGCAGGGTGTGTTATTTGCAAGGATGGAGCCGCTGCCACAGGAAGCATTTTTGTGACAGGGACCCACTTGCATTTCCCTTCCCCTTGCTCCAAACTGAGCTGCCTGACACAATGTACGTGTGAGGTCATGTAAGTTATGTTGCGCCCCCTCAATAATTTATGCAAGGTGGTGCCGGTGGACCAGATTGATCTGTCTTTTCCCTTTATAAATCCACCTGCTATCTATCAGCTTCATGGATGAGTGTCTTTTGACTAATTTCCATGTCTTTTTTTGGTTTTTGTTTTAGGAATTTAGTTCAGCTTGCATAGCAGCAATCAATGGCTTAGCTTCCTCAGGGGATAAATTCTGAATCTTCCTAAAACTCTCTGGTTCCAAAACAGCTTTGCCAGCAAACACCTTTTTTGGCAAATGCATCCTTAAATCTTTCAGGTGGCTGTCCTTTGTTAGAGCACTTTTTGACCTGCGCATTTCTACCTTGCTCGCTCTCCTCAGCAGAGTCAGAAGGATCTTTCTTTAAGCCTGTTGTGAATAAGGGTTTCTCCCCATTATCTGCCTTAGGAAGTGGTAATTCCAGAAGTGCAGCTCTTCACACATTTCAGGCTAGCTGCCCACAAGACATTAGAGGAGATGAAGTGATTCATTTTTGACATACCTCAAGTGTGGAAATGCTGCTCTTGTAAAAATGTTACCCTGCAAAGGATGTCTGGAGATAGCTGGTTCTTTTAAATAAACACTTACGTGGTGTGGAAAGAGATATGATTTATTGCAGTTTGCAGAAAGCATTAAATTGGCCAGAGGAATTCTTTGCAGATTCTGGACCCAGGGCATAGGTTACAAAGACAATTTATAGCATTTTCCCCATACATGATTCCCTAGTGCCTGACCCTTTCCAAGGCTCTGATTTGACTAATGTCTGCTTTTACCCTAATAGATAAAGGTAAAGGTAAAGGGGCCCCTGACCATCAGGTCCAGTCGTGTCCGACTCTGGGGTTGCGGCGCTCATCTCGCTCTATAGGCCAAGGGAGCCGGTGTTTGTCCGCAAACAGCTTCCGGGTCATGTGGCCAGCATGACAAAGCTGCTTCTGGCAAACCAGAGCAGCGCACGGAAACGCCGTTTACCTTCCCGCCGGAGCGGTCCCTATTTATCTACTTGCACTTTGATGTGCTTTCGAACTGCTAGGTTGGCAGGAGCTGGGACCGAGCAACGGGAGCTCACCCCGTTGCAGGGATTCGAACCGCCGACCTTCTGATCAGCAAGCCCTAGACTCAGTGATTTAACCCACAGCGCCACCTGGGTCCCTTCCCTAATAGATAGGGATCTCTTAATAAGCAATGAGTGCTTTAAGAATTGCTCTTTGAAGCATACTGAGAGAGGGGTATGATTAATGCTGAAAGACTGTGATGCTTAACACAGGAACTTCAGAGACACCAACCTTGCTTCATAGCTGCCAAGTTATCCCTTTTTTTAAGGGATTTTCCCTTATGCTGAATAGGCTTCCTCGCGAGAAAAGGGAAAACTTGGCAGCTATGCCTTGCTTTATTCAATTCTTCCCAGCAACAAGTACAGAAGACACCAGTAAGGGGAAACAAGCAGCAAGACATCAGTTTGGAGGGAAATTCCTCCAGGTGAAATCAAGCAATGATCAATAATTTTTACCAATTTTAGAGATAATGAAACAGTGTCAATTTCTTTCTCAGCATTTGTTTGTTTGAGCAATTTAGATACTGCTTAATACTGTAATTTCTGAGCAGTGTACAATAAGATTACAAAAAGTGTAATAAAGCAGGCTTCCGGTTCTGCTTTGCCATAATGGAGGCAGTGCCCACGACAGTAGGAGATCAGTGGCGAAGGAAAAACAAGGATGATTGAGGGTAATTATCCTTGCAAGTTCCCCCCAGGGACGGGGGGGGGGGATCTGCTTCACTCACAGTTCGTCTCGCTCCGGCATGGATTGCGGGAGGCAGGGATGCACTGAGTGCAAAAGCACTTCGCCTGACGAAAACCCTCCAATGCCACCATTAAGAAGCAGAGGTACTCTTGTTAATTAGAGCTTAATTTGGACTAAAGTACAGGCTCGTGCTAGAAAAGGTGAGATCACAAACTGTGGAACAGAACCAGCTCCAAGGTCATAAAGGTTTGAACTAGAGAGATAACTTCATTCGCTGCGAAAGATGGTGGGGATATAGTTTGAATTCCTCACTTGTAGCTTTATAAATCGTTTAATGGGTCAACATGAATAGAAGTTATTAATATTGCAGTTGTTGTATAAGGGATTATTATTATGCCTGGAGTGTAATGGAAAAGATTTTGGAATGCAGAAATAAAGCAAATAATCAACCCATCAAATCCATACCTGCCAAGTTCCTGCCTGAAAAATAAGGGATCGGACCGGAAGTAGCAGCCCGGAAGTAGTGCTGCCGCCATTTTGGAACTAGGCGGAGCATGCTCAGAAGTGACTTTTGATGCTGCTCTGCCCAGTTCCAAAATGGCCGCCACACCAGAAGTCGCGCTGCAGCCATTTTGGAACTGGGCAGAGCAGCATCAAAAGTCACTTCTGAGCATGCTCCGCCCAGTTCCAAAATGGCCACCGTGCCAGAATAAACTGGGGAAAAACAAAAAATTCCATTTTTCCCCGGCTGGGAACAGCTGGAAAAACGGGGGTTTCCCGGGGAATACGGGAGACTTGGCAGCTATGATCAAATCTAGCATGTGGGGGACCACTTTATCTAAATTCAGTATTTGAACAATTGGTATTAGTAATTGTTTTATAAATAATTGTATTATAAATTGGTATTGTTATAATTAGGCTATTATTGGATTGTAATTGAAAACCAATAAAAATTATTATTTAAAAAAAGAGCTCAGACTGAGCATGGCCTCACAGGCTTCTCTGTTCAGCCCTTTGGATTCTTCCCCAGGCTACCTTCCCTACCTTCCACACTCCACTTTGCCAGGCCCCACACCCCTGGCCCTGCCTTCCACACTCCGTCAGTATATTTACCTGGCTAGAATGAGTCTCCAAACTGTGATAAGGCCTCTTGATTGTTTAGATGAGTAATATAATGGGGAAAGCGGAAGGGGGAGGGGTTAGTATAGCATACAAAGGTAACATTCTCATTTGTTGCTCTGCACCCTTTGTCACTGACTGACCCACATTTGACTCTGGCCCTGCATCCTGCTGTCATGTGGTCATGGAACTGTGCTCAGTGGGGAAGGTGGACCTCAGACTGAAAAGGATCTCTCTGCCCTGCCATGGAATTGAGGTGCCCTCCAGTACACTTCCATTGTTTCCTCAGTGAAGAACAATAGTTTTCTAAGAAGAACAATCATGGAATTGTAAAGCTGGAAGCTACCCCAGGCATCATCTAGTTAATGCACCCCCCCACACACAATTGAGGGGGCTCATGCCACACAGTGTGATGATGTGGAGGCAAAGTGCAGCTGCTTGGCTTCAAGCTCAGCCTCATTCTCCCTGCATGACATTAAAGGTGCAAGCGTGGAGGGTGTAACGAAATAACCCTAAGATGATATATTTGGTTACAACCTGGATGTATAAGGGTTAATACATCTTCTACCTTGAGTGACAGCACATGCTTGTGGGGGCAGCGTTATGGACATTCTATGAGGAGAAAAGAGCAGTTATGACAGTTGGGGTGAAGAAAAAAAAGAGCAGGAGGTTGAGTGTGATGCTAGGCTAATTCCAATGTACTAGTTTTACAGCTTTAAGTAATAATATGAAGTAAGAGATTAAACAAATGAAGCCATAAATAAATATACATGTTCTCCAGTTAAATAAAGCTTTCATCTATGTTGTGTCAAATTGGATGTTCCTCCTTAATCCAGCAATTTATCTAAACTCAAAAAAGTGGTGACTGAAGAGTGGAGATAAAACTAAGCCTGAGTAGCAGGTGGATAGTTTGTATCTCAAAATCACGCACAGCAGAGGCAAGTGAAGGGAAAGAGTGCCACGAAGTAGCTAAAGCAGGCATCCCCAAACTTCGGCCCTCCAGATGTTTTGGACTACAATTCCCATCTTCCCCGACCACTGGTCCTGTTAGCTAGGGATCATGGGAGTTGTAGGCCAAAACATCTGGAGGGCCGCAGTTTGGGGATGCCTGAGCTAAAGTGCTGAGGCAAACGGCTGCTGAGGTGAACCTGAGTTGAGAGGGAAACCTTACTGAGGGCACAAGATTGTTCCTGTAAAATTTGCCTGGAGTTTTTAAGGATACAGAGCCACGTTATTTGGAAAGCTGGAATTGTACTCTATATACTGGCAACCCCATATAAAAAGAGAATTTATTTGGGAGGAAGGAGGAATAGTGTGTTGTTTGAACAACAACTGAGATTCCTTCAGCACTCTGTTAGTAATAGAGAGGAGAGGTTTGTTACAGAGGGCATACCCTTCATGTGTGTGTGCACATTGCCAGACAGTTTTGGGGTGCCCAGATCCCTCTTTGAATTTTTTTTTGGGGGGGCAAACTCCTCAGCCCCCACTAGTTACCCATGCAGATAAAGTTACTTTTGCAGCACCATCCTGATCCTTGAAACTTTACAATTTTGGAATGTAGGGAGTCAAACCATTGGTCCATACAGCTAAGTATTGTCTACATCAGGTTTAGAAAACCTCTGACTCTCCAGGTATAACTTCCACGATCTCAGACCATTAGCAATGTTTGCTGGGCAGATGGGTGTTGTAGCTCAGCAACATCCACAGAGAGCAACAGGTTTTCCATCACCTGATCTATATTGACAGATAGTTGCTTTCGAGGGTTTCAGAGAAAGGGTCTGAACCAGGCCCACCTGGAGTTACCATGGATTGAACCTGGGACCTACCGAATGAAAGTATATGTGTTACAATTGCGCTAGGGCCACACCTCAAAGTAAGGAAAGCAGGTGAAGAAAAACACAGATGGTGAAATAGAAGAGCCTGAACAGAAACAATTTAAAAGTACCATAAACCAGAGGAAAGAATTAGCAGCCTATTGGTATGTTATTTTGGGTTAAGAAGAAGAACAAGAGTTTGGATTTGATATCCCGCTTTATCACTACCCTAAGGAGCATAGCTGCCAAGTTATCCCTTTTTTACAGGGATTTTCCCTTATGCTGAATAGGCTTCCTCGCGAGAAAAGGGAAAACTTGGCAGCTATGCTAAGGAGTCTCAAAGCGGCTAACAATCTCCTTTCCCTTCCTCCCCCACAACAAACATTCTGTGAGGTGAGTGAGGCTGAGAGACTTCAGAGAAGTGTGACTAGCCCAAGGTCACCCAGCAGCTGCATGTGGAGGAGCAGGGAATCGAACCTGGTTCACCAGGTTACGAGTCCACCACTCTTAACCACTATGCCACGCTTGCAGCTGCTGGTGGCAATGGGACATAAGTAGGTGGCCCAGAACTATTAGTAAAAGCTAGGTCACGGCAGTACAATACGTCAGCCTGGCCCAAACCCAGCTTGTATTGCCAGAAATAAATGCTGGTCTTCGGAGGCAAAGGGAAGCTGACTTTCTCAGTGACTTCAGTTGCCTCACTCCATGTTTCACCAGTGGTGTCAATACTTGCTCCACCGTATTCAGCTGTTAGGGAAAATTGTGCTGTCATCAGTAATTTACCGAGACCTTCTGCCCCAACTGTAACAGTCGAAGATACTTTCCAGTTGTGCTCCAGGCTGTTCACCTGTTCCTTCACATATCCAACCTTCTTGGTAATTTGCTGTTCCCAAGCAACAGTTATTAGGGCATCATTTGTGATGGTTTTGACAGACTGCCAGACACCAAAAGCTTTACCATGATTTAAAGACACCCCTCCAGGGAGGAAGTTGAGCACACTACCATGTATGGAAAATGTGGAAGGGTTTCTGCTTGACATGTCTTCGACTCGGTAATACTCAACTCCCCATTGGCTATTTGGTCTCAGAAGGTATATATAGTTCTTGGTTCCCCAGTAATACAGACCGTCTTTAAGGTTTGGGTGAAGGGTAGACTCAACAGCATTTAAGTCTTCATTCATATTGGTGACACGGCGGTACACTCCCCTCTTCTTGAATATAATGAAGAAGTACTTATCATAGGAAAAGTAAAAGTCCCCGTTTCGGCAGTTGGGATGGAGAGAGTAGACCACACTATCACTGTCTGTATTCATGTTGGTTACTCGGCGGTAAGAGTTCCCCTTGATGATGTAAAATAAGTTATCCTTATAGGCCAGGTAGTGGTCTCCATCACGGACAGAATTGTGCAGACTGAAGATCTCGAGGTCTTTGCCTTGATTGAAATTAGTAGATCTCATGTAGCAGCCCAGGTCTGAACGGACAATGTAGTAATACTCGTCCACACCACAGAAATCAACTCCTTTAGTTTTGCTCTTGGGAAGTATTCCATTCACCTCTTTAGAAAAAAGAAGGAAATGGCTAGTTAGTTCCCTCAGTTGTTTGGTTAATTGTTGTTCAGCTTCCTTGCACCAACTTACCCCAACGCATACAATATTTTTCGCCCCATAAGACGCACCGGACCATAAGATGCACTTAGTTTTTAGAGGAGGAAAACAAGAAAAAAAATATCCTGCTGGTCCCGCCGCCGCCTCTCACATGGGCAGGCAGAGGAGCCACAGTTGGTGGAGGCGCTGCACTACACCTCTCCCAACGGCTGCTCCTCTGCCTGCTCTTGTAAGCGGGAGGGACAAGCAGCGAGAAAGGGCTCCTTTCTCGCCGATTGTCCCGCCACTGCCTCTCGCATGGGCAGGCAGAAGAGCCGCCGTTGGGGGAGGCGCTGCACTTCTTCAGCACCTCTATGGCATCTGCAGAAAACAGCAGCAGGATACTCTTTCAGGTGGTTTGTAATTTAACGGAACCGCCTGCACTATCGCGGCCTGGTAAGGCCCCCAAGAACTCCAGCAATGAATTTGCAAATGTTTTTTTGCAGATAAAGTCATCAGATTCGGAAAGAGGTAGACTCCACCATGGGAGCAGGACTGAGGTGGGAGAGTGCTGGAGTCCTGTCTAGTCATGTTATATGGGATCAATTCCAAACTGTTACCTCCAAGGAGGTGAACAGGCTTCTTGGTCAAGTGAAACCAACCAACTTTCTCCTTGATCCCTGCCCATCCTGGTTTATAAAAGTGTGCCAGGAAGGGCCAGATCTGCTGAAAGAGGCAGTCATAAAACCGCTTCTTAAAAAAAAAAAAATATCTTTAGACCCGGCCAATATGGCAAAATACCGCCAAGTCTCAAATCTTCCATTCTTGGGCAAGGTGATTGAGTGGGTGGCTGCTGAACAACTCCAGACTCGCCTGGAGGATGCGGACCATTTATATCACTTCCAATCAAGATTCAGGCCTCATCATAGGACTGAAACCACCTTGGTCACACTGGTCAATGATCTCCGGCAGGCTAGGGATAAAGCTAAAAGCTGTTTGCTAGTTCTGCTGGATCTCTCTGTGGCCTTTGATACCATCAATCATGACATCCTTCAGGACCGTCTAGAGCAGAGGTCAGCAAACTTTTTCAGCAGAGGGCTGGCCCACTGTCCCTCAGACCTTGTGGGGGGGCAGACTATATTTTAAAAATAATAATGAATGAATTCCTATGCCCCACAAATAAACCAGAGATGCATTTTAAATAAAAGGACACATTCTACTCACGTAAAAACACCAGGCAGGACCCACAAATAACCCAGAGACCCAGCCAGATAGGTGGGGTATAATAAATTAGTAGTAGTAGTAGTGTCTGGGCCTTTTTGGTTTAGTTAAAAGGTAACTAAAGTATAGGGGTTGAGGTCGAGTTTTATAAAATGTATGCATCATGTAGAGAAAGTGCATAGCCCCCCCCCCCTTCATAAAACTCTTGCACTGGGTCACTAAACCAGATTGTTGGACAGGTCTAAGACTGATCCCCGCCCCAACATGGTGTCCCAAAATTTTGTAGGGCTACGTCTCCTATCATTCCTGACCATTAGCCTCACTGGGTGTGCCTGATGAGAGCTGGAGTCCAACACAGCTTTGTTCCCTGTAGAAGCATTCTGTTTTTGATGTTCTGTTGGGAGCCGCCCAGAATTGCTGGGGAAACTCAACCAGGTGGGTGGGGTGTAAATTTATTATTATTATTATTATTATTATTATTATTATTATTATTATTATTATTATATTTCAGTGCCATCTTCTCCATGCCCTCCTGCAGCACACTCCATTTCAACTCCTGTGTGCTTTCAGTCAGTCAACATTCCATGAAAATTCAGCAAGCTTAGGTCTCGCTGGGTTGTTTCCCCTCCCAATTAATCATGCCAACCCACACATTCCTGTTATTTGAACTGTGAGAACCTTGGACATTCTGTGGGCCTCCTGATACCCCCTGATTATTTGTGCACAAATCATGCTATTTGGCTACAGGAACTATGGCATTCACCTCTGAAACACCAGGAGTGCTTTGATTTTTTTTTAGCAGTCGAGATTTTTTTTAAAAAAATAAATGAATAACTATATTTCCCACCACTGCTCAAGACACTCATGTTCTGTTTAAAAGAAATCATTACCAAGCGCTAGCTGTTCAATACTCACGTAGGGTTGATAGCCCCTGTTGACATAGGCAGGCCAGGAGGAACAAGAAGATTGACAGCATCTTTCTTCTCCTTAGTGCTCAGAAAGGCTCCGGCCATTTATTAAATAGCTGGTGTGAGGGGCTGCAGAGGTGGGTTATGAAAGACCCTGGCTAATCACATGTGCCCATAACACACAGTGTCTTGCAGATCTTGATGGGCAGCATTTCATAGCTGCTTTCCAGATTATAAGGTATGCACAATTTTATAGGAAGAGGGCAGGCAAACAGGACCCTCTCATAGCAAGCATATCTCTGTTTAAGACCAAGCCTCCCACAGAGCACCCATGGAGTTGCCCCTTGATCCTTCTGCATTCCACACTAGTCATATTGGAAATCTTGCCTGTGGCCCCTTGCAGCTGACATGTTTATTGAGCATGACCTGCATTATTTGCAGAACATCCCAGATTCAATACCCAGGATCTCCTCATAGGGCTGGAAGATGTTCTGTGTCATCTGGTTCCTTAGCCATAACTCACTGGTTCCAGGGATGAGATCTAGATATGCACGATACAATTAATTCACTTCTTTATGAACTCAAGTAACCTCAAGTCATCTGTCTTTGGTTCTATGCACCAGTAGTCACCGAGCAGCCAAGCCAAGATCTTGAAAATAAGAGACAAAGCAAAAAGCTGTAAAAAAAACCAGTTGAGAGAAAGCGGGGGAGAAAGCAGTTGAAGAAAAATGGGAAATTTCAACAGAAGGTAACAAAACTAGTTTTTAAGAGTGGCTCATACTTAAGATTTATAACATTTTGAGGAATGTATGTTGTGGTTTTGGGGGTGTCCCTCCTGTGACCAATAAATTCATCCACAGGGCAGAGATCAAGCATGTCAATGACGCATTGACCTGAAGAGGAAGATATACCAGAACTTAATCATTGCGAAACAATTCGGTTGGCTGCTAAGTGCAGAGCTCTGTATCCAAAGTAACAGGTGTTTTGGAAGCACCCAAAAAAAAATGGTTATCTGCCTCCAAACAGGGTTTGACTGAAGGCAGGGCCTGCCTGCTCATTAGGCCATGTGCAGAGACTACCTCAGGTGTCAGGATCTGCCCAATCCACAGTTCAGCAGTTCTGATCCCCAACTCATAGGTGCTTCCCCCTGCGTAGGTCTTCAGCCCACGGCTGTCCTCTGACCTTGACTTCCAGCTCAGCTTCAGACTCCTTCTTCATCACGGGCCCCTGTGCAGCAACAACTTTGCCTTCTTTTCACCAAGGCCGGAGAGGGGCAGCTGATGACAACTCAGAAGAAGGGAAAGCCAAAGCCTCCATTTGCCAATGCTGATCTTCCCCCCACTTCTATGCCCCAAAGCTGGTCTTTTCTTCCCTTCTTTTCCACCCCCCCCCACCCGAGAACTTTCCCTGCCCTCTTTTCAACCCTGCCATGCTAACTTTCCCTTCCTTCTTATTTTTCCTTTGTTCGAAATCTGTATGTGTGGCTATTGCTTTCATGTGTGGCAGTGAGTCCTGGAAGACTTGGTCCCTGCCTTGGAGGCCTTTTCCCACCTGGGCTGGGGGTGGTGGCGGTGAGGCCCTGACTGGCTCCAAAAAGTCAGCTACAAAAGCTGAGGCTGCTGAACATACTCTTGGGCTGGTATATAATTTAGGGCAGGCATCCCCAAACTTCGGCCCTCCAGATGTTTTAGACTACAATTCCCATCATCCCTGACCACTGGTCCTCTTAGCTAGGGATCATGGGAGTTGTAGGCCAAAACATCTGGAGGGCCGCAGTTTGGGGATGCCTGATTTAGGGCAATGGTGATGGGGGCTGGGGGGGGCCATTGCCCCAGCCACATTTTTGAGGGGGTGCAACAAGGTGACCCTATGACACAGACCCTCGCATGCCCTGGAATTGCAGTGGCAGCTGCTCCTTCTCTTTAGGGCCACTCCGGGCCAGTTGAGAGGGAGGGCTGGCCACTGCTGCACTCCCGGGTCAGGCCTGACCAGAGGCGGAAGCGGCAAGGAGGAAGAGAGGCAATGGCTGCTTCGCTGCCCCTCTCCTCCGCTGGGCTGGCCTCTGGCAGGTGTGTGCACCTGTCTGACTGGAAGGGCATGTGACTCTCCTGCTGCATCCTCCTCACAAGGCCGCCGAACCCCGTACCCTGGGCACGTCCTGCTGCGCTCGCCCAACCACTTGGAAGGCCTGCTCCCCCGCTGATTTGGAGGGGCGTGCAGTTGCAGTGGGAAAGGGCTGTTGTGATTTATTTTAATTTTGGTATACAGTACAGTGGTACCTCGGTTTTCGAACAGCTTACGGTAGTTCCCGAACAACTCGGAGCCTGAATGCTGCAAACCCAGAAATAGGTGTTCCGGTTTGCCCCGGAAGCCAAACAACCTCCTGAATTGCCATTTTCACTGTTGCACAGTTAATTTTAGCCCCACCCCCAGTTTAACACTTAATCAGCAAATTTAAATCCCCCCATCGTAATTAAGCCTTTCCCCCTCCTGTTTAACACTTAAGCAGCAAATTTAAGTCCCCCCATCGTGATTAAAGCCTTCCGTTTCTTATTGCAGTGTTCTGAGGTGATATTTGGTGCTTTTGGTTTTGCTATCTTTTGTGGTTTTGTTTGTGTGGCTTTTTTCATTTTTGTGTCTGTGGCTTGTTTTTCGTTTTATGATTGATTGATTGTGTGACTGTGGAAATGGATAAAAGCCCCCCCCCCCACCCAACAATGACTATCATCAGTGTAGGTAAGAATTTTTTTTCAATTTTTATTTTTATCATCTACAATACTGTTTTATTTATTTTATAGTACAGTACATTGATTATTTCTTCCATCTGATGGATCAATTCATTTTAAATTGCTGTTTTAGGGGTTGTTTTTAAAAGTCTGGTACAGATTAATCCGTTTTGCATTACCTTCCATAGGAAAGTGCACCTTGGCTTTGGAACGCTTTGGTTTTGGAACGGACTTCCAGAACGGATTAGGTTTGAGAAGCAAGGTACCACTATATTAATTTTGTAAAAAGTTCTTATTACAATTTATGTGGAAATTATACAAATTATACAATTTGGTTATGCACTTTTGGGTGTTTTGATTAATGCTTATGATTATTTTTATTATGTTGTCATTACGACTAATTCTTCATGTGGTAAGCCAAACAGCATGGTTTGAACTTGGAAAAGTGAGATACAAATGTACCGGTATAAATGTATGAGTGAATTTGCTTCACTAAGGAGCTGCAATAGGTTAGCGAAAAATTCATTTGTGTGTGAGAGTTTGCGGTGGTTGGCGTGCCTTATTCCATTGTAAACAGACAGAGCTTTGCAGCTTTTCCACAGGAGAAGCTTGTGCAGAGGGCTCATTGGAACTCGAGAAAGCTACACTAAAGCCTTCTCCTTGCTATGCTGCTATTCTGTGTCCAGCTTTTTGTTTGTTGGTAGGTTTTGTTGCAGGGGATTGTCCATTCATACATGCAGCTTCCTCCATCCCCTGGCAACTTGCCATGTTATAGTGTAGAATAACTTTTGAATTTTAATTCTGCTGGTTGCAAAAATAAATAAATGAGAATGTCTTTGCTATCATCATTAGTGTCTACCGGTATTATAATCTTCACTATTGTTATTGCATAGAATCACAGAATTGTAGAGTTGGAAGGGATTCCAAGGATCACCTGCTCCAACCCCTTGCAATGCAGGAATCTCAGCTAAAGCATCCATGACAGATGACCATCCAACCTCTGCTTTAAAAAGGAAGGGAGTCCAAGGGGAGTCTGTCCCACTGTCAAACAGCTCTTACTGTCAGAAAGTTATTCCTGATGTTTAGCCGGAATCTCCTTCCCTGCAACTTGAGGCCATTGCTCTGGGTCCTACCCTTTGGAGCAGGAGAAAACAAGCTTGCTTGCTCCATCATCCATGTGACAGCCCTTTAGATATTTGAAGATGTCTCTGTCTTCTCCATAAAGTTCTACACTTAAGCAGGAAGAACCAGATGCACAAATATATGATGGGGGACAACTGCTTTGCCAGTAGTACATGGGGCAAGGATTTAGGGGTCTTGGTAGACCACAATTATCACATGAGTCAACAGCATGATGCAGCACTAAAGAAAACTAATGCTAGTCTTGATTGCATCAAAACAAGTCCAGATAAAGTCCAGATAAAGAGAAATAATAGTACTGCTCTATTCTGCTTTGGTCAGACCACACCTGATGTACTGTGTCCAGTTTGGAGCACCACAATATAAGAAGGATAAAGATAAGCTGGAACAGGTGCAGAGGAAGGCCACCAAGATGGGGAAGGCTCTGGAAGTCAAGGCTTCATAAGCAATGGTTGAGGGATCTGGGCATGTTTAGCCTGGATAAGAGGAGACTGAGAGGAGATATAATTGCCATTTTCAAATATCTAAAGGGCTGAGGCCACAGTAAGATAGGGGTTGGGTGCAGTTGGAGAAATATCTAAGTGGGAGTGGCACCTATAAATTGGGGGTCAGATTCGCTGCCCGGTGGATTGGGCAGATCCTGACACCTGAGGTAATCACCTCACATGGCCTAATGGGCAGGTAAGCCCTGCTTTCATTCAAACCCTGTTTCAGGGCATGTAGCCATTCTTTGGTTGCTTCCAAAACATCAGGGACATCGGATACAGAGCTCTGCACTTAGCAGACAACAGAATTGTTTTGAAACCATGAAGGTCTGGTATATCTTCCTCTGCAGGTCAATGTGTTAATAACAAATTTGATCTCTGCCCCATGGATGAATTTATTGGTCAACGGGGGGACATTCCCGAAACCGCAACATACATTTTTCAAAATGTTTTACATCTTAAGCATGAGCCACTCCTAGAAACTGGTTTGCTACCTTCTGTTGAAATTTACACACTATTTCCCCCTGCTTTCCCTCAACTGATTTTACAGCTTTTTGCTTTGTCTCTCCTTTTCAGGATGTGGTTTTTGGCTGGTCTTTTCCCTTTTATTATTTATCAAACCAGTTAAGAACTGGTGCAAGGTCTCTAGTCCTCCCAGAGAACTTTGGAACTCCCTGCCTAGGGAAGCTAGATGGGCCCCCTCCTTGCTGGCAGATGGGAACTGACTGTGTTTTGAGGAAAGGGCCGGCGCTGTGGTATTTTTATTGTTGCTATTATCTGTACTTCTAATAGATCTTTTCAATACATTGTTTTAATTCTATTTGTGTTTTATAACTTTTTAATGATTATCTTTTCCATCTGAGGTATCTGAAGAAGTGTGCATGAACACGAAAGCTCATACCAAAATAAAAAACTTAGTTGGTCTTTAAGGTGCTGCTGGAAGGAATTTTTTAATTTTGTTTCGACTACGTCAGACCAACACAGCTACCTAACTGTATCTTTTCCATGATTTTAACTTCTGTTTGATGTGTAAAGTGGCTCTGAGTTCCAGTTTGTGGGAAAGGCAGGCTACAGCAACAGCAGCAGCAGCAACAACAACAACAACAACAACAACAACGTTATGAAACAAAACCTGCAGGCAGCCTCTAGGACTAGGTGGTTTCTGTGACATGCGCCCAGCGCCTGTGTACCTATCAAGTCCTTCCCAGCTGCTGAGTGAAGGGAGGATTGTGATTGATGGCTGAGCTGCTTGGACACCAGATTAGAGGGCTCTGGTGGCCATGCAAACATGCCCCAAAATACTGGGAGCTGGCCTATGATGAGCTCAAAAGAATTCTTAAAATCACATTTTTAAAAAAAAAAACCTGAAGCCTTTATATTAGTGATAATTGGTGATGAGATCCCTATGAAGGTACACAACTTATTTCTTTATGCAACAGCAGTGGCCAAAATAGCATAAATTGGATAGAAAGAGAAAGCCCAACCGAAAAGAAACAACGGCTGCACAAATTGACAGAATTCACAGAACTTGCAAATATGGCAGCCCAAGAAAGGAATCAGAATGGGGGAAAAGACAAAGGGGGAATAGTTACAGGTAGGTAGCCGTGTTGGTGTACCTGGGGTGTACACCAACACCGCAGGTAGTGTGGTTGCTGACCTTGAGCCAGACATCTTGGAGAGTGAAGTCAAATGGGCCTTAGAAAGCACTGCAAATAACAAGGCCAGTGGAAGTGATGATATTCCAGCTGAACTATTTAAAATTTTAAAAGATGATGCTGTTAAGGTGCTACACCCAATATGCCAGCAAGTTTGGAAAACTCAGCAATGGCCAGAGGATTGGAGAAGATCAGTCTACATCCCAATTCCAAAGAAGGGCAGTGCCAAAGAATGTTCCAACTACTGCACAATTGCACTCATTTCACATGCTAGCAAGGTTATGCTTAAAATTCTACAAGTCAGGCTTAGGCAGTATGTGGACCAAGAACTCCCAGAAGCGCAAGCTGGATTTCAAAGGGGCAGAGGAACCAGAGACCAAATAGCAAACATGCGCTGGATTATGGAGAAAGCTAGAGAGTTCCAGAAAAACATCTACTTCTGCTTCATTGACTATGCAAAAGCCTTTGACTGTGTCAACCACAGCAAACTATGGCAAGTTCTTAAAGAAATGGGAGTGCCTGAACACCTCATCTGTCTCCTGAGAAATCTCTATGTGGGACAAGAAGCTACAGTTAGAACTGGATATGGAACAACTGATTGGTTCAAAATTGGGAAAGGAGTATGACAAGGTTGTATATTGTCTCCCTGCTTATTTAACTTATATGCAGAATTCATCATGCGAAAGGCTGGACTAGATGAATCCCAAAACGAAATTAAGATTGCCAGAAGAAATATCAACAACCTCAGATAAGCAGATGACACAACCTTGATGGCAGAAAATGAGGAGGAATTAAAGAACCTTTTAATGAGGGTGAAAGAGGAGAGCGCAAAATATGGTCTGAAGCTCAACATCAAAAAAACCAAGATCATGGCCACTGGTCCCATCACCTCCTGGCAAATAGAAGGGGAAGAAATGGAGGCAGTGAGAGATTTTACTTTCTTGGGCTCCTTGATCACTGCAGATGGTGACAGCAGTCACGAAATTAAAAGACGCCTGCTTCTTGGGAGAAATGACAAACCTAGACAACATCTTTAAAAGCAGAGACATCACCTTGCCTACAAAGGTCCGTATAGTTAAAGCTATGGTTTTCCCAGTAGTGATGTATGGAAGTAAGAGCTGGACCATAAAGAAGGCTGATCGCCAAAGAATTGATGCTTTTGAATTATGGTGCTGGAGGAGACTCTTGAGAGTCCCATGGACTGCAAGAAGATCAAACCTATCCATTCTGAAGGAAATCAGCCCTGAGTGCTCACTGGAAGGACAGATCCTGAAGCTGAGGCTCCAATACTTTGGCCACCTCATGAGAAAAGAAGACTCCCTGGAAAAGACCCTGATGTTGGGAAAGATTGAGGGCACTAGGAGAAGGGGACGACAGAGGAAGAGATGGTTGGGCAGTGTTCTCGAAGCTACGAACATGAGTTTGACCAAACTGCGGGAGGCAGTGCAAGACAGGAGTGCCTGGCGTGCTATGGTCCATGGGGTCACGAAGAGTAGGACACGGCTAAACGACTAAACAACAACAACAGCCGTGTTGGTCTGTGGTATGAGCTTTCGTGTGCATGCACACTTCTTCAGATACATGGGTGAATAGGATAATTTTGGGGAATATTTTAAAAAAGATACTAAAATCAATTTACAAGCAGGGGTATTCCTATGAACAACAGTTAAATACAGGGAGGGATTAGAAGAGGGAAAGTAGGGTGGACTAATAAACTTTATATGATGCAGCAACGTTCAAAATACCATGGAAGGTCAGGTTGGGAAGTGTGCACAGAAATTATGTATGGTGGTAAAGTATGATGTGTAAATAAGACAAATGGAAAATGCATAAACAATTTTTTAAAGGGCTTTCTGGGGTCCTGAAGAGCTGCTGTTTCCCCTATCCCTTTTAATGTTAGTGTTTCATTTTCTAGGCAGAAATTCCACAGGTTAAACTTTTTCTCCCTATGACAATGCCATTTTGGGGGAAGTTTTGCCATGGTGGTTCTCCCCCTCATTCTGTGTTGTGCCACACCTCCCCTACCCCACCCATGGCAACTAATTTGTGACTGGACCCTCCCTCCCTTCTCTGTCTCTTCCCTCCCTCCCTCCCTCCTTCCCTCTCCCTTCCTCTCCTTCCTTCCTTCCTTCCTTCCTTCCTTCCCTCCCTCTCTCCCCACCCTGCACTATTATTCTGTGGTAGCAGGACTGCCACTGCTTTGGAACATGTAGCAGAGATCATGGTTACAAGGAACATGTTGGATGTGAAATACATCTGTGTTTTGAAATATGATTGGCGGGGGGCGCCAGAAGGTGATCTCGCCTAGGGCGCAAAAAACCCTAGCACCGGCCCTGTATGAGAGGGTCCTGTTTGCCTGCCCTCTTCCTATAAAGTTGTGCATACCTTTTGGGTCTAGAAAGCAGCTATGAAATGTGGCCCATCTGGATCCGACCCGGTGTGTTGTGTGCACAAGTGATTGGCCAGGATCTTTCATGACCCACCTCTGCAGCCCCTCACACCAGCTACAGTTTTTAATAAATGGCTGGAGCCTTTCTGAGCACTAAGGAGAAGAAAGATGCTGTCAATCTTCTTGTTCCTTCTACCGTGCCTATGTGGGCAGGGGCTTTCAGCCCCAGGTCCAACTGGTGAGTATTGAACAGCTTGTGCTTTGTAATGGTTTCTTTTAAATAGAAAATGAGTGTCTAGACCAAGGATGGGGGACAGCATTTATTTTTTATATAGTTATTTGTTTATTTAAAAAATTCTAGACTGCTATTTCATTAAAAAATATCAAAGCAGTTCAGGTGTTTCAGAGGTGAATATCATAGTCCCTGTAGTAAAATAGCACAATTTGTGCACAAACATTCAGAAAAGATCAGGACAATGCCCAAGGTTCTCCTTAATTGAGTAGTACGCTGTAAAATTTACATCAGTTTTCAATAGTTTTTCCCATTTGTCTAAAGTAATTGTTTGACCCAGCTCTTGAGACCATTTTATGTTTTATGTTTTACCGCTGGTACCTCACACCAGTTAAACTATCAAAGATGAATAAAAACAAATGAACTTATGTTGGAGATGTAAAGCAGAGGTGGGGACGATGTATCACACGTGGTGGGGGGTGCAAGATAGTGAAACAATTTTGGACAATGATACATGAGGAGCTTAAAAGGATATTTAGAATTTCAATCTTGAAGAAACCAGAGGCTTTTTTTTTTATTAAGTTTAGTTTCCAATGACATCCCTAAGAACAACAAGAATCTATTTCTTTATGCAACCGCGGCAGCCAGAACTGTACTGGCAAGAAACTGGAAATCTGACAAAATACCAGAATCAGTAGAATGGCGAATAAAGATGTTTGAATTTGCGGAGATGGCACAATTAACAGCATCAATCAGAGGGTGATCCAATCAAGCAATTAAGAAAGAGTGGAATTGTGTTAAGGAACACATGGTGGAAGTGGGTGCTAGAGTCTGAAAATTAATATGGTATAACTTAATAGCCGTAAGGTAACATGAAAGAGATTGCCGATCAGAAGGTCGGCAGTTCAAATCCCCGTGATGAGGTGAGCTCCCGTTGCTCGGTACCTGCTCCTGCCAACCTAGCAGTTTGAAAGCACGTCAAGTGCAAGTAGGTAGATAAATAGGTACTGCTCCAGCGGGAAGGTAAACGGCGTTTCCGTGTGCTGCTCTGGTTCGCCAGAAGCAGCTTAGTCATGCTGGCCACATGACCTGGAAGCTGTACGCCGGCTCCCTTGGCCAATAAAGCTAGATGAGTCGGTCACGACTGGAGCTAATGGTCAGGGGTCCCTTTACCTTTACCATGAAATTTAGTAGGAACGATAGGATAAATAAATAGATATAGTGAACAATGCAACTATAAATAGAGCAGTAGGTAAAAGAAGATTGGACATGGATAGAGGGAAGTGTGACGGATGGGAGGGGGAAAGGGAAAAGGTTATTTTTTTCTTTAGGTTTGTTTGAATATATTGAATATATATGTTTGTTTTGAATTGTTGGGTTTTCCCCCTCTTGTTTGTTTTGTAATACTTAAATAACATGTAATAAATACTTGTAATACATGTTACAGGTAGGTAGCCGTGTTGGTCTGAGTCGAAGCAAAATAAAAAAATTCCTTCAGTAGCACCTTAAAGACCAACTAAGTTTATATTTTGGTATGAGCTTTCGTGTGCATGCACACTTCTGTGTATCTGAAGAAGTGTGCATGCACACGAAAGCTCATACCAAAATATAAACTTAGTTGGTCTTTAAGGTGCTACTGAAGGAATTTTTTTATTTTACTTGTAATACATGTAATACTTATTTTGTTTAAATAAAGCTTTAAAAAGAATGTCCAAGGTTCTCAAAGTACAAATAACAGAAATTTATGGGTTGGCGTAATTAATTGAGAGTATAGCTGTAATTGAGAGTATGGACCCAGGTGGCGCTGTGGTTAAACCACTGAGCCTAGGGCTTGCCGATCAGAAGGTCGGCGGTTCGAATCCCTGTGACGGGGTGAGCTCCCGTTGCTTGGTCCCAGCTCCTGCCAACCTAGCAGTTCGAAAGCACGTCAAAATGCAAGTAGATAAATAGGAACCGCTACAGCGGGAAGGTAAACGGTGTTTCCATGTGCTGCTCTCGTTTGCCAGAAGCGGCTTTGTCATGCTGGCCACATGACCTGGAAGCTATACGCCGGCTCCCTCGGCCAATAATGCGAGATGAGCGCGCAACCCCAGAGTCGGTCACGACTGGACCTAATGGTCAGGGGTCCCTTTACCTTATAGCTGCCAAGTACCCCGTTTTCCCCAGGAAACCCCTGTTTTTTCATACCTTTTCGTACCTTTTCCCGGCGGTCCCCTGCCGGCGGCCATTTTTTTCAGCTTTGCCAATCTATGGGCACCGAAAAATGGCCAGCGCTGGCGCCAAAAGTTGTGTCTACGCATTTCCAGATGTCCGGTGGTGGCCATTTTTGGTGCCCATAGATGGGCAAAGTGACACCGGAAGTTGCGTCTACGCGATAGGAGCCAAAATAAGGGGGATTAACGGGAGAGGAGCTCAAATGGTAGACCAGTGTTAAAGGGTAAAAAAACCATGGGGGTTTCCCGGGAAATACGGGGTACTTGGCAGCTATGCTGACTACTGGCAACTTCCGGTGTCACGCGGCTGCCAGTCTGGTATTCTGCAGTCCAGGACTTGGCAGGTATGATTGAGAGGGAAAACCAGCCAGTGAGGCCTAAGCTTGCTGAATTGTCGTGGAATGGTGACTGAGGGTATGGGAATGGAAAGCACACAGGAGACAGAATGGAATGGAGTGTCCTGCAGGAGGACATGTAGAGGGTGGCAGTGAATTATCATCTTTGCCTGACTTATACCAGGTGATTCAATTTTTGATTGGTTTTTGCTGTTACTAGATAAGAAACCAGTTTTTCCTCTAAGAAATATGCAGTGGGAGTAAGTTGGTGGTAGGATGCTAAACAAACTAAATGAGAGTACTAACTAGCCATTTCTTTCTTCCTTCTTTCTTCTAAAGGGGTGAATGGAATACTTCCCAAGAGCAAAACTAAAGGAATTGATTTCTGTGGTGTGGATGAGTATTACTACATTATCCGTTCAGACCTGGGCTGCTACATGAGATCTACTAATTTCAATCTAGGCTATGGCCTGGAGATCTTCAGTCTGCACAACTCTGTCCGTGGTGGAGACCACTACTTGGCCCATGGTGATGACTTATTTTACATCATCAAGGGGACCTCTTACCGCCGAGTAGGCAACCTGAACACTGACAGTCATAGTGTGGTCTACACTCTCCATCGGAACTGCCAAAACGGGGACCATTACTTCTCCTACGATAAGTACTTTTTCATTATATTCAGGAAGAGGGGAGTGTACCGCCGTGTCACCAATATGAATCAAGACCTAGATGCCAAGGAGCTTCCTCTTCACCCAAAGCTCAAAGATGGTCTGTATTACTGGGGAACCAAGGACAAAATATACCTTCTGAGACCAAATAGTAAATGGGGAGTTGAGTATTACCGAGTCGACGACATGTCAAACAAAAGCCCTACCACATTTTCCATACATGCTTATGTGCTCAACTTCCTCCCTGGAGGCGTGTCTATAAACAATGGTAAAGCTTTTGGTGTCTGGAAGTCTGTCAAAACCATCAGAAATGATGCCAAAGTAAGTATTTCTTGGGAACAGCAAATTACTAAGAAGGTTGGATATGAGAAGAAAAAGACGCAGAGCATTGAACGCAACTGGAAAGTCGCTTCGTCTGTGGAAGTTGGGGCATCAGGTCTCACTAAATTACTGTTGCAGGCACAAATTTCCCTTTCAGCTGAATATGGTGGGACAAAGATTGACAGCAGAGATGAAACATGGAGCGATGCAGCTGACATCTCTGAAAAACTCAGCCTCAATCTTCCTCCGAAGACCAGCATTTTTGTCTGGCAATACAATATGGGTTTCGGCAATGACAACATATTGTACTGCCGTGACCTGGCTTTTACTGATACTTCTAAGCCACCTCCTTATGTCCCATTGCCACCAGCAGCTGATTAACCCAAAATAACATACCGATTGGCTGCCAATTCTTTCCTCTGGTTTGCGGTACTTGAAAATTGTCTCTCTTCAGGCTCTTGTACTTCACCATCTGTGTTTCTCTTTATTTGCTTTCCTTACTTTGGGGGAGGGCCCTAGCAGGTATGGGAAAACTTTTGGCTCTCTGCAGATGTTTCTGAACTACAACTCTCCTCAGGCCAAGCCGTTCCCAGTGTAGATAATACTGAGCTGGACGGATTAGTGATTTGACTCTGTATAAGACAGTTCCCTATATTCCAAAATTCTAAAGCTCCAAGAATCAGAATGGACTGAAAATCCGTTACTTATTAGGTGGGGTATGGCAGAATTGGTTGACAAATGAATGCAAAGAAACCTCTTTTGAGAGCATTGATTCTACCGAAGGCTAGAGAGACAGCTGCACTGTTTTTTCTACTAGGGTAGCACTTTCAGTTTGGGGGTATGCCAAAAATGAATCACTTCATCTCCTCTAGTGTTTTGTGGGCAGTTGCCTGAAATGCGAAGAGCTGCCCTTCTGGGACTGCCACTTCCTCAGCCAGTGGTGGGGATCCTTTAACCCACAGGCCTAATTCGGCTTAAAAGAGGTCCTAATGCATCCCACCAATCCATTTCCAAAAGTTACCTGCCCTATAACTGATGGCCTATATGGAAATTTTCAGAAGCCATAAAGCTCCTAGTGGTTGGCTTCTGATATTTTCAATTTACAGAATATTTAGATGGTTACAGAGGAGTCCTCTTTGTCCTCGCCTGCTGGAAAATAAATGCCTACAAGGGACTGAGCCTTAATGCAGGCCCATAGGTACAATTTTTGATCTCACATAGAAACCATGCAGAGTACTATGCAACCCCTTCCTGGTTGTATGCTTATGGTTGCTCTGTGTAGCTGTTGCTGAACTACAACTCCCATCATTCCCAGCAAACATGTCTAATGGCCAGGGATGGTTGAAGTTATAGCTGGAGAGCCAAGGTTTCCCTATGCCTGATGTAGACAGTACTGAGCTGGATGGGTCAATGATCTGACTCAGTATATGGCAGCTCCCTACATCAGGCATCCCCAAACTTCGGCCCTCCAGATGTTTTGGACTACAATTCCCATCTTCCCCGACCACTGGTCCTGTTAGCAAGGGATCGTGGAACTTGTAGGCCAAAACATCTGGAGGGCCGTAGTTTGGGGATGCCTGCCCTACATTGTTGAATTCCAAAGCTCCAAGGACATTTCAGTTGGTAAAGCATGAGACTCTTAATCTCAAGGTCATGGGTTCGAGGCCCATGCAGGGCAAAAAGATCCCTACATTGCAGGGGTTGGACTAGATGACTGACTGAGCATTAGTACAGGCTCATAATTACCATTTTTGATTTTACATAGAAATCCAGCAGAGTATGTTGCTGCCCTTTCCCGGCTTTATGCTAATGGTTGGAAAAGTGAACATGCAAAAAAGTGCCAGTTTTGATTATCTGCTGTTAGGGCTCAACTAATTCTCTCAGCACCTCTCACCAAGGGCTTTTCTTTTCTTTGTCTTTTTCAAAAATTGTTAAATACATATATTTGTTTCTGCATACATATAACCAGGGAAATGATATGTTTAAGAAAAATGTCCTTCATTGCCTTTCTCCTTCAGATTCTAAGATATTTTCATAATTCCTTCATTTCATTTTTTTTCCTCAATACTTAATTATAGTCAGGATCTGTTACTTTGTTTTTTTGGAAATTGAAATTTGCCAAATAGAGGCCTCTCCTCTAGTCTGCTATTTATTTCTTTTAGATTTTAAATCCAAATGGAACAGAGTTGGCAGGCAGAAGATTCCTGTCCCTAAATATCAAGTCTGCCAGATTCAAGGGACATTGGACCGAGTAAAATGAATAAAGAGAAAACATTGAATATACTTCCATTGGCTATGCAGAAAAGGGAGGAAATATTCTGCCAATCAGGAGAATATTATGCAGCATCTGTCAATGGTTGTTGGGCAGATTTTGCTTTGAAAAATCCTCTGGGAATCTTCTCAGCAATACGACATAGAATGGATAATATTCATATTTCTGACAGTAAGACCCACCCAGCAGTTGAACCTTCTCCATTGGGGGTTGGATGGTCATCGGTCACAGATTCTTTGCGTGCCAAGACCCCCAGAAATTCCCACCAATAATTCAGTCAGACACATTAATTTTGGTTTTGGTTTTGGCATAATTTTGGCCACAACTTTGTTTAAAATTACAAATTAATTTTGAGTGTTGGCCTTAGGCTTTGGTTAATCTTCTGCCCCACGGTGGGACAGGACCAGCTCTGACTTCCTACGGTAGGAAAGTCAAATAAACACCCCATGGTGGTGGAGATAGCTGAAACCATGCCATCTCCCCCACCAGAAATGTTCCCTAAGGCTCATGCTCTGTATTGGCCCCAGCCCCGCACCATTGTGGGGGTGTAAGGACTAGAGCCCTGGAGCCCCAGGATTCCTTTAACGGAATACTTCTATAAGAGCAACACTGAGGGGCATGCACCTCCATGCGATGCCCCTCCCAAACTCATCAACCAAAGCCTAACCGCCAACCTAACAAGTTGTGACTATTGCTAAGCAGTAGGCGAAAAACCAGATGGCACAGCCAGTCAGCCAAATGGAAAAAAATCCTACTGGCCCCTGAATCCAGGCGGCGCCATAGCAAGGTCACTCTAAACCTGCAAAGAAAAGGAGGTGGGCGGGAGGGAGATTGAAATCACTAGCAGGAATGAGTTTACCAAAAAACGCTGAGTATTTAAGCACTCGCCCTGTCAATCAAGAAATGGTTACATGCAATTTTCCCCAGCAACACTCTGCCCTCCAATCATCTTCTCACTTACAGCTTAGGCCCACCCCCTAACACACAAACAGTCTTTTCCTCTGGGTCCGTCCGCAACCCCCATTATTCCCTATGAGGTTAATGAGCTTTAGCTGTGATTGCTGCATTGCACTGGGTTCAACTAGATGAAGCCTGAGGTCTCTTCCAACTCCACAATTCTATTCTTCTGCTTGGCAAATTATACTTCCTCACTGAGAAATCAAAGGAAGCATACTGGAGGGCAGCTCCCTTTTTATGGCAGCGGTGAGGGAACTTTTTCAGCCTGAGATCCATCTTCCCTTGTGAGCACAGTTCCATGACCACATGACAGCAATGTGCAAGGCCAGAGCCCAAAGTGGGGTTAGTCAGTGACAAAGGTTGCAAAGCAGCAAATGGGAATGTTACCATTGCATGATAGGATACCATCCCATCTAACACCTTCACCCATTCATTCATCCAAACAACCAAGTGGCCTTATCAGAGTTTGAGGACTCATTCCAGCCAGGAAGGGGGGGGGGAGGCAGAATCAGTGCAGGGAGGACCTGGAGAAGTGGAGTGTTGAAAGGAATGGAAGGTAGATTGGGGAGAGTCCAAAGAGCTGGATAGAGGAGCCAGGAGGGGGGTTGAATAGCACCTGAGGTTTCAACCCATTTCATTATTGCTTAAATCCCAATTTAAGACATCACAAACATTAGTGATGGTGGCTTGTTTGATGTCTCCTGGAGGAAGTTTCCCCAAAACTGATTCGTGTATCAAGGGATGTATCGTACCTCTGCTGTACTTGTTGCTGGGAAGAATTCAATAAAGCAAGGTTGGTGTCTCTGAAGTTTCTGTGTTAAACATCACAGTCTTTCACCCCAGACTTTGCTTGCCATTCACTGCAGAAAGGGATTCGAACTCAGGTTGTGTGATTGTCTGGAACTGAGTAGCTTAAGACTCCGCCGTGATGAACTCAATTGCAACAGGCAGTGTAGCCAGAAAATGTAAGAAATAATTGTTGTTCTTGGCATCCATCTGTCTTGAAAGACAATGAAGTGCACTTCCGGGGATGAAGTCAAAACACTGCGCTATCGGCACGGAATTGACCTCTCTGTGGCACAAACCTGGGCAATGTGTATGGAGGTCCTGGGCTGCCCAGATGGGAAGAACCATACCCTCAGCCTTGCTGATGTGGTCAAAAGGAAAGCATACAGGGCACCATCCATATCAAGGTCCAGGAATTCCCAAGTCCACCCCCCCCTTAGTTCTGGTGCACAAAAGCAGGACAACTGTGCCCCCGCCACCCCACTGCAAGGCTGTTTCCTTTGCTCTAAGCCCTCCACTGCCGATTTCCCCCTTCCCCAGCTGCAGAGTTGCTTGGTTTGATCTGCAAAGAGAAAGGAGGGCAGTTTCTAAGAGCCTTTTGCAATGAGAGAGCTGTGGCTGCGGTGCATATCTTAGGCACCCCATCTATGGGTATAGGGGAAGCACCATCCAAACATCTTAGGAACTTGACTCATGATTCGTGCAGGGTTTACTCCTTAGCCTTTTCTTCTCCCAAAGATGTCCTGCAACTCAGCAGGTAAGTGTGGGTCCTGCCATACTAAAATATTGAGTTCTGCAGAAAGGGTCTTAATAGGCACCAGTAATTGTAGCAATACAGCTGCATTCTGCCCATTCAGCAAAGAAAAAGGTTTGAACTATTTATAGCATCCACAGATGTGATCCAAAGGACTCCAACTCCCATCGTCCTTGACCATTGGCCATCCTGGCTAGGGCTGATGAGAGTTGGAATCTATGAGAATCTCAAAGCACCAGGTTGGGTAAGTTCTTCCTAATGCTTATTATTATCCTGCCATTTGTGTGGCTAAAATGTACCCCAAAGGCAAGACTCATGACAAAGGAAAGACTCATGATCTTTGCTCCACCTGCTTTTGCCTGTGGCTATACCCTGGCCCCTGGAGGGCTGCTCACAGAGAAATGTGGTTCTCTGCCTAGAAAATGGACCTCATCCCTGTTCTAAGCACCACATTATAAACAGGCTCTCACCCCAGCTCAACTTAAAAGGGTAGCTGTGAGCATTGCTCAGGTGGTGTTCTTTGGAGAGAGAGGAAATCCCATGGCATTACAAGGCCCTTTTGCCAATGTGGGTTTCCAAGGCAAGTGATGGTCCCAGCAGCACCAGTAGAGAAAACCCCCTAGCACCCCTCAAATTGGGGCCATCCTGCTAGGGCAGCTAGATCCCCACTGACTTTCTCACCAGCAAACTCTCAAGAGGACGTCTGTGGAAGACCTTTGCGTGGCAAGTCATGCCCCCTTATGCGAAAGGAGATTCTAAAGAAAAACTTTCTGAGAGTAAGAGCTGTTTAACAGTGGAACAGAGACCTTGAGAAGGTATTGGACTCTCCTTTCTTGGAGCTTTTAAAGCAGAGGTTGGATAGTCATGTGTCATGGATGCTTTAGCTGAGATTCCTGCATTGCAAGGGGTTGGAGCAGGTGATCCTTGGAATCCCTTCCAACTCTACAATTCTCTGATTCTATACAATAACAATAGTGAAGATTATAATACTGGTAGACACTAGTAATGATGATAGCAAAGACATTCTCATTTATTTATTTTTGCAACCAGCAGAATTAAAATTCAAAAGTTATTCTACACTATAACATGGCAAGTTGCCAGGGGATGGAGGAAGCTGCATGTATGAATGGACGACATAGGCAGACCAGGAGGAACAAGAAGATTGACAGCATCTTTCTTCTCCTTAGTGCTCAGAAAGGCTCCAGCCATTCATGAAATAGCTGGTGTGAGGGGCTGCAGAGGTGGGTCATGAAAGATCCTGGCCAATCACTTGTGCATGTAACACACTGGGTCTTGTGGATCCAGATGGGCCACATTTCATAGCTGCTTTCTAGACCCAAAGGAATGCACAATTTTATAGGAAGAGGGCAGGCAAACAGGACGCTCTCATAGCAAGCATATCTTTGTTTAAGACCAAGCTGGAATGCTGAGATTAGTCTCCCACAGAGCACCCATGGGGTTGCCCCTTGATCCTTCTGCATTCCCCACTAGTCACATTGGAGATGTTGCCTGTGCTCCTTTGCAGATGACCTGTTCGTTGAGCATACATTCTCCCATTGCCTCCTGTTTCCAGAACATCCCACGTTCAATACCCAGGATCTCCACAAACAGCTGGAAGATGCCCTATGTCACCTAATTACTTAGGCATAACTCACTGGCTTAAGAGATGAGACATAGATATGCATTATATAAATAATTGACTTCTTCATGGATTCAAGTAATCTCAAGTCATCTGGCTATGGTTCTATGCCCCAGTCTTCACCAACAGGAACAGGAAGCTGACCTATTGTGGCTCTTCTTATGTAATAATAATAATAATAATAATAATAATAATAATAATAATAATAATAAATTTATTTATACCCCGCCCATCTGGCTGGGTTTCCTCAGCCACTCTGGGCGGCTTCCGACAGAAAAATAAAACACAGTAATCTATTAAACATTAAAAGCCTCCCTGAACAGGGCTGCCTTCAGATGTCTTCTAAAAGTCTGGTAGTTGTTTTCCTCTTTGACATCTGTTGGGAGGGCATTCCACAGGGCAGGCGCCACCACCGAGAAGGCCCTCTGACTGGTTACCTGCAACTTGGCTTCTCGCAACGAGGGAACCACCAGAAGGCCCTCGGTGCTGGACCTCAGTGTCCGGGTAGAGCGATGGAGGTGGAGACACTCCTTCAGGTATACTGGACCGAGGCCGTTTAGGGCTTTAAAGGTCAGCACCAACACTTTGAATTTTGCTCGGAAACGTACTGGGAGCTAATGCAGGTCTTTCAAGACCGGTGTTATGTGGTCTCGGAGGCCGCTCCCAGTCACCAGTCTAGCTGCCGCATTCTGGATTAGTTGTAGTTTCCGAGTCACCTTCAAAGGTAGCCCCACGTAGAGCGCATTGCACCAGTTCTTAACTGGTTTGATAAATAATAAAAGGGAAAAGACCAGCCAAAGACCACATCCTGAAAAGGAGAGACAAAGCAAAAAGCTGTAAAATCAGTTGAGGGAAAGCAGGGGGAAATAGTGTGCAAATTTCAACAGAAGGTAGCAAACCAGTTTCTCGGAGTGGCTCATGCTTAAGATTTAAAACATTTTGAAAAATGTATGTTGCTGTTTCAGGAATGTCCCTCCGTTGACCAATAAATTCATCCATGGGGCAGAGATCAAGTATGTCATTAACACATTGACCTGCAGAGGAAGATATACCAGGCCTTCATGGTTTCAAAACAATTCTGTTGTCTGCTAAGTGCAGAGCTCTGTATCCGATGTCCCTGATGTTTTGGGAGCAACCAAAGAATGGCTACATGCCCTGAAACAGGGTTTGACTGAAAGCAGGGCTTACCTGCCTATTAGGCCATGTGAGGTGACTACCTCTTCCCAATCCCCCGGGCAGCGAATCTGACCCCCAGCTTATAGGTTCCACTCCCACTTAGATATTTCTCCAGCTGCATCCCACCCCACCCCCCTCTGTAGCCTCAGCCCTTTAGATATTTGAAAATGGCAATTATATCTCCTCTCAGTCTCCTCTTATCCAGGCTAAACATGCCCAGATCCCTCAACCATTGCTTATGAAGCCTTGACTTCCAGAGCCTTCCCCATCTTGGTGGCCTTCCTCTGCACCTGTTCCAGCTCATCTTTATCCTTCTTCTTTTTTTGAATAATTTTTATTAGGTTTTACATGACGAAAGAAAAAAAAGAAAAAAGAAAAATTTAAAAAAGAAATACAAAAATGCAGAACAATATTATCACATCTTATTTCTTCAAACTTCTTCCCTTCCCCTTCTTCCGTCCTTATTAATAATTAACTCATAACATTTCCAAATTCTTCCGTCCTTATTAATAATTAACTCATAACATTTCCAAATCTTAACTAGACATAATAGAATTACGTCTTATCTCCCATTTCATACCTTATTCATAAATGATTCTTATTCATTTTATATAGAAGAATGAAGGAAAAATATAAAGAAAAAAACCAAAATAATAATAAAAAGACATAATCATATTTTCCAATTTCTAATCTAAACATTTCAGACTTCCTCATTCCCCCTTCTTGAGTTCCTTATTGATCACTAATTATTGCATTTTCCCAATTTAAAATTACATTCTTTCTTCCAATTTATAACTTCTTTTTGACTATTTACCCTTCATACTTCTCTTTACCTATATTACCCAATATTCTCTACCCTTTTACCCAAAAATATTCAAAATAAATTTTCAAAATCTCCCCCCTTTTCCCCCCACCTTTAAAACTAAATCTACCCCCTTTCCTTGGAATCGATGTCTCCATAGATTTCAGCCAGTTCCTTGATGCTTTCCGAGTTCAAACCGTGTTTTATCCACCTATAGAAATTACCTCACTTCCTCCTCACCCCACTCCTGCTCTGTCCCATTCAAAGTTTTGCTCAACCCTCCCCCTCTGCTGTATTCCCAACATTTTATTTTCAATCTTTCTGCCCCCCACCTGCTTCCTTCTCCCCCTCTCTCACTGGGGTGACAACCTTTTTGTTTTTCCCCTTTTTGGGGGGACTTTTGGATCAAGTCCCTTCCCTGTTCCACCCCTCCCACCGGTGAAACAGTGAAACACCCTTGCAGAATCCCCCCCCCCGCAAGCCAGAAACCTCGGAGCTCGAGGTTGCTGTGCCTCTTCTCCAGTGCGGCAGACTGGAAGTCTATCTTTATCCTTCTTATATTGTGGTGCTCTGAACTAGACACAGTACATCAGGTGTGGTCTGACCAAAGCAGAATAGAGCAGTACTATTATTTCTCTTTATCTGGACACTAGACTTGTTTTGATGCAATCAAGACTAATAATAATAATAATAATAATAATAATAATAATAATAATTTTATTTATACCCCCCCTTCCCATTCGAGTCCGGGCTCAGGGCGGTTAACAACAAGAATATCAAAGCAAGCATAAAAGAAACAATTCAATTAAAATGCAGATTAAATAGAATGTTAAAATTCAATTTTAAAATTAGGAATCTACAAGTGCAACCTCATTTAAATATCTGTAGAATAAAGCCTTCAGGGAGGGTAACACCGGAGTGAGACTGAGTCAGTCCAAAGGCCAGGCGGAACAGCTCCGTCTTGCAGGCCCTACGAAAAGATGACAACTCCCGCTGGGCCCTAGTCTCCTGAGAGAGAGTGTTCCACCAGGTCAGGGCTAGTACTGAAAAGGCCCTGGTCCTGGTCGATGCCAGTCTAACCACCTTGTGACTCGGGATCTCCAGTATGTTATTTTTTGTGGACCTTAACGTCCTCTGCGGGGCATACCGGGAGAGGCGGTCCCATAGGTACGAGGGTCCCAAGACTTGCATTAGCTTTCTTTGGTGCTGCATCATGCTGTTGACTCATGTGATGATTGTGGTCTACCAAGATCCCTAAATCCTTTCTCCATGTACTACCTGCAAGCCAGTTGTCCCCCATCATATATTTGTGCATCTGGTTCTTCATGCTTAAGTGTAGAACTTTATGGAAAAGACTGAGAGGAGATATGATAGCCATCTTCAAATATCTAAAGGGCTGTCACATGGATGATGGAGGAAGCAAGCTTGTTTTCTCCTGCTCAAAAGTGTAGGACCCAGACCAATGGCCTCAAGTTGCAGGCAAGGAGATTCCGACTAAACATCAGGAAGAACTTTCTGACAGTAAGAGCTGTTTGACAGTGGGACAGACTCCCCTTGGACTCCCTTCCTTGGAGGTTTTAAAGAAGATGCTGGATGGTCATCTTTCATGGATGCTTTAGCTAAGATTCCTGCATTGCAGTTGTTTGGCAAAAGATGACTCTTGGTATCCATCCCAACTCTACAATTCTGTGATTTTATGCATTAATCAGGCATTAGAGAAAAGAAAGATCCAAGGTTCTTTCCTCAACATCTCAAGGTAGGGATAGGGGGGGGAATCATACCTGCAATGCTGGGGAGTCACTGCCTGTCAGTATTGACAGTGCTGGCCTGGATGGACCAATGGTCTGGCTTGGTATGAGGCAGTTTCCTATACTTCTGAGTGCATTTATCATCTGAATGAGTATCAACCATCAGGTTCAACAGGATAAAATAGCCACTAACCACCAAATGATTGCAGGAGGAAGATAGCTTATATTTAATGGGTGCAAGTACAGTGTGTATTTGTTACTGGCAGGTAAATAATGTACTCTTCAGAGCATAGAATGCAAGTTTCTAAGGCTGTAATCCTATCCACAGTTTGGGTGAGTAAACCCTATTGAACACAAATGAAGAAGAAGAAGAGTTTGGATTTGATATCCTGCTTTATCACTACCCGAAGGAGTCTCAAAGCTGCTAATATTCTCCTTTCCCTTCCTCCCTCACAACAAACACTCTGTGAGGTGGGTGGGGCTGAGAGACTTCAAAGAAGTGTGACTAGCCCAAGGTCACCCAGCAGCTGCGTGTGGAGGAGAGGACCCGCGAACCCGGTTCACTAGATTACGAGTCCACCGCTCTTAACCACTATACCACACTGGCTCAAATGAGGCTTACCTTTGCATGGAGACACTTATCCAAGCATTTGTTAAATTGATCTCCTGATGTGTCTACATTTCTGAAGGGGAGAAAGCTTCTGATCTTTTACTAATGTGTGCTTTGACCCTAGTAGATAGGGGCAGTTGACTACCATACCTGCCAGGTCTCTTGCGGAGAAATCCGGGATCGGCAGCCGCACGACACCGGAAGTTGCATAGACACAACTTCCGGTGTCATTTGCTCATCTATGGACACCAATAATGGCCAGCGCCGGCACCGGAAGTCACGTCTATGCATGTCCGGAAGTGTGTAGACGCAACTTCCGGTGCCGGGGCCGGCCATTTTTTGTGCCCATAGATGGGCAAAGCGACGCCGGGAGTTGTGTCTACGCACTTCCGGACATGCGTAGACGCGACTTCCAGCGCCAGCCATTTTCTGGTGCCCATAGATGGGCAAAGCGGCACCAGAAAAATGGCCGCCGACAGGAGCCAAAATAAGGGGGATTAACGGGAGAGGAGCTCAAAGGGGGAGATCAGCGGGCAAGGGTAAGAAAAAGCGGGGGTTTCCAGGGAAATATGGGGTACTTGGCAGCTATGCTGACTACTCTCATTCCCACTAATTCTGGTGGTTAGGCTCTGGGTGTCCTTCAGTATGTAGACATGTTATAATTTTTTATATCATGAAATTTATATAGTACTTAATTGTAAACAACAATAACTCGTAAAGGCACACTCAAGGCTGGAAAATCCAGCCAGATGTGGGCGGGGTATAACTACTACTACTACTACTACTTGTATCAGCAGGGTTGAGACGGAGGTTTGCAGGAGAAGGTGGAATTGTTCCAAGCAACCGAAAGCAGACATTGGGCTCTCAACAATAGATGAAATCTGGAGGGGGGCAGGGAGAAATGCAACTGTGTACCTAATCCCCTGGTACCCCGCACTACAAATTTTTGTTGTAGATTTTACTTGTTAATATAATTTCTCAATATGAAGTTCTGCTAATAAATACATTGTATATCTTTTTTCTTTATAAGCAATGAATACTTTAAAAATACTGCCTCAAATTGCTCCTTGAAGAATATTGAGGTAGGGGTAAGAATAATGCAAAATGCTCAGTTTCTAGTGGACCACTCAGGTCTCGGGATGTTGCAAAGCATTGGGGCTTAACAAAAAATTAATCTCTAAAATATATAAAACCATTGCTAGAATGGGAGTCTAAAGACGAATTTCCTGTTGTTTTTAAGTTACACCAAACATTCTCTGGAGCAATTCACAGTGATTAATTAAACCTTAACTGGTTGTTGCTGTTGTTGTTTTTGAAATTGTTGTTATTGTTTTTACAAATACAAAGTACAAATAAACAGAGAAGAAAAAAATGTATCTATATAAAGAGATTCTCCAAATCTCAGGACTTCCTCCCATCCTCTCCATGGGGTCTCGTTTTAAACATCTACCACTGCATATTCATCCATACTCCAATTTTTATATCAAACCATTTACACCCATTATCCATGGTAATTTTTACACTACAAGTGAAGTAAAAATCCTGCTTTTGTTTTTAACTGCTTACGGTGGTCTCCTAAGTAACTTATAAATATTTCCCATTCTTTTATAAAGTTTTTATCCTCTAGGTTTCTGAGTTTTCCAGTCAGTTTTGCCATCTCGGCACAGTCCATCAGCTTGGTTTGCCATTCTTCTCTGGTAGGAACTTTATCTTCTTTCCATCTCTGAGCTAGTAGCATCTGGGCAGCTGTTGAAAAGTTTTTCTGTTCCTTTGGTATGTCGGTACCTGTAATTCCTAATAAAAAGGCTTCTGGTTTCTTAGCAAAAGTTATTTTAAGCATTTCCCCCCCCCCCATTTCATTATATATCATCTTCCAGAAAGCTTTTATTTCCTTACAAGTCCACCACATCTGATAAAAGGTACCTTCTTTTTCTTTACATTTCTAGCAGATATTAGTACTTGTCCTATACATCTTTGCTAACTTAGAAGGAGTCAAATACCACCTGTACATCATTTTAATATATATATTTTTCAATGTACAACATGCCACAAATTTCAAATCTGATTTCCAAAACCTTTCCCAATCTTCCATCTGGATATTATGTCCCAAATCTTTTGCCCAGTGTATCATTACTGACTTCTGAAGACTTCTGAAGAAGTGTGCATGCACACGAAAGCTCATAGCAATGACAAACTAAGTTGGTCTCTAAGGTGCTACTGGAAGGAATTTTTATATTTTGTTTTGACTTGACCTGTTCATCTTTTGTGTGCCACTCTAAAAGCAAGCTATACATATAGTTTAAGATTAGTTTCTAATAAATCTTTTTGAAATTTTGATATTTCACAACTAAAACCTTTCTTTTTATTTATCTTAAAAATATCATTTAATTGGTGAGATTGTAGTCAATCTGTTAGTAAACCCCCAATCTCATCATAATCTTTTAGATTCACCTGATGTTCTTCTTCAGTTAACAGCTCTCTCTATATGTCGGCCAATTACTTCTTATACTCGGTTTTTTTCAGAGATATTGCTTCTAAAGGGGAAAGTCACCAGGGTGTTTTTTGCTCTGATAGATTTTTATATTTTCCCCCATACCATAAATATTGGTTTTCTTTTTAGATGGTTCTGAAAGCCTTTGTGCACATTGGATTTTTCATACCATAAGTATGCATGCCACCCATATCTATTGACATGTCCTTCCACATCTAAGATATCTGCATTTTTCAATATTATCCATTCCTAGAGCCAGCAGATACAGGACACCTCATAATATAGTCTTAAATCAGGAAATGCGAAGACCCCTCTTTCTTTAGCATCTGTTAGCAATTTATATTTTATTCTTGGTCTCTTCCCCTGCCAGATAAATCTAGAAATATCTTTTTGCCATTCCTTGAGGCGTCCTGTGCTGCCAACCACTGGTATTGACTGGAATAAAAATAGCATTCTTGGCAATGCATTAACTGATATTCTTCCCCCCAAAGATAGAGTCATCCTTCCCCAAATTTCTAAGTTTCTCTTTATCCAAGTATTTATGTACCTGTCTTTAAATATATTAATATTTTTAGCTGTCAGCCATACACCCACATATTCAACTTTCTTATGTATACCTACCGTATATCTATCAGTTGTAAATCCTTTTTATATTGTTCTGTCACGTTCTTCACCAAGGTCTTAGTTTTATTTATATTTAATTTAAAGCCTGCTCCTTCTCTGAATTCTTGGATCCTCAACAGTACCTCTGGTAAACTATTCTTAGAGTCTTCTACAGTAATCACAAGGTCAGTCCTTAACTGTTAAGATGGGGTACATCAACTTGGGAAGGCTGCCCATCTAAAAGAAGGAAATCTCAGATCCCCTACTGCCTTGCAGGATAGCTTTGTGGGGAGAAGAAGCTAAAGAGGAAACTCTACACAAATCCAGAGCGGAGTCGCTAAGACAGTGGGATAGTCCTTTGTACACAACCTTCCAACTGGTATCCCCTTCATGGATCAATGCCTTGTCGTGGCGAAGGGGCTTGAATAACTCAGAGAAGCTATGAGCTATGCCATGCAGGGCCACCCAAGATGGACAGGTCATAGTGGAGAGTTTTGACTAAACGTGATCCACCTGGAGAAGGAGCTGGCAAGCCACTCCAGTATCCCTGCCAAGAAAACTCCATGGACAAAGACAACAGGCATATAAAAGTTATGACGCTGGAAGATGAGCCCCTCAGGTCGGAAGGCGTCCAACATGCTACTGAGGAAGAGCGGAGGACAAGTACAAGTAGATTCAGAGCTGATGAAGCGGCTGGGCCAAAGCTGAAAGGTCGCTCAGTTGCGGATATGCCTGGAAGCGAAAGGAAAGTCCGATGCTGTAAAGAAAAATATTGCATAGGAACCTGGAATGTAAGAACCATGGATAATGGTAAGCTGGATGTGGTGAAAAATGAGATGGCAAGAATAAATATTGACATCCTGGGCATCAGTGAACTAAAATGGAAGGGAATGGGTGAATTCAGTTCGGGTGACTATCATATCTACTACTGTGGGCAAGAATCCCGTAGAAGAAATGGAGTGGCCCTCATAGTCAACAAAAGAGTGGCAAAAGCTGTTGTCACAGTGGTCGGATGGGACTACTTCAGAGTAACGACTCTCCACCGCTCTGCATTTTATCTTTTTATTGGTGCTGCGTATTTACAGTGCTAAAGGTAGAGCTATTTACAGAGACACATCTTTTCAGCTTTCATCAGAACCTCCGAATGGCTTTTGGCGCGTCTTGCGCCAGCATAACAACTTGGGGAGCCCCATCCTCTTCCCCCGACGCTTTCTGCGAAGTTCCGGAGTTGGGGGGATGGGTCTGCCCCCCCTCTTTCCTCCTTCCTGTCCCACCTGGGACGCTGGCTCTTCTTCCCTGCCAGAGCCTTGGATCCCACTTCCTGTTTCCCCACTGGAGCTGGAGCTCTCCCTGCTCTCAGTCGTGCTCTGGGCTGGGCTGGAACTCAGGAGGGGAGGGGCTTCGCGATACCCCTTGCCCCTCACAGCTGTAATGGGATGCAATCTCAAAAATGACAGAATGATCTTGATACGAATCCTTTTAACATCACAGTAATCCAAGTTTATGCACCAACTACCGGAGCTGAAGAAAGTGAAATTGACCAATTCTATGAAGACCTACAACACCTTCTAGAAATGACACCAAAGAAGGATGTTCTTCTCATTACAGGGGATTGGAATGCTAAAGTAGGGAATCAAGAGATAAAAGGAACAACTGGCAAGTTTGGCCTTGGAGTTCAAAATGAAGCAGGGCAAAGGCTAATAGAGTTCTGTCAAGAGAACAAGCTGGTCATCACAAACACTCTCTTCCAACAACACAAGAGACGACTCTACACATTGATAATACCAAATGGGCAGCATTGAAATCAGATTGATTATATTCTCTGCAGCCAAAGATGGAGAAGCTCTATACAATCAGCAAAAACAAGACCTGGAGCTGACTGTAACTCAGATCATCAGCTTCTTATAGCAAAATTCCAGCTTAAACTGAAGAAAGTAGGAAAAACCACTGGGCCAGTAAGATACAATCTGAATCAAATCCCTTATGAATACACAGTAGAAGTGAGGAACAGGTTTAAGGATTTAGATTTGGTGGACAGAGTGCCTGAAGAACTATGGATGGAGGCTCGTAACATTATACAGGAGGCAGCAACGAAAACCATCCCAAGGAAAAGGAAATGCAAGAAAGCAAAATGGCTGTCCAACGAGGCCTTACAAATAGCGGAGGAGAGGAGGCAAGCAAAATGCAAGGGAGATAGGGAAAGATACAGGAAACTGAATGCAGATTTCCAAAAAACAGCAAGGAGAGACAAGAGGGTCTTCTTAAATGAGCAATGCAAAGAAATAGAGGAAAACAATAGAATGGGGAAAACCAGAGATCTGTTCAAGAAAATTGGAGATATGAAAGGAACATTTCGTACAAAGATTACGATAATCAAGGACAAAAGTGGTAAGGACCTAACAGAAGCAGAAGACATCAAGAAGAGGTGGCAAGAATACACAGAGGAATTATACCAGAAAGACATGGAGGTTTCGTACACCCCAGGTAGTGTGGTTGCTGACCTTGAGCCAGACATCTTGGAGAGTGAAGTCAAATGGGCCTTAGAAAGCACTACTAATAACAAGGCCAGTGGAAGTGATGATATTCCAGCTGAACTATTTAAAATTTTAAAAGATGATGCTGTTAAGGTGCTACACCCAATATTCCAGCAAGTTTGGAAAACTCAGCAATGGCCAGAGGATTGGAGAAGATCAGTCTACATCCCAATTCCAAAGAAGGGCAGTGCCAAAGAATGCTCCAACTACCGCACAATTGCGCTCATTTCACACGCTAGCAAGGTTATGCTTAAAATTCTACAAGGCAGGCTTAGGCAGTATGTGGACCGAGAACTCCCAGAAGTGCAAGCTGGATTTCGAAAGGGCAGAGGAACCAGAGACCAAATAGCAAACATGCGCTGGATTATGGAGAAAGCTAGAGAGTTCCAGAAAAACGTCTACTTCTGCTTCATTGACTATGCAAAAGCCTTTGACTGTGTCGACCACAGCAAACTATGGCAAGTTCTTAAAGAAATGGGAGTGCCTGATCATCTCATCTGTCTCCTGAGAAATCTCTATGTGGGACAAGAAGCTACAGTTAGAACTGGATATGGAACAACTGAGTGGTTCAAAATTGGGAAAGGAGTACGACAAGGTTGTATATTGTCTCCCTGCTTATTTAACATATGCAGAATTCATCATGTGAAAGGCTGGACTAGATGAATCCCAAGCCGGAATTAAGATTGCCGGAAGAAATATCAACAACCTCAGATATGCAGATGACACAACCTTGATGGCAGAAAGTGAGGAGGAATTAAAGAACCTTTTAATGAAGGTGAAAGAGGAGAGCGCAAAATATGGTCTGAAGCTCAACATCAAAAAAACCAAGATCATGGCCACTGGTCCCATCACCTCCTGGCAAATAGAAGGGGAAAAAATGGAGGCAGTGAGAGATTTTACCTTCTTGGGCTCCTTGATCACTGCAGATGGTGACAGCAGTCACGAAATTAAAAGACGCCTGCTTCTTTGGAGAAAAGCAATGACAAACCTAGACAGCATCTTAAAAAGCAGAGACATCACCTTGCCTACAAAGGTCCGTATAGTTAAAGCTATGGTTTTCCCAGTAGTGATGTATGGAAGTGAGAGCTGGACCATAAAGAAGGCTGATCGCCGAAGAATTGATGCTTTTGAATTATGGTGCTGGAGGAGACTCTTGAGAGTCCCATGGACTGCAAGAAGATCAAACCTATCCATTCTTAAGGAAATCAGCCCTGAGTGCTCCCCGGAAGGACAGATCGTGAAGCTGAGGCTCCAATACTTTGGCCACCTCATGAGAAGAGAAGAATCCTTGGAAAAGACCCTGATGTTGGGAAAGATTGAGGGCACTAGGAGAAGGGGACGTCAGAGGACAAGATGGTTGGGCAGTGTTCTCGAAGCTACGAACATGAGTTTGACCAAACTGCGGGAGGCAGTGCAAGACAGGAGTGCCTGGCGTGCTATGGTCCATGGGGTCACGAAGAGTCGGACACGACTAAATGACTAAACAACAACAATTCCAACTGGTATAAAACAAATTGTTCAGCTTTCCTTTGGACCACATAAGTGAGGTGCAATATGGAGGCAGGAGTGAAGAAGAAAAAGGAGGGCAGAAATCCCCTACACCCATAAGGTATCAGCAAAGCGACAGCTCTCTCATTGTAGAAGGCCCTTGGAAACTGCCCTTTCTTTCTCCTTGCAGATCACACCAAGCAGCTCTGCAGCTGGTGTAGGGTAAAAACAGCAGCAGTAAAGGAGTACAGGAAACAGCCTTGCCATAGAGCAAAGGAAACAGCCTTCCATGGGGCAGCGGTGGCATAACTGTCCTGCTTTTGTGCACCAGAACTGTGGGGGGGGGCAACATGGGACTTCCTGAACCTTGATGTGCCACATCAGTCAGTTTCCCTCCCTGCCAGGCAAGGGAAACCAAGGCAGGGAAACACCTGCATTGCACAGGGTTGGAATAGATGAAGGGCCTTGAGAAACGTCTCAAGGCAAAACAGGCTGAAACTCCAGGCTGAAAGACTGTGAGACTTAACACAGGTACTTCAGAGACACCAACCTTGCTTTTATTAATGCATCCCAGCAAAAAGTACAGCAGATGTATGACACATTCCTTCCTTGATACAAGACATCAGTTTGGGAAAACTTCCACCAGGAGATATCAATCAAGCCAGGATCAGTAATTTTTCCTAATTTAAGAGATAATGAAATGGGTTGAAACCTCAGGCTCTATTCCCCCTCTCCCCCAGGCTACTCTATCCAGCCCTTTCAAGTTGCCCAAACTTCCTTCCCTTCAATCTTCTCCCTGATTATTTGTATTCAGAAATGCATGCATGATGATTATCACTTTTTCTTTTTAAAGGAAAATCGTTGGTGAGTTTTGCTGGGAAATTTAGTTGAGCCCTAATAACAGATAATCAATACTGGTGCTACTTTACAGGTTCACTTTTGCAACCATAAGCTTACTGTCAGGAAAGAATTGCATCATATTCTGCAAGGTTTCTATATAAGATCCAAAATTGTAACTATGGGCCTGCACTAAGGCTCAGTCCCTTGCAGGAATTTGTTTTCCAGCAGGAGAGGACAAAGAGGACTCCTCTGTAACCATCTAAATATTCTGTAAGTTGAAAATATCAGAAGCCAACCACTAGGAGCTTTATGGCTTCTGAAAATTTCCATATATGCCATCAGTTATAGGGCAGGTAACAACATAGGGCAACATAGGGCAGGTAACTTTTGGAAATGGATTTGTGGGCTGAATTAGGACCACTTTAAAGATGAATTAGGCCTGTGGGTTAAAGGATCCCCACCACTGGCTGAGGAAGTGGCAGTCCCAGAAGGGCAGCTCTTCGCATTTCAGGCAACTGCCCACAAAACACTAGAGGAGATGAAGTGATTCATTTTTGGCATACCCCCAAACTGAAAGTGCTACCCTAGTAGAAAAACCACTGCAGCTGTCTCTCTAACCTTCGGTAGAATCAATGCTCTCAAAAGAGGTTTCTTTGCATTCATTTGTCAACCAATTCTGCCATACACCACCTAATAAGCAATGGCTTTTAAGTCCATTCTGATTCTTGGAGCTTTAGAGTTTTGGAATATAGGGAACTGTCTTATACAGAGTCAAATCACTGATCCGTCCAGCTCAGTATTATCTACACTGGGAACGGCTTGGCCTGAGGAGAGTTGTAGTTCAGAAACATCTGCAGAGAGCCAAAGGCTTTCCCACACCTGCTGTATACAGACTGATAGCTGCTTTCAAAGGTTACAGAGAAAGAGTCTACACATGAGACCTTCTGAATGCAACATATATGTGTTACCATTGCGGTAGGGCCCTCCCCCAAAGTAAGGAAAGCAGGTAAAGAGAAACACAGATGGTGAAGTACAAGAGCCTGAAGAGAGACAATTTTCAAGTACCGCAAACCAGAGGAAAGAATTGGCAGCCAATCGGTATGTTATTTTGGGTTAATCAGCTGCTGGTGGCAATGGGACATAAGGAGGTGGCTTAGAAGTATCAGTAAAAGCCAGGTCACGGCAGTACAATATGTTGTCCGTGCCGAAACCCATATTGTATTGCCAGACAAAAATGCTGGTATTTGGAGGAAGATTGAGGCTGAGTTTTTCAGAGATGTCAGCTGCATCGCTCCATGTTTCATCTCTGCTGTCAATCTTTGTCCCGCCATATTCAGCTGAAAGGGAAATTTGTGCCTGCAACAGTAATTTAGTGAGACCTGATGCTCCAACTTCCACAGACGAAGCGACTTTCCAGTTGCGTTCCATGCTCTGCTTCTTTGTCTTCACATATCCAACCTTCTTAGTAATTTGCTGTTCCCAAGAAACACTTACTTTGGCATCATTTCTGATGGTTTTGACAGACTTCCAGACACCAAAAGCTTTACCATTGTTTATAGACACGCCTCCAGGGAGGAAGTTGAGCACATTAGCATGTATGGAAAATGTGGTAGGGCTTTTGTTTGACATGTCGTCGACTCGGTAATACTCAACTCCCCATTTGCTATTTGGTCTCAGAAGGTATATTTTGTCCTTGGTTCCCCAGTAATACAGACCATCTTTGAGCTTTGGGTGAAGAGGAAGCTCCTTGGCATCTAGGTCTTCATGCATATTGGTGACACGGCGGTACACTCCCCTCTTCTTGAATATAATGAAAAAGTACTTATCGTAGGAGAAGTAATGGTCCCCGTTTTGGCAGTTCCGATGGAGAGTGTAGACCACACTATGACTGTCAGTGTTCAGGTTGCCTACTCGGCGGTAAGAGGTCCCCTTGATGATGTAAAATAAGTCATCACCATGGGCCAAGTAGTGGTCTCCACCACGGACAGAGTTGTGCAGACTGAAGATCTCGAGGTCTTTGCCTTGATTGAAATTAGTAGATCTCATGTAGCAGCCCAGGTCTGAACGGACAATGTAGTAATACTCGTCCACACCACAGAAATCAATTCCTTTAGTTTTGCTCTTGGGAAGTATTCCATTCACCCCTTTAGAAGAAAGAAGGAAGAAAGAAATGGCTAGTTAGTACTCTCATTTAGTTTGTTCAGCATCCTTGCACCAACTTACTCCCACTGCATATTTCTTAGAGGAAAAACTGGTTTCCTATCTAGTAACAGCAAAAACCAATCAAAAATTGAACCACCTGGTACAAGTCAGGCAAAGATGATAATTCACTGCCACCCTCTACATGCCCCCCTGCAGGACACTCCATTCCATTCTGTCTCCTGTGTGCTTTCCATTCCTGTACCCTCAACAGTCAGTCAGTCACCATTCCACGACAATTCAGCAAGCTTAGGCCTCACTGGCTGGTTTCCCCTCTCAATCATACCTGCCACGTCCTGGACTGCAGAATCCCAGACTGGCAGCTGCGTAGTCATCCCGCGTAGTAGTCAGCATAGCTGCCAAGTACCCCATATTTCCTGGGAAACCCCCGGGTTTTTTAGCCTTTCCTGCTGGTCTACCATTTGAGCTCCTCTCCCGTTAATCCCCCTTATTTTATCCCCTATCGCGTAGACGCAACTTCCGGTGTCACTTTGCCCATCTATGGGCACCAAAAATGACCGCCGCCGGACATGCGTAGACGTGACTTTCAGCACCAGCGCCGGCCATTTTCGGTGCCCATAGATGGGCAAAGCAGGAAAAAGTGGCCGCTGGCAGGAGAATATAAGGGAGAATAACGGGAGATGAAGTGATATGGGGGACCGCTGGGAAAAGGTACGAATAGGTATGAAAAAACAGGGGTTTCCTGGGGAAAACGGGGTACTTGGCAGCTATACTCTCAATTAATTATGCCAACCCATACATTTCTGTTATTTGTACTTTGAGAACCTTGGACATTCTTTTTAAAGCTTTATTTAAATAAAACAAGTATTACATGTATTACAAGTATTTATTACATGTTATTTAAGTATTACAAAACAAACAAGAGGGGGAAAACCCAACAATTCAAAACAAACATATATATTCAATATATTCAAACAAACCTAAAGAAAAAAATAACCTTTTCCCTTTCCCTCTCCCATCCCTCACACTTCCCTCTATCTCTATCCATGTCCAATCTTCTTTTACCTACTGCTCTATTTATAGTTGCATTGTTCACTATATCTATTTATTTATTTATCCTATCATTCCTACTAAATTTCATGGTAAAGGTAAAGGTAAAGGGACCCCTGACCATTTGGTCCAGTCGTGACCGACTCATCTAACTTTATTGGCCAAGGGAGCCGGCGTACAGCTTCCAGGTCATGTGGCCAGCATGACTAAGCTGCTTCTGGCGAAGCAGAGCAGAACACGGAAACGCTGTTTACCTTCCCGCTGGAGCAGTACCTATTTATCTACTTGCACTTGACGTGCTTTCAAACTGCTAGGTTGGCAGCAGCAGGGACCGAGCAATGGGAGCTCACCCCATCGCAGGGATTTGAACTGCCGACCTTCTGATCGGCAATCTCTTTCATGTTACCTTGCGGCTATTAAGTTACACCATATTAATTTTCAGACTCTAGCACCCACTTCCACCATGTATTCCTTAACACAATTCCACTCTTTCTTAATTGCTTGATTAGAACACCCTCTGATTGATGCTGTTAATTGTGCCATCTCCGCAAATTCAAACATCTTTATTCTCCATTCTATTAATTCTGGTATTTTGTCAGATTTCCAGTTTCTTGCCAGTACATTTTTGGCTGCTGCGGTTGCATAAAGAAATACATTCCTGTTGTTCTTAGGGATGTCATTGGAAACTAAACTTAATTTAAAAAAAGCCTCTGGTTTCTTCAAGATTGAAATTCTAAATATCCTTTTAAGCTCCTCATGTATCATTGTCCAATTTTTTTTCACTATCTTGCACCCCCCACCACATGTGATACATCGTCCCCACCCCTGCTTTACATCTCCAACTTAAGTTCATTTGTTTTTTTTATTCATCTTTGATAGTTTAGCTGGTGTGAGGTACCAGCGGTAAAACATAAAATGGTCTCAAGAGCTGGGTCAAACAATTACTTTAGACAGATGGGAAAGAGTTCCAAAGGTGGGGGCATGAGTGGTCACTGTTGGATAGGTCCCTGGCTGTTGTTGGGCAAATTTGTATGTTGCAATTTGATGGGTCAGCCCCCTGGGTATAAAAGCCAAGGAGAAAGGTTTCTCTTTCTCTTTGGCTGTGTTTTCGGATCCCCACCCTCCCTCAGCTGTTTTTAGGCCTCTGTGTTGACATTGCTGTCCCTCTCTTGGGGTCGCCTGTATTCAGGGGCCTGGTAGGAATTTTTTCCATTTGGCTAATTAGCTGGTGCCATCTGGTTTTTGCCTACTGCATAGCAAATAGTCACAACTTGTAAGGTTGGCGGTTAGGCATTGGCTATTGGTTGTGTATGGGGTCTGATGACTGTGTTTGCCCCATGAGTTAATGCCTAAGTTAGAGGAAGTTCTGGTCAGGAATACAGGGGCTCTATGCAGTGTCCATAACCCTGGTGGGGGGCCAGCAACACACATGAGCCCCAGGGAGCCTGAGGGGAGAGGGGAGAGCCAATTGGACCCGACTCCCTGTCTCTCCCTGTAGGGTTTCCTCTTGTTGACAAGGCGAGTTTATTTCTGTCCTTAGGTGACAGTTGGAGAACCAATGCCTACGCAACCACTCACTTATTTTATATTTCTATTTCAATAAATTTGTGGCCAAATTCATGCCAAAAACCATTAAACAAAAATTCTGTCTATGGTGTGAGTTATTTGAGGGGTGGTTTTGGGGACCTCCACACGCAAAAAAATTACAGCGTGCTACACAATTAAGCAGAACCTTGGACATTGGATCTTTTCTGAATGTTTGTGCACAAATTGTGCTATTTTACTACAGGGACTATGACATTCACCTCTGAAACACCTTTGATATTTGATATTTTTTTTAATGAAATAGCAGTCTAGCGTCTAGAATTTTTTAAAAAATAAATGCTGTCCCCCACCCCTGGTCTAGACACTCATTTTCTGTTTAAAAGAAACCATTACAAAGCGCAAGCTGTTCAATACTCACCAGTTGGGCCTGGGGCTGAAAGCCCCTGCCCACATATGCACGCCAGGAGGAACAAGAAGATTGACAGCATTTTTCTTCTCCTTAGTGCTCAGAAAGGCTCCAGCCATTTATTAAAAACTGTAGCTGGTGTGAGAGGCTGCAGAGGTGGGTCATGAAAGATCCTGGCCAATCACTTGTGCACACAACACACCGGGTCGGATCCAGATGGGCCACATTTCATAGCTGCTTTCTAGACCCAAAGGTATGCACAACTTTATAGGAAGAGGGCAGGCAAACAGGACCCTCTCATAGCAAGCATATCTCTGTTTAAGACCTAGCTGGTTGCCCCTTGATCCTTCTGCATTCCCCACTAGTCACATTGGAAATGTTGCCTGTGGTCCTTTGCAGATGACCTGTTCATTGAGCATACATTCTCCCATTGCCTCCTGTTTCTAGAACATCCCACGTTCAATACCCAGGATCTCCACAAACAGCTGGAAGATGCCCTATGTCACCTAATTACTTAGGCATAACTCACTGGCTTAAGAGATGAGACATAGATATGCATTATATAAATAATTGACTTCTTCATGAATTCAAGTAATCTCAAGTCATCTGGCTATGGTTCTATGCACCAGTCTTCACTGACAGGAACAGGGAAGACCAGCCAAAGACCACAACTTGAAAATGAGAGACAAAACAAAAAGATGTAAAATCAGTTGAGGGAAAGCAGGGGGAAATAGTGTGTAAATTTCAACAGAAGGTAGCAAACCAGTTTCTCGGAGTGGCTCATGCTTAAGATTTAAAGCATTTTGAAAAATGTATGTTGCGGTTTCGGAGATGTCCCTCCGTTGACCAATAAATTCATCCATGGGGCAGAATCATTAAGTATGTCATTAACACATTGACCTGCAGAGGAAGATATACCAGACCTTCATGGTTTCAAAACAATTCTGTTCTCTGCTAACTGCGGAGCTCTGTATCCAAAGCCCCTGATATTTTGGAAGCAACCAAAGAATGGCTACCTGCCCTGAAACAGGGTTTGACTGAAAGCAGGGCTTACCTGCCCATTAGGCCATGTGAGGTGACTACCTCTCCCCAATCCCCCGGGCAGCGAATCTGACCCCCAACTTATAGGTGCCACTCCCACTTAGATATTTCTCCAGCTGCATCCCACCCCCACCCCAACCCCTCTGTAGCCTCAGCCCTTTGGATATTTGAAAATTGCAATTATATCTCCTCTCAGTCTCCTCTTATCCAGGCTAAACATGCCCAGATCCCTCAACCATTGCTTATGAAGCCTTGACTTCCAGAGCCTTCCCCATCTTGGTGGCCTTCCTCTGCACCTGTTCCAGCTTATCTTTATCCTTCTTATATTGTGGTGCTCCAAACTGGACACAGTACATCAGGTGTGGTCTGACCAAAGCAGAATAGAGCAGTACTATTATTTCTCTTTATCTGGACACTAGACTTGTTTTGATGCAATCAAGACTAGTAGTAGTAATAATAATAATAATAATAATAATAATAATAATAATAATAATAATAATAATAATTTTATTCATACCCCACCCTTCCCAGTCGAGACCGGGCAAGCATAAAAGAAACAATTCAATTAAAATGCAGATTAAATACAATGTTAAAATTCAATTTTAAAAATAGGAATCTACAAGTGCAACCTCATTTAAATATCTGTAGAATAAAGCCTTAGGGGAGGGTAACACCGGGGTCAGACTGAGTCAGTCCAAAGGCCAGGCGGAACAGCTACATCTTGCAGGCCCTACGAAAAGATGACAACTCCCGCTGGGCCCTAGTCTCCTGAGAGGGAGTGTTCCACCAGGTCAGGGCTAGTACTGAAAAGGCCCTGGTCCTGGTCGAGGCCAGTCTAACAACCTTGTGACTCGGGATCTCCAGTATGTTATTATTTGTGGACCTTAACGTCCTCTGTGGGGCATACTGGGAGGCGTGGTCCCATAGGTACGAGGGTCCTAAAACTAGCATTAGCTTTCTTTAGTGCTGCATCATGCTGTTGACTCATGTGATGATTGTGGTTTACCAAGACCCCTAAATCCTTGCCCCATGTACTGGCCTGGATGGACCAATGGTCTGGCTTGGTATGAGGCAGTTTCCTATACTTCTGAGTGCATCTATATGCAGCCGCTGGGGGAGATCATCAGGGGGTTTGGGCTGGGTGTTCATCAGTATGCAGATGATACCCAGCTCTATCTCTCTTTCAAATCAGAACCAGTGAAGGCGGTGAAGGTCCTGTGTGAGTGTCTGGAGGGGGTTGGAGGATGGATGGCGGCTAACAGATTGAGATTAAATCCTGGCAAGACAGAAGTACTGTTTGTGGGGGACATGAGGCGGGCAGGTATGGGGGACTCCCTGGTCCTGAAGGGGGTAACTGTGCCCCTGAAGAACTAGGTACGCGGCCTGGGAGGCATTTTGGACTCACAGCTGTCCATGGAGGCGCAGGTTAATTCTGTCTCCAGGGCAGCTGTTTAACAGCTCCATCTGCTACGCAGGCTGAGACCCTACCTCCCCGCGGACTGTCTCGCCAGAGTGGTGCATGCTCTGGTTATCTCTCACTTGGACTACTGCAATGCGCTCTACGGGGGCTACCTTTGAAGGTGACGCGGAAACTACAATTAATCCAGATTGCGGTAGCTAGACTGGTGACTGTGAGTGGCCACTGAGACGAGTCCTGATTACACCAGTCCTGAAAGACCTACAATGTCTCCCAGTATGTTTCTGAGCAAAATTCAAAGTGTTGGTGCTGACCTTTAAAGCCCTAAATGGCCTCGGGTCCAGTATACCTGAAGGATTGTCTCTACCTCCATCTCTCTGCCAAGGGCCTTTTGGCGGTTCCCTTGCTGTGAGAAGCCAAGTTACAGGGAACCAGGCAGAGGGCTTCTCAGTAGTGGCACCCGCCCTGTGGAACACCCTCCCATCAGATGTCAAAAAGTAAAATAACTACCAGATTCTTAGAGGACACCTGAAGGCTGCCCTGTTTAGGGAAGCTTTTAATCTTCAAGAAATTAGTGTATTCTAATATTTTTGTTGGAAGCCGCCCAGAGTGGCTGGGGAAACCCAGCCAGATGGGCGTGGTATGAATAAATAATAATAATAATAATAATAATAATAATAATAATAATAATAAATCTGAATGAGTATCAACCATCAGGTTCAACAGGATAAAATAGCCACTAACCACCAAATGATTGCAGGATGTAGATAGCTTATATTTAATGGGTGCAAGTACAGTGTGTATCTGTTACTGGCAAGTAAATAATGTACTCTTCAGAGCATATAATGCAAATTTCTAAGACTGTAATCCTATCCACAGTTTGGGTGAGTAAGCCCTATTGAACACAGCCCTATTGAAGAAGAGTTTGGATTTGATATCCTGCTTCATCACTTCCCGAAGGAGTCTCAAAGCGGCTAATATTCCCCTTTCCCTTCCTCCCCTACAACAAACACTCTGTGAGGTGAGTGGGGCTGAGAGACTTCAGAGAAGTGTGACTAGCCCTAGGTCACCCAGCAGCTGCATGTGGAGGAGAGGAGATGTGAACCCGGTTCACTAGATTACGAGTCCACCGCTCTTAACCACTATACCACACTGGCTCAAATTAGGCTTACTTTTGCATGGAGACACTTATCCAAGCATTTGGGTGTCCTTCAGTATGTAGACACATGTTATGAAATTTTTATATAGTGAAATTTATATAGCACTTGATTGTAAACAACGATAACTCTGAAAGGCACACTTGAGGCTGGAAAATCCAGCCAGATGGGGGTGGGGTATAACTACTACTACTACTACTACTACTACTACTTGTATCAGCAGGGTTGAGACGGAGGTTTGCAGGAGAAGGTGGAATTGTTCCAAGAAACCGAAAGCAGACATTGGGGTCTCAACAATAGATGAAATCTGGAGGGGGCAGGGAGAAATGCAACTGTGTACCTAATCCCCTGGTACCCCGTACTACAACTTTTTGTTGTAGATTCTACTTGTTAATATAATTTCTCAATATGAAGTTCTGCTAATAAATGCATTGTATATCTTTTTTTCTTTATAAGCAACTAATATTTTAAAAAATACTGCTGCAAATTGCTCCTTGCAGAATATTGAGGTAGGGTAAGAATAATGTAAAATGCTCAGTTTCTAGTGGACCACTGAGGTTTCGGGATGTTGCAAAGCATTGGGGCTTAACAAAAAATTAATCTCTAAAATATATAAAACCATTGCTAGAATGGGAGTCTAAAGACGAATTTCCTGTTGTTTTTAAGCTACACCAAACATTCTCTGGAGCAATTCACAGTGATTAATTAAACCTTAACTGGTTGTTGTTGTTGTTGTTTTTGAAATCATTGTTATTGTTTTTACAAATACAAAGTACAAATAAACAGAGAACAAAAAATGTATCTATATCTCCAAATCTCAGGACTTCCTCCCATCCTCTCCATGGGGTCTCGTTTTAAACATCTACCACTGCATATTCATCCATACTCCAATTTTTATATCAAACCATTTACACCCATTATCCATGGTAATTTTTTCACTACAAGTGAAATAAAAATCCTGCTTTTGTTTCTATCTGCTTACAGTGGTCTCCTAAGTAACTTATAAATATTTCCCATTCTTTTATAAAGTTTTTATCCTCCTGGTTTCTGAGTTTTCCAGTCAGTTTTGCCATCTTGGCATAGTCCATCAGCTTGGTGTGGCATTCTTCTCTGGTAGGAACTTTATCTTCTTTCCATCTCTGAGCTAGTAGCATCTAGGCAGCTGTTGAAAAGTTTTTCTGTTCCTTTGGTATGTCGGTACCTGTAATTCCTAATAAAAAGGCTTCTGGTTTCTTAGCAAAAGTTAGTTCAAGCATTTTTTCCCATTTCATTATATATCATCTCCCAGAAAGCTTTTATTACCTTACAAGTCCACTACATCTGATAAAAGGTACCTTCTTTTTCTTTACATTTCTAGCATATATTAGTACTTGTCCTATACATCTTTGCTAACTTTTAGGAGTCAAATACCACCTGCACATCATTTTGATAGATTTTTCTTTCAATGTACAACATGCCGCAAATTTCAAATCTGTTTTCCAAAACCTTTCCCAATCTGCAATCTGGATATTACGTCCCAAATCCTTTGCCCAGTGTATCATTACTGACTTCTGAAGACTTCTGAGTCACTAAGACAGTGGGATAGTCCTTAGTACACAACCTTCCAACTGGTATAAAGCAAATTGTTTGGCTTTCCTTTGCACCACATAAGTGAGGTGAAATATGGGGGCAGGGGTGAAGAAGTAAAAGGAGGGCAGAAATCCCCTACTCCCATAGATGGGGTGCCTAAGGGATCAGCGAAGCGACAGCTCTCTCATTGTAAAAGGACCTTGGAAACTGCCCTTTCTTTCTCCTTGCAGATCACACCAAGCAGCTCTGCAGCTGGTGAAGGGTAAAAACAGCAGCAGGGGGGGGGGCTTAGAGCAAAGGAAACAGCCTTGCAGTGGGGTGGCCGGGGCTTAGCTGCCCTGCTTTTGTGCACCAGAACTGGAGTGGGGGGGGGACAACCTGGGATTTCCTGGACCTTGATATGCCACACCAATCAGTTTCCCTCCCTGCCAGGCAAGGGAAACCAAGGCAGGGAAACACCTGCATTGCACAGGGTTGGAATAGATGAAGGGCCTTCTGAAACATCTCAAGGCAAAACAGGCTGAAGCTCCAGGCTGAAAGACTGTGAGACTTAACACAGGAACTTCAGAGAAACCAACCTTGCTTTTATTAATGCATTCCAGCAAAACGTACAGCAGAGGTATGACACATTCCTTCCTTGATACAAGACATCAGTTTGGGAAAACTTCCACCAGGAGAAATCAAGCCAGGATCAGTAATGTTTCCAAATTTAAGAGATAACGAAATGGGTTGAAACCTCAGGCTCTATTCCCCCTCTCCCCCAGGCTACTCTATCCAGCCCTTTGAAGTTCCCCAAGCTTCCTTCCCTTCACTTCAATCTTCTCTCTGATTATTTGTATTCAGAAATGCATGCATGATTATCACTTTTTCTTTTTAAAGGAAATTCGTTGGTGAGATTTGCTGGGAAATTTAGTTGAGCCCTAATAACAGATAATCAATACTGGTGCTACTTTACATGTTCACTTTTGCAGCCATAAGCCTATTGTCAGGAAATAATTGCATCATACTCTGCATGATTTCTATGTAAGATCCAAAATTGTAACTATGGGCCTGCACTAATGCTCAGTCCCTTGCAGGAATTTGTTTTCCAGCAGGAGAGGACAAAGATGACTCGTCTGTAATCAACTAATTATTCTGTAAATCGAAAATAAATTAGGACCTCTTTTAAGATGAATTAGGACCTCTTTTAAGATGAATTACATTACGCCTGTGGGTCAGAGGATCTTCAGGAAGTAGTAGTCCCAGAAGTGAAGCTCTTCGCATTTCAGGCAACTGCCTACAAAATACATGGGGAGATGAAGTGATTCATTTTTGGCATGCCCCCAAACTGGAAGTGCTGCCCTAGTAGAAAAACCACTGCAGCTATCTTTCTAACCTTTGGTAGAATCAATGCTCTCAAAAGAGGTTTCTTTGCATTCATTTGTCAACCAATTCTGTCATGCATCACCTAAAATGTTATTGATGCTCAATCCATTCTCATTCTTGGAGCTTTAGAATGTAGGAATGTAGGGAACTGTCATACCGAGTCAGATCATTGATCTGTCCAGCTCAGTATTATCTACAATGGGAACTGCTGGGCCTGAGGGGAGTTGTAGTTCAGAAACATCTGCAGAGAGCCAAAGGTTTTCCCACACCTGGTGTATGTAGACCAATAGCTGCTTTCAAGGGTTTCAGAGAAAGGGTCTGGAAAGCAGGTAAATAAAAAACACAGATGGTGAAATAGAAGAGACTGAAGAGAGACGATTTTCAAGTACCATTAACCAGAGGACAGAATTGGCCGCCTATTGCTATGTTATTTTGGGTTAATCAGCTGCCGGTGGCAAAGGGACAAAAGTAGGTTGCTTAGAAGTATCAGTAAAAGCCAGGTCACGGCAGTACAATATGTCATCTTTGCCAAAACCCATCTTGTATTGCCAGACATAAATGTTGGTATTAGGAGGAATAGTGAGGTTGAGTTTTTCAGAGATATCAGTTGCGTCGCTCCATGTTTCATCTGTGCTGTCAATTTTTGTCCCGCCATATTCAGCTGTCATGGAGAATTGTGCCTGCAACAGTAATTTAGTGAGACCTTCTGCCCCAACTTTAACAGTTGAAGAGACTTTCCAGTTGTGCTCCATGCTGTTCACCTGTTCCTTCACGTATCCAACCTTCTTAGTAATTTGCTGTTCCCAAGAAATACTTATTTTGGCACTATTACTGATGGTTTTTACAGACTTCCAGACACCAAAAGCTTTACCATTATTTATAGACACGCCTCCAGGGAGGAAGTTAAGCACATTAGCATGGAAGGAAAGTGTGGAAGGGTTTTTATTCATCATGTCTTCGACTCGGTAAAACTCAACTCCCCATAACTTGTTTGGTTTCAGAAGGTATATACGGTTGTTGATTCCCCAGTAATACAGACCATCTTTGAGCTTTGGGTGAATAGTAGACTCAATAGCATCTCGGTCTTCATGCATATTGGTGACACGGCGGTACCATCCCCTCTTCTTGAATATAATGAAAAAGTACTTATCGTAGGAGAAGTAAAAGTCCCCATTTTGGCAGTTGCGATGGAGAGTGTAGACCGCACTATTACTGTCAGTGTTCAGGCTGGTTACTTGGCGGTAAGAGTTCCCCTTGATGATGTAAAATAAGCCATTACTATGGGCCAGGTAGTGGTCTCCACCACGGAGAGAGTTGTGCAGACCGAATATCTCCATCTCTTTGCCTTCATGGAAATCAGTAGATCTCAAGTAGCAGCCCAGGTCTGAACGGATAATGAAGTAATACTTGTCCACACCACAGAAATCAATTCCTTTAGTTTTGCTCTTGGGAAGTATTCCATTCACCTCTTTAGAAGAAAGACAGAAATGGCTAGTTAGTTCTCTCAGTTGGTTGGTTAACTGTTGTTCAGTGTTCTTGCACCAACTAACTCCCAATGCGTATTTGTTAGAGAAAGATCACGTGGTATGTCAGGCAAATGTAATATTTCAATGCTGTCCTCTGCATGCCCTCCTGCAGGACACTCCATTCCAATCCCTCTCTTGCATGGGTTTCCATTCCCCACACCTTCAACAGTCAGTCAATACTCCATGGGAATTGAGCAAGCTCAAGCCTCACGGGGTTGTTTCCTCCCCCAATTAATTACCCCAAAATGCATACTTCTTTTTTTGTACTTGGGAGAACCTTGGACATTCTATAGGCTTCCTGATATCTCCTGATTATTGTGCACAAATGGTGTTATTTGGCACTGTGACCCCCCCCCCCTTTTAAAGGCTATGCATCCAACTGATTACATTTGTCTCAAACGCTGCAATGATGTGGGGAATCCATGCAAAACTTCCTTCACAAAAAATATACACTAGTGGCCAAAATTGTGAAAAACTTTGTGATAATTCGTACTGTATTTCTAAGGTTTGATGGCTCATAACACCAGTCTTCTTTAGAATAATGCCATAAATTTTATATATCATTAGAAAGAAAATCTAATTCAGAATACAATGCAGGAAACTGTGTTGAATTAAATTCATTCTGAGGATTGATGAGACCAAACTATCCATGTCTGGTAGTGATGGAATAAAGTATGTATGAAGAAGAATTGGAGAAGGTTTGCCTCCTCAATGTATTACAGCTACCATGAAGCATCCAGTTAGTGTTATGGTGTGACAGCAAAGGCTCCATATCAGAGCCAGGAAGGAACAATGGCAAACATATTGGCCGGCTTGCAGGTTTTTGCCTACCTCATAGCAACCACCACAATTTTGCTGGATAAGGCATTGGGCTGGATCCTTAGTCACATGGATTGTTAGTCACTGAGGGATCCAGGAGGGAAGACTCTGTCCATGAGTCCACAGGGGGCCAATGGGCAAATATACCTCTCCCAATGGCAGCCTGAGCAGGATCATGGCACCCAATACACGTCGGGAGCGACTCCACAACACAAGGCTGTACACAAATATGGTTCCTATCAGGTATCAGAAAGCTGCCTGATGATGGATACATGCCCAATGCCTTAGCGAAACCTACTGTTTCCAGTAATCAGTAAAGCTGTGTCCTAATTCAACCAATACCAATCTCAGTGTCCATTTTTTAGGTCCTCCATGCACCAGTTTCCAGAATTTTGAACACTAGTGTATAGAACTTTAAATGTCTTTAAATCAGGCATCCCCAAACTCAGCCCTTCAGCTGTTTGGGGACTACAGTTCCCATTATCCCTGACCACTGGTCCTGTTAGCTAAGGATGATGGGAGTTGTAGTCCCAAAACAGCTGGAGGGCTGAGTTTGGGGGTGCTTGCTTTAAATGAAAAACTATATATGTATACTAGCTGGCCCTGCCACGCGTTGCTGTGGGTTATTTGTGTGATTTCCCCTACCCTGTGCCTATCCATAACATATCCCTATGATCCCCCCTCATCCCCCTCCCTCATCCCAACTCTGTCCTGATCCATGACCTATTATGCCCCTCTTTCCCCCACCCCAGCTTACCCCTGTGATTTCCCTCCGTCCAACCCCCTCTGGGTTATCCCTGTGACCCGTTCATTTTGCACACAATCATTCCCCCAATGCGGGTGTTCTGTAAAATTTTGCCCTGTCCCAACCCTGACTCCCCTACCCACGTGTGTTATGTGAAATAACATTTATTCTACCCAAAGGCGCGGCCCTGTAAAAGGCCCATATTCAGTTGATTCTATGCTGCGGCCTATTTGCCCCCCTGCATCCCCCACCCAGACAGGCCCCTAAATCCACTCAGCCTAGTCTGCAAAGCCGAACTGAAATACTGTGGAGAGGGCAGGTTTCATCCCTGTGTCTCCCCCCACCCTGTTCTGATCCATTACCTATCCCTGCCCCCCTATTCGCCCACCCCGGCAGGCCCCTACCTCCACCTGGCAATGTTGGGCCTTGTTGCTGCAAAAGGCCTGTTTTCAGTTGCTTGCTGTGGAATGTTGTGATGTCATCTGGTGGTGCATTTTTCGAGGCAGCAGTGGGCGATCTGCCTTCCTATTGGATGCTGCTGGAGTCTTCAGAGCTTCTGCTGGTGACGTCTAATTTGGGCGCCACTTTTTTGTGTTTAATCATTATTTTATGTATGAAAGGTTTGCTTTTTGGTGGGGGGAAATTATGCCAGATCCCTCACTGATGGACATGGAACATTGTGGCCAAATTTGTTACATTACAGTTCAGCGGTTACGGAGAAAGGCTGTGACCTCTGCGCAGGCAATGCCTACATTTATATATATATAGATATAATAAAATTCCTGCAGTAGACGTTCATATTCTGTATTAAAAGAATTTATTACCAATCCCTGGCTGATCATCAATACTCACCATTTGGACCTGGGGCTGAAAGCCCCTGCTCACATAGGGAGGCCAGCAGGAACAAGAGGCCTGGCAGCATCTTTCTTCTTCTTAGTGTGCAGAGTGGCTTCAGACCTTGCTTAAATAGGCAGCATGAGCGGCTGCAGAGGTGGGTCATGAAAGACCCTGGCTAATCACATGTGCACATAACACACAGGGTCTTGTGGATCTTGATGGGCAGCATTTCATAGCTGCTTTCCAGATCCAAAGGTATGCACAACTTTATAGGAAGAGGGCAGGCAAACAGGACCCTCTCATAGCAAGCATATCTCTGTTTAAGACCAAGCTGGAATGCTGAGATTAGTCTCCCACAGAGCACCCATGGGGTTGCCCCTTAATCCTTCTGCATTCCCCACTAGTCACATTGGAGATGTTGCCTGTGGTGCCTTGCAGATGACCTATTTATTGAGCATACATTCTCCTAGTGCCTCCTATTTCAAGAGGGATGATGGGTCAATGGCACATAACCTGCATGATATGCAGAAGGTCCCAGGTTCAATCCTCAGCATCTCCACATAGGGCTGGAAGAGACCCTATGTCTTCTAGTTACAGTCATACCTTGGTTTAAGTATGCTTCGGTCTGAGTACTTTCAGTTTAAGTACTCCACGGACCTGTCTGGAACGGATTAATCCACTTTCCATTACTTTCAATGGGAAAGTTCACTTCAGGTTAAGTACGCTTCAGTTTAAGTACTCCGCGGACTGTCTGGAATGGATTAATCCACTTTCCATTACTTTCTTTTTTTTATATATAAACATTTTTATTAGATTTTTCCAATTTAAATATCTAATCCATTTTCCAATTATATAAATTATACAAATATCAATTAAACATTTTAACAATATCAATTAAACAGATCTTTGTAGTATTTATATATGTTGGAAGCCACCCAGAGTAGTTGGGGAACCCAATAAGATGGATTGGGTACTACTACTACTACTACTACTACTAAGCAATCTGCAGGCTGACCAAGTGGTGTCTAAAAAGGGCTATGTGCATAAACGTATTGTTCAAAGGACATCAATGTGCAATCTCCTGGCTGGTTCATCATTGCTCAAAGTTAAGATACATGCTTTGAATGCATAAGATTCTATGTCCATGAGCAGCTATTGCTAGTTGATGGCTTATCTAGCCCTGCCTGGGACGATAATGCTGCAATGAGCCATTGGTCCAACTCAATGAGATTTGTGACCTTGGAGTGCTGACCTCTACGATGCCTTCCAGTTTCGTGAATCTATGGTTAAAGTGTGCAATCTACTAAAGTTTGATAGCTTGTCATGCCAGTTTGGCAGACCTAGGCTGGCATACCCTTTCATAAGGCAAATACAGTGGTACTTCTGAATAAGAACTTAATTCGTTCCGGAGGTCCGTTTTTAACCTGAAACAGTTCTTAACCTGAGGTACCACTTTAGCTAATGGAGACTTCTGCTGCTGCTGTGCCACCACCACACGATTTCGGTTCTCATCCTGAGGTAAAGTTCTTAACACGAGGTACTACTTCTGGGTTAGCAGAGTCTGTAACCTGAAGTGTCTGTAACCTGAGGTGTCTGTAACCCAAGGTACTACTGTATAAGTGATGTGATGCCACGGAAATAAAACAGTGGTGGTTCTCCTTAGCTCATCTCAGCAATGACAAGGGAAAAGCCAATGACAAGGAAATAGCTATCCTGCCATGTGCGACAATGTTGCTAAATGAACACATATTTCATTCCCTCAAACGATGGGAAAGACAATAAATCTTTGTGTGAAAAAGAGCACCCTAAAGTTCTGAGTGAGGCAGAAAGAGAGATAGAGAGGGCTGAGCTTTGGCCTGTGTGGGCATGTGATGAGAACTGGGCAGAGTGGGTTATGGTTATTGGAGTGCTTAAGCTACGTTTCTCCACCTAATAAGGACATATGAAGAATACAGCTGGATTGGATCCAAGGACCAACTGGTTCAGCATACTGTCCTTACCAATGGCCAACTGGATGCCTATTATGGGAAGTCCTCAAGCAGCACCTGAGTAAATGGAGAGTGTGCATGCTCCCCCCTCAAATGTACATAGAAATGAGGAAGCCTTTCTCACCATGGCCAGCATTCTGGGGTCTGCATGCAAGTGGGGCTAACAAAAGCAGGCAGTACCAGAACACACACACACATAGAGGCATACATGTGGTGCACACTCCACACATCATGCACTTCCACAGACCTATATCCATGCATACAGCTGAAGCAGCTATCACTGAGCTATGGCCCTTTTGCACGTCACTTTGAATGCTTTATGTTCTATGCCAATAGCACCCATCATCAATCCTGGCTGTTCAATGCTCACTGTTTGCAGGTGGTCCTAGGGGTAGGGCTGTGACCCCCAGCCTATAAAGGAAGGCCTGGAGATGGAAGAGTATTTACAGTCTATTTCATCTCTGTGGTAATCAGTGAGAACAGCCATTGATTAAATAGTTGAAGTCAGAGGTTATAGAGATGGGTCATCAAAGGTCCTGGTCAGTTACATCTGTCTGTAGCACATAAATGTCTGTGCATCTAGATGGACAGCATTTTATAGCAGTAAGGTTTTATATGAAGAAGGCAGGCAAACAAGACCCTGTTATAGCAAACATGCTAATACCTACCTGGAATGTTGAGCTTTGTTTCCTACAGAGCAGCTATATCATTAACCCTTGAATCATCCACATTCTCCATTAGCTGCGAAGGACAACTAAAGAGGATGGTTTAGAGAACAGGTGGAAAAACTTTTCCATTCCAGCTTTCATATCCCTCCCTTTTAGGGGTCCCGTGTCAGTGATGGGTGGTGGCAGAGGCAAAGAGTGGGTGCAGTCATGGATGTGACTCTTAACTTGTAATCTGCTGAACCGGGTTCGATTCCCTGCACCTCCACATGCAGCTGCTGGGTGACCTTGGGCTAGTCACACTTCTCTGAAGTCTCTCAGCCTCACTCACCTAACAGAGTGTTTGTTGTGGAGGAGGAAGGGAAAGGAGATGGTTAGCCGCTTTGAGACTCCTTTGGGTAGTGATAAAGCGGGATATCAAATCCAAACTCTTCTTCTTCTTAGCTTTGTGCAGCAGGTGACCTTCCAGCCATGTAAATGTCATCTGCCCTATACAATTAAAGTAGTATTGTACCACTATAAACAGTAATGACTCCCCGTCCAAGAATCCTGGGAACTATACTTCATTAAAGGTGCTTAGAGTCGCTAAGAGACTCCCTCTCACAGTGACAATTCCCTGGGAAGAGGTATTGATTGTTAAACCACTCTAGGGACTGTGGCAGGGGGTTGGACTGGATGGCCCTTGTGGTCTCTTCCAACTCTATGATTCTATGATTCTAAACCTAACCAACTAGGGTCAAGATTTGTGCAGAGAGGAAGAAATAATGGAAGTGACACTGTGCAACTAACTAACTAACATTAAAACACAGACCCAAACAGCAATTATGTTATTTTATTTTTACAATAAGGAATAGGATGGAACTTGAATAGAATGAAAAAGGGTTGGAAAACAAGCAAAAATGTTTGGTAGAGTACAGTACTTGTATGAATGAAGCTAAAGAAAGACAAGCTGAACAGATTAATAAAGATAGGACTGAGATTGATAGGGAAGAGGTGGAAACAAGGCTGGTAGAGTACTGAAGTAGTAAGGACAAGCTGTCTCAGATGCCTTTCAATATGGTTATATGCATTTCAAAAGCAAAATGAATGCTCGCAATGGTGCTCCACTTGTTTCCATTCAACCTGCCTGTTTGAAGGTCTCTTAAGTAGAACAGTTCCTTTGACACATGTGCTTCCTTTGAGGCACCAAGAGGAGTCCACACTTGCGCCTCAACTTCCTCATGGCTTCCTTTACCTCTTGGTTCCTCAGGGTGTAGATAAAGGGATTGAGGGCAGGTGTGACCACCATGTAGAACACAGAGGCCAGCTTGTTCTTGTGGGAGCTGGAGAAGGGCTTGAGATACACAATAACACAGGGCACGTAGAAGAGGCAGACCACAGCCAGGTGGGAGCTGCAGGTGGACAGAGCCTTCCCGCTGCCCTGCCTGAAATGGCCACAGAGGCTGGTCAGAATTGTGATGTATGAAAGGAGCAAGGCCAGAAAGCATGGCAGTGTTAGCAAGCTGCTGTTGACTACCATGAGTATCTCATAGGCGTATGTGTCTGCACAGCCCAGCTTGATCAGTTCTGGGATATCGCAGAAGAAGTTGTCCAGGACATTGGGCCCACAGAATGGTAGGTGGGCAATCAAGACCATCTGAATTGTGGAATGAATGAGGCCCCCTGCCCAGCAGAGCATGAGAAACCTGAAGCAGCGTTGGCCACTCATGATGACTGTGTACCTTAGCGGGTGGCAGATGGCCACATAGCGATCATAGGCCATGAGGGTGAGGAGGAGCATCTCTGCACCACCGAAGACATGGAGGAAGAAGATCTGGGCCATGCAACCCCCATAGGAAATGGTATGGCCACAGTTCAACAGATCTACAGCTAGCTTTGGAGCTGCTACTGAGCTGAGGGACATGTCTGCAAGACCCAGATTGGCGAGAAAGAAGTACATGGGGATGTGTTGCAGCTGTGTCTCAGACATCACAGTCACTATGATCAAGAGGTTGCCCAGAATGACAATGGTGTAGCAGGCAAACACCATGGCAAAAAAGAAGACCTGGAAAGGGCGGGAGGCAGAGAAGCCCAGCAAAATAAACTCTGAAATGGTGCTTCCATTCATGATGAGGGCTGATTCTAGTAGGAGAGACAGAGAGAAATGGCACAAGGTGGTAACATTCCTTCAAGCCATGCTCATAGGGACAACCCAATACATTTTGCTGCCTGGTGGGAAGGACATGAGGGCACCCCCCATTCCATGTGCAGAATCCGAATGAGCTGGCTGTTGAATCTCGTTTCAGCGCTGGTGGTGGGGCAATATCTTCCTCCAAATCTGAGGGGTGCAGGAGAATTTAAGAGATACGGAGCAGGAAATCTAGGGGATTAAATGATAATCATTGGGTAGAATGAGTGCTACGCCCTCTCATCAGGCTCCCTCACTTTGCCTTATGGGAGGACCTGACCTGCAATCACATTTAGCCAACCCCATCTGGAGCTGTGAATAATATTATCCAAGACTTCTTAGTCCTATCTCTTCTGTTTTATTCCCAAATTACTGCATGCAACAAACAAAGAAAAAGACTCTGTTTAAAACAGCACTATACCTAAATTAGGCAGAGTTTGCTGATTTATAACCCCCCCCACACACACAAACACACACCTTTTGTTTCTGCTATGCATAAAGAGTTTGGGTAAGACTATACAGAGTGCAGAAACCCAGTCCCTGACAGTAGAATATCACCACAAGCAGCTGTGGTCTTTGTTATGCCACCAAGCATTTCAAGCATATTTTTACAGTATTAAGATCTAGAAACTAGATTGTGAATGACAACTGAGATTTTTCAGGATATCAGGTTCTGTGTCTAGCAGAATTTTGGGACGCATACAACTAAGACTATCCATAACATCTGACACAGCAATGACCACAAGTGGTTTCGTCATTACTGGAGTTTCAGGTGCAGATAAAAGCTTATCACTTTTTTGTTTCTTTTAAAAGGTGGGGGATTTATGTGTTTTTAGCAAGTGAGTTACTACTTTGGTAAAAATGGTGATGTTCTGCTATCCATGAAGCCCAGTTTTATGCATGTTTCCTCAGAAGTACGTCTCACTATGTTAAATGGGCCTCAGCTCAAAGAAGTCTGCATAGTCCTGTTGTGTTCAATGACATGTTGGAATTTACATGTTCTCATTTTTATAGTTTTTTCCTACTTTTATTAATTGTGTGTGTTGGTCTTTCTTGCTTGCAAGTCACTTTGGGAGCTGCAAATAGAAAACGAATCCAAAATCTCATTAACAACAACTTAAATTATGACTATAAATGCTACAAATTCTATATTATTATTATTATTATTATTATTATTATTATTATTATTATTTTATAAACAATCCTGCATCATAAAATCTCAGGGTGCTTCACAGAGTAAAATACAGGGTTAAAAACAATAATAAAGAAATAAAAATAAATTCCCATTGCAGGGTCAAGAAGAAGAGATATAGTCTGCAATCCTAAATCAATTTACCACAGAACTCAGCGGGATTTACTTCTGAACAGTATTGTACTGATAACTATGATAACAAAATGACTGGATATTCCAAAACTTTGGAATACGGGAATTAAATTTACGGCAAGTGTAACGCTGAAAGAGAACCTATTCAAAATGATGTATAGGTGGTATCTTACCCCGACCAAGCTTGTAAAAATGTATAGAACAGGGGATAAAAAATGCTGGAAATGTGGTGAAAAGGACGGTGATTTTATCCACTTGTGGTGGAAATGTGAAAAGATTAAAGTATTCTGGGAAGGCATCTATAATGAACTGAAAAGAATATTAAGATATACCTTTAGGAAAACACCAGAGGCTTTTCTCCTGGGGATGGTCGGGGAAGATATTGAGAAAAACGATTACAATTTTTTCCTGTATGCAACAATGGGGCCGAGACTGCTTATTGCAAAGTTGTGGAAACAGAAGCAACTTCCAACCATAGAGGAATGGCAGCAGAAAGTGCTAGAATATGCGGAAATAGCCAGATTAACGGCAAGAATTAGATATCAGGGTGATGAAACATTTCTGAAAGAAGGGAGTAAATTTATGGAATACATTGATAAAACGAGTGGCTTATTCAATTACAAGTAAAGTAGACAAACACCTCAGATCAGAACATAAAATTTTAAAAGAAGAGAGTTTATCTATGACTAATACCAATTAGTTGGTTTAAACTACATAAGAAAATTGTAAATATTAAGGGTAAAAAAAAATTCAGATAAAATAAGAAATACAGAAATTCAACTGAAAGCTGAAATAAACAACGCAAACTATAAGGAGGACTAAAGAAAACAGAAGAAAGAAGACGGGAAGTCGATTAGTGGGGAATAAGGGGAAAGGGGGAAGGGTTATATTTCATTTTCAAAGTGTATCAATATGGGTAATATAAGGGTTTATGTAATATAAGCCTTTACTTGGTTTTGGCAATGAGTGTAAACAAATGAGTTATAAATTAACAAATGGAATGTAAAATGTAATTGGAATGTAAGATGCTATATGTGTGTAAAAAATTAATAAAGATTATAATTTATACAAAACAAAACAAAATGACAGGATGCAAGAGTCATGCCACTGCTAGAAATAACTACCATGGCCACTTTCATAACAATAGAAGGCAATCCAGTGTCCATACCTCCTTCAATCTCTGCTATCTACACACTATTCCAAGGCAATCCTGCATTCTCCAAGTTTTGCGATCTTTTAAAAGTGCCTAGGTTGGCACATCCAGGCGGACAAAAGGAGAAAGAGAGGGGGGAGGGGGAAGTTGGGTGGATGGTTGGATGGTGACTATCTCCAGGATTCATTTGTGATGGTGGATGGTGGTGAGGAAAAACTGAGAACCCGAGTAGAGGGGGGTGGGAATCCTCCATGCAATTGTGACTATTGAGAATGAGAGTAAGAATGAGCACTTTCCTCAAATTTCTTCCAGACCTTTTTGAAACAAAAAGATGGCATATCTCGGAGTTTCCTTTTATATACTCCTCCGGCAACAGATGTCTTTGGTTCCCACCCTATGTGAATAAACATGGATTAACTCTTCTTGATGCTGCTAGCAGCCTAGAGACAGTGTACTGGCTGCTGTGTGGTCCCAAATGGGGTAATTAAAAATCGAACAGGCTTAGAAGCTGTTTTAAAAGACCTATCTGCTGCATAATATGTTCGGTTTCTTCCACTCCACTTGGGAGAATATCTGATGCTAGTAAATATTGGTGTGTTTTATTTGTTTTGTATCAGAACACTTCAAGGGTCTCCAATGTTCCCTCCCCATCTCATCTTCACAACAACTCTTGAGCTAGCATGGCCCAAGGACAATAACCTACACAACCCAGTGGGCAAACCATGAATAATTTGGGATTTTAACTCACATCTCCCTTAAGAAAGAACCAGTGAGATGTGATGGAGGTTAGTCCACGAGTAGGAATGGGGCACTGTCCCACCAACCACAATCTGCCCTCAGCCAGCCTCCATGTGGCTCCCTTCCAACTTCACAATGAGTCCAGAGGGGCACTACCTGTTGACTTCCTCCTCCATAGTCTCCATGTAGACCCCAGGGACTTCCTGCTTCCATCTCTTCTAGTGTCACCTGCCAGATTATACATTTTCTCAGAAGTGGGAAGAAAAAAAACAAAATCGTCTTCGGCTTAAAAACCCAGATGACTTTAGTACCAATCTCAAGAGGATGTATCCAATGTACAGTATTGATCATGACATATATACAAAAAAAAAACCTTCAAGCTTGTTATTTCATGACACCTTTCTTCCAGGCTGTTTAATATGTTTTCAACTCTGCCATGAATTGCATTCAACAACACTCCAATGAAACTATAAAACTCAGCAATTTAATAAAGCATTCATGATCAAGATGGCAGCAGCGTTATTTTCAATAGCAGAAATGGAACTCACACATACTACTTCAGGGAAAGGTCTTCCTTCAACATTAGTCATACTCAGAGGGGACCCATTGAAATTTATAGCCCTAAGTTAGTCATCTCTATTAATTTCAACAGGTCTATTTCAAGTATGACTAACATTAGACACAACGCAACATGTTTGGGCATTATCCCTCCTTGATAATATCGGGTGGGAGCATTCAGAAATGTTCTTTCTTCATCCTGTCATCCAGAATTTTACCATCAGCTCATGGGTATGGAACGTCAGGCCTAGGGGCTAAATGCCTAGCCTTTGGAATGCTCCCCGGACAACACACACCTCCTTAGGCCATGCCCTTCACTTGCTCTGCTTCATGCACAGAATGCTTTTGCCTGGCAAGAATGCATCTTTGAATTCTGACAATGCATTTTGGATGCCTGGGTGGAGGATAGAAAGGGGTCTGTGAGTGTGTAAGGAAACTAACCTACTGTCAGGGCTGGAGTCATAGACAGGTCAGCATGAAAGACGCAGGACTTTCTTGTCTGTGAAGCTAACTTTTTATTCAAAGAAATAAAGAATCATGGATCCACTGTGTGGATGGGGAAGGGTCATGGTCAATGGTGGAGCATTTGCTTTGCTTGCAGAAGTTCCCAGGTTCAATTCCCAGCATCTCAGTGTAGACAACACAGAACTATTTAGACCAATGGCCAGACTTTTCTATGTTCTAGAACCATTTAGACCAATGACCAGACTTTCTACAAAGCAGCTTTCTATGTTCCTGAACAGTTGCAAGCCATGCCACATTTTCCTGTGGGTCTCATTTGTCCTTGATGTTTTAAATAAATTGGAGATGCATTCCCCATCTGCCCATATTCCTTGGTCTGCACATCAACCATGTCAAAGCAGTCTGATGTAACAAGAAGTCGGTGATGCAATAGGGGCTCCTCTGCCTTTGTTACCTACCTGCTTTCTCTGCCTCCCCTTGAACCCCATAGGTGGTAATCCATGGAATGTCCTTGTGCAACAAATTGGATGAGCCCCCTGAAATAGAGGTCTATGAATCATCAGTGAACATCCTAGCGACCTTTTCTGAAAATTGTTGACAAAGGTGTCAAAACTCTGGGGAACACTTGCTACTGTTGAATGCCCCAGAGAGTAATTAAAAATAATGATTCAAGAAATTTTGGGAAATATTCAGCTCCAAAACAGTTCACCATGTGCAAATATGGGGATTTGAGAGATTTCCCTGTTGGGGCACCATATATAGCACCCTTCCAATATACCTGATGAGGAGGCCCACCCTCTTTCTGACCCACTCTTGACCTTTCCTGGATCCAGTATTTTTTACCATGGGTTCCTTCTGGATTTGCCAGCTATCACATCTAATCATTTGTAGAAGCATGGGGAATGAATTTTCTCCCAATCATTGTGGTCTGAATAATCGTACATTATGAAAATAGGAAGCTGCCTTACTCTAAGCAGGACCACTGGTCCATCTTGATCAGTATTGCCCATGTTGATATGGCACCTGCTAACCAGGAGCTGCCAGGGATTTAACTAGGGATTCTATCTAGCTATTGCATGTTTGTGATGCAGAGATACAACAGAAACTGTAACCAAGAAAAATAAAACTAATCCAGCCAGTGTCAGGAGTATGGGCAGGAGTCAGTCTCTGGGGCCTGTAGTGCTTTGCAGGACTGGGGCCTGCCTCAGCTTGTGCTGGAGAAGCTAGGAGTGGCCACTCAGGTGAGGCCACTTGATAACTCACTGCACCTGGTGGCAAGAGCTGGGAGGGATAAAAGCTCAGCATTTCCCTTCAGCTCTTTGCCACAGCAACGGTATCCCTGCCTTGTTGCATCTGGCCTCCTGTTCCTTGATTCTTCACCTTGCTCCTCGACCCTTGGACCTTCGCCTTGCCGATGCCTTGCTCCTTGACTCCCAGCCCTTTGCCTTTGCCTCCGCCTTGCTGCTTGACCCTGCGACTGCTTGCTGCTGGACTCTCAGCCCTGCACCTGTTCCTGCTTCTACACCACCATCTTGCCTCTGGTCCTGACATCCTCAGCCAGGGCTTCAACCGCCTGCCAACCAGACCGTGACAGTTTTCTGTGGCCCACCCACGTCCCGGCCAGGGTGCAAGATGGACAGAGCCCAGCCTATGGACCTCGCCACTGTGCTGCAGCACCTCCACATGCAGGTAGCTACACTGCTGCGGCCCCAGCCCAACCGACTCTCCCTGTCCCAGTGCCAGAGAAATTCAAGGGGGAGTGTGGGGCTCCTCCAGCCACTACCCCCCCCCAGGCTGTGGTCAACCCCTTCTATGGACTTACACAACCATCCCTGCACACCAACGGCGTCCCTCGTGCCTTCTGCCAATGATCAGGTCTCCCACATCCCGGAGACACAAGCTGATCTGACATGGCACCTAGAGAGGGCCAAGGCGGACTATAAGGCGCAAGCGGATCGACGGCGGCAGCAGGGGCCTGCGTTCCAGGTTGGGGATAAGGTTTGGCTGTCCCTGGAACACCACCGCACGAAACGTCCCTCGGCTAAGCTGGACTACAAGTACCAGGGACCTTTCACCATCCTGCAGCAGGTCAACCCGGTTGCCTACAAGTTGGAGCTTCCCCCCTCTCTGAAGACCCACCTCGTGTTCCACGTATCCCTGCTGAAACCTTGCCACATGGACCATTTTCTGGGCCGCATTACACCACCACCACCACTGGTCCAAGTTGACGGCCATGAGGAGTTCGAGGTTGCCCAGGTCCTGGATTCGAGGTGGCTCCGTGGGGAGCTCCAATACCTAATAGACTGGGTGGGCTACAGGCCGGAGGAGCGATCTTGGGAACCAGCCGAATTCGTGCACGTGCCCGCTAAGGTTTGAGCCTTCCATCGAAGGTTCCCAAATAAGCCTGGGCCATGACTGGGGGTGGAACCCCGTTTCCCTATGGGGGGAGTACTGTCAGGAGTATGGGCAGGAGTCAGGCTCTGGGGCCTGTAGTGCTTTGCAGGACTGGGGCCTGCCTCAGCTTGTGCTGGAGAAGCAGGGAGTGGCCACTCAGGTGAGGCCTCAGCTTGTGCTGGAGAGGCAAGGAGTATCCACTCAGGTGAGGCCACTTGATATCTCACTGCACCTGGTGGCAGGAGCTGGGAGGGATAAAAGCTCAGCATTTCCCTTCAGCTCTTTGCCACAGCAATGCGATCCCTGCCTTGTTGCATCTGGCCTCCTGTTCCTTGTCCTTCGCCTTGCTCCTCGACCCTTGGACCTTCGCCTTGCCAACGCCTTGCTTCTCAACCCTTGGACCTTCGCCTCCGCCTTGCTCCTTGACCCTGCGACTGCCTGCTGCTGGACCCTCAGCCCTGCACCTGTTCCTGCTTCTACCATCTTGCCTCTGGTCCTGACGTCCTCAGCCAGGGCTTCAACCGCCTGTCGACCGGACCGTGACAGACAGTATTTTTTTTGTTTTTTGGGGGGGGGGATAGAATGGTACTTCAACATTTCCAGTTTAAGTAAGTTCTCTCAATTAGAAGGCAATTATTGATACTGTTTTGATTTTGATTTTATTTTTTACTTATATTTATTCTGTTGGTGGATAAGCTTCCATATCTCATTTAAATTTTGTTTTAGAAGAAATCCAGTGACAACAACATATGGCTATTGTCCTAATGCATATTGAAGAGTTGCAGATGGAGCTTTAAGTTCTGGAACGCATATTGGCTCAGTGACAATGTTTTAATGACTTTTCTTTTTCATAGAAAAGATTCTGTGAGACATGGAGTAAAGATGAGAAACTTGGTTTGGCTTACATTTTAATGCTCCTGATTTGCATTTACCAAAGCAATACATGAACCAAAACACAGCTCTCCTTTGAAATCGGTACTTCTCCAAACGTTGCAATGTAGTTCTCGAACCAAAAACATGTGTGCAAAAAATGTGTCCATTCATGAGAATAGCATATAAAAATGCATTTTATTAAGCTTCCAAAAATGTGCATTTTAAGAGAAACAAAAACTAAAACAGATGAATTGTTGTGAGGACTTTGCAATCTGATATGGGAATGTTGTGAAAAACAAGAAACTGAGAGGAACCACAAATAACAGATTTGTTCATCCCTAGAATGAAGAGAACTTCATTCTCCAGACAAAGTGAATCACACTGCAATCCTATTGATATTAATGTACAACTAGAACCAAACCCCAAAAGTTGCAAATCCACATTCTCATATTAACTTTCCAGTTAACATTACAATTTCATAATACTATACGAGTAATAGTTTTAGACATTTATTTTCTTCTTGTTACTCCTTATTAGCTGCTCTCTTCTGTTCAGTTCAGGCTTCAGAAGAATTATGTATACTTTGGGGGGGGAAGATGCAGCCCAACAATCCAGCACTGGAGGCCAAGATGGAGAAACTTTCTACACCCACCATGTAGTTCCCTTTGGTGCTTGGATAAGTTGGAACAAAAGAGACCCACACACTGAAAAACACCAACATACTGAAGGTGATGAACTTGGCTTCATTGAAAGTATCTGGCAGCTTCTGAGCAAAGAAAGCTACAGTGAAGCTGACAAAAGCCAGCAATCCTATGCAACTAATAATATAGTAGAACATGCTGGTTGATCCTTCATTGCATTCCACTATGATTTCTTCAGGCAAGGAGTGCATGTCCAAATCTGGGAAAGGATGGTCAGCACATAGCCATATCATGCAAATGCTTACTTGAATACTTGAGCAGCAGAGAACAAGAAAGACTGAAAACCGGTTCCCAATCCATTACCAAGCTCAAAACTACGGAGCCACCTGGGATGAACAGAGATATCGGATTCTTACCTCATTATTCATGATCTAGCTTTCTTTTGTGCCTTGCTTCCCCGCAGAACCAATTGCAGTCATCAGCAGTCATTAACAGCCATCAACAGGTTCACCTCTCCTATCAGCCCATCACCCATTCCCCCCCCCCGCACCCCCCCACCCTCTGAATATAAATAAGGGTCTGGTTGATTCTGTTTCAGTGTATCTGGCGAAGTGTGCATGCACACGAAAGCTCATACCAAAATAAAAACTTAGTTGGTCTTTAAGGTGCTACTGGAGGAATTTTTTTATTTTTCTTATCTGGGATGTAGGCTTCGTGGCCATGAAAACCAGAAGCACAGCGAGAGTTTTTACCAAGATGGAAGACATGGACATGGAGAAGACTACTCCGAAAGTTGTTTGTCGTAGATAGCAAGTCAGCAACTGGGGATGGCCAATGAATAGCAAGGAACAGAGGAAGCAGAGCAGGAGGGAGATGAGAAGAGTGTAGGTGAGGTTCTCATTGTTGGCTTTGACGATGGGAGTCTTCCTATGTTTGATGAAGATTCCAAGCACCAGAACTGTGAAATCAGAACAAATAAAGACACAGCTTTCTTAGAATTATTAGTATATGCCACAATACTTCTGTTAGTCTTGACATAACTCAAAGATCCTGCTGTTTGTGCTGACAGAGGGCAATAAACTGAATTAATAAATTATAAAGGCAAATTATGATTCACTTATTTTTTAAGTGGCAGAACCTAGCAGTTCAAAAGCATACCAGTGCAAGTAGATAAATAGCTACCACTGCAGCAGGAAGGTAAACAGCGTCTCCATGCATTTTGGCATTCGTCATGGTTTCCCATTATGCCAGAAGCAGTTTAGTCAAGCTGCCCACATGACCTGGAAAAGCTGTCTGTGGACAAACGCCAGCTCCCTTGGCCTGAAGCGAGATGGGCACTGCACCCCATAGTCGAGTTTGACTGGACTTAACTGTACAGAGGCCCTTTACCTTTTTTAAGGCCTGGGAGTCCCTACCTGTGTTATAAAGTTTGTTGGAACCTATTCTGAGACCTTATGGGGAAAGATGGGAAATAAATTTAATTAAAATAAAATAAGGAAGAAAAAGTCCCTTAACTCTTAAAAAAGCACCAGATGTATCCCATGTTTTTCTTTTAGCAAAATATGTTATTTAACTTTAGAATGTTTCTCATCACTCAAGGTACAAATTGTCTCCATTGACGACTATGGTGGTTTAGGATGTTGCAAAAAGTCTTGTACATGTGCAGAAATTGAGCTTTCTGACACACAGACTAATGCACCCTCCCTATCTCCTTACCCTCTTGAGGACATGAAGTTTCTTTCACTTCCTGTCTGCAAATGAGCACCGCACAGTCACAAATTAATAATTCCCTTTGCGATAAAGCTCTGGGATATGGCATCACTAACTTCTCATGAAGCATTCATTCATTGTGCTTATACTTGTTTCCTTCCTTCACCTTCAGAAGCGATATATCAGCAGCCACAAACATATTCCATGGAATAGGGAGTGGAGTCTCTGTGTGGTGGGACCAGGAAATGTAACAGCTCCACACTAGGACAATGGAGGTAAATGTCTGCAAACCAAAGACAATTAAGACATTCTCATGGCTTACTACAGCATTTCTAATGGCTGTGCTAGTTGCTGAGGCTGTTGGATAGAATTATTGCCTTGGTAGACCTTGACTTGAAGCAGCAAGTTAAGAGAACCTGCATAAGAACTCTCATTTTGTAGACTTAAAATATGTAGGTGGGATTCGTGTGTGTGTGTGTGTGTGTGTGTGTGTGTGTGTGTGTAGTTGTGTCATATAAGACAGATGTTAGCCCATCTCTGATGTAAAAGAATAGACTTTGTTGAATGGACATCCAGGTCAAAAACAGCATGGCAAGGTGAAACCTGACAAAATCAAGTAATTTGTGTATTTATTTATTTATTTGCAATTATTCTATACTTCCAAAATGAAGAAAAAAATCACAGCATAATAGCATAAAATCAACAATAACATTACATAACTAGGGGCATTACAAATGCTTACAATGTATCTTAGTTGTCAATCAAATTGCTATTTATAATCAATGTAGTCATGATGCAGAGGTGCAGGCAGAAGTTCACCCTTGTTTGTTTTTGTTTTTAAAGAAAAACAACAGCATCTTTCCCTCTGTCTCAAATATGAACATAGCAAACTGTCTTATACTGAATCACACCGTTGATGGATGTGGCTCAATGTGCAAAGCAGATGCTCTACCAAGGAGCCCTGACGCTCCCCTCATAGCTGCCAAGTTTTCCCTTTTCTCGCGAGGAAGCCTATTCAGCATAAGGGAAAATCCCTGTAAAAAAGGGATAACTTGGCAGCTATGGCTCCCCTTAATGTTCAGGCTGTGAGTGTCATTGCTTATGTAACCAAAATAGCACCACTCATGAGAGGGAGGTACCAGCAGGCACAGAGTAGTTTCAAAGTGTTCGGGACTTTTTTTGAAGGAAAATATTCTAAGGGAAGCGGACTCCAAAGCTTCCCAGTGAGAACTGATCATGCCTCATTGTCATGGAATGCCCACATGAAATGGGGGAATATAAAATGGGGACGGGGTTGGAATGAAGTAGAAACACTGGAGATCTAAATAGCAGCTCTGCCCACCGCAGTTTTGTTGCAGTTTCTATGTTTTAAGAAAGAGAGCAAAACGAGTACCCAGAAATACCACCAGCTGCATACAGCCCACAAAGTGATGCTTGTTTCCACACACACAGATCCAAGCAATTCTATCATGTGGACAATACTGAGCTGAATGGTCCAATGGTCTGGACTGATATAATGCTGTTTCTCATGGTCCTGTAAAAAAAACGTCCACAACATCAATGGGACAATTTTTCTTTATTTAATTCTTTCTTCCATAGCTTTTATTGATAACTATCCTGTATTCTTTCAGAGTCCCATCAGTGGGGCCTTAACACACATGCTGGAAGGAGAGAACAACACCACTGTGAAAGAGTTTGTATTTCTTGGGCTGACCAGCAAGCTAGAAGTGAAGGTACTCTTGTTTGCTTTCTTCTTGGCAGTATATGGCACAACCATGCTGGGCAACCTCTTAATTGTTAGCCTAGTGGCTTACGCACCTATCCTCCATACCCCTATGTACTTCCTCTTAGGAAACCTCTCATTCCTTGATTTCTGCTACTCTAGCATAACTGCCCCTAAAATGTTGGCTGGTTTTCTATCAAAGACCAACACCATCTCTTATGTGGGCTGCATTTGCCAGATCTTCTTCTTCCACTTCATTGGCGGCATCAAGATCTTCCTTCTTGTCATCATGGCCTATGACCGTTACATTGCCATCTTCTCCCCATTGCGCTACATGGTCATCATGAAGGGGGCAGTGTGTGGTGGGCTGGTGTGTGCCTCCTGGACTGGTGGCTTTGTCCACTCCATCATCCAAGTGGCCATTATTACCCAGTTGCCCTTTTGTGGCCCCAACAAGCTGGACAACTTCTACTGTGACGTGCCACAGGTGGTCAAACTGGCTTGTACTGATACCTTTGTGGTGGAGCTACTCATGGTCTCCAACAGTGGCCTCGTGACATTAATGTGCTTTGTGGTGTTGCTTGTGTCATACTCCATCCTTCTGGCCAAGCTCAGAGCAGGGTCTGCACCCAACCGGAGCAAAGCTATTTCCACCTGTGCTTCCCATGTCACTGTAGTGACCTTGATTTTTGGTCCTTGCATCTACATTTACATCCATCCCTTCCACAGCTTCCCCATTGACAAAGCCATCTCCGTTCTCTATACTGTCATCACTCCCATCTTGAACCCTTTCATTTATACCCTGAGGAACAAAGATTTCAAAGTTGCATTAGAAAAGCTCAAGGGAAAGAAGCAGAAGAAATTGACTTCCTGACAGCCTTTGCAACTGACTCCCATTCATATTGTGTATGGTTTCTTCACCATTCAAGGTGAAGCTGTGCACAAATGACCATGTTGTGGAAATCAGACCACGAGAGAATTATGTGAAACATATGTCGGTGCATCTCTTTATTTTCTGATATGCGTAACAGGAGAGAAACCTTGCACACCTGTGCCATAGGCGCTCTGAACATTGTAAGTGCAAAATATTTATACAGAAGTTGACATACAACAAGCACACAAGTCACTTTCTCAAATATACTGGAAAATTACTGTACAAAAGTTGCAAGAAGATTTCAAGAAGTTACTAAAATAGGTTTGCTCTTTTTAACATCCAGTTGTCTAGCAGTTTTCTTAGTGTTATGTGATAGTTTGTGATAGTTTATAGTTATCCCCATCCTTTGTTTCATACAAATTTTAACTGTTGTGCGGAGCAAAGTTGATTTGTCAATTATCCAGAAGTCTAAGCCTTATTGATTTCTCCAGCAACCTCTTGATTTTCTGCACCCTATTGGGGGGGGGAGAAATTGGGGCTGCCACATCCCAGAATTTTCTAAGGGATAGGAAAGCAATTCTTTAATGGTTTCTCAGGGTTTGGGGGCCCTCCCCTTTCCAAGTGGCACTAAGAAATAGCTTCCTTCTTGTTTTCCTAAGGTTAATTGTTTTCTACCACTGCTAGGGATAACAAGTACTTCCACACCACTTTGCATCCACCACAATTTCCAAGACCTAGCATCTTTCCAGGGAATTTTGTGTTTGTGAGGTAAAAGTAAAGGGACCCCTGACTGTTAGCTCCAGTCGTGGATGACTCTGGGCTTGCGCTGCTCATCTCACTTTACTGGCCGAGGGAGCCGGTGTACAGCTTCTGGGTCATGTGGCCAGTGTGACTAAGCCGCTTCTGGCAAACCAGAGCAGTGCATGGAAACACTATTTACCTTCCCGCCGGGGCGGTACCTATTTAACTACTTGCACTTTGATGTGCTTTCGAACTGCTAGGTTCGCAGGAGCAGGGACCGAGCAACGGGAGCTCACCCCGTCACAGGGATTCAAACCGCCGACCTTTGATCGGCAAGCCCTAGGCTCTCTGGTTTACCCACAGCGCCAACCACGCTGTGTTTGTAACGACAAACAAAAAATTGCTACATAAGCAATGGCATGCGCAGACTGAACCTGAAGGTCCCTGGTTCAGTCACCATCACCTCTAGGTAGGGCATGGAACGATTCCCTGCCTGAAATCCTGGATGGCTACTGTATAATACTATACAATATTGTCTACATACATCAATATTCTAGGCGAAATTGATGGTGCCAAATATTTGGAGAATTTCAATGGCTCTCATCTTGAGCCAAACCAAATGATGTAATTATTATTAATATTACCACTTCACTAGAATGGTTTACAAAAGATGAACAGGTTAAATCTGTAATGATACATTGGGTGAAATACTGTGAGTATACAGGTGAAACTCAGAAAATTAGAATACCATTGAAAAGTGCATTTATTTCAATAATGCAACTTTTATTTTAATTTTTTATTTTAATTTTTACAAGTGCTTTCTTTTGTAAATTCCACAGTAATAAAACAAATAATACAAAAATAAACATCACATTTCATTAATTCCATTCCATTTATAATTGACCCGACTAATGACAAATAATTACAATTACAACAAATAAAGGCTTGACATATCTTGCTTTGCATGTCATGCATCTGTCTCGTGTATTGGTTTCACCTTTTAAGTTGCATTACTGAAATAAATGCACTTTTCGACAATATTCTAATTTTCTGAGTTTCACCTGTAATATACAATTTTGCAGCATGGGAGAAGTTACGGAAATGTGATTTTAAAATTTACAGCATGTTGTACATTTGAAAGAAAATAATATGAAAATGATGTATTGATGGTATCTACTTCCAAGTAAATTAGCAGGATCAAATATGTGTTATGTGCAGAAATTCCAAAGGAGCAGAAAAGATTATTTATGTACGCACTGACGGATGTGCGGATGTTATTAGCCCAGAGTTGGAAAGAAGACAGAGCCTCTACCAGAGAAGAATGGCAGATTAAATTGATGGACTATGCCAAAATGGCAACAATGACCGGAAGAATCAGAAATCAGGATGACCAAGGCTTTAAAAAGGAATGGGGAAAACTTATAATTTATATTAAAAACCACTGTAAACAATGAAAATTGTTACTGGGATTGGAATAACACTTGTAATGTAACGATGAGCTATGGACATAATGGAGATACACAAATATGGATCAATATAAAAGATGCAGAAGGAAAGGATTAACAATAAGACCCACAAAGGGGAGGAGGGAAGCCCAAGGGATTATATATATAATGTATATATATATATATATATATATATATATATATATATATATATATATATATATATATATAATGTGTGTGTGTGTGTGTGTGTGTGTGTGTGTGTGTGTATTACTGTATTATTAAGAAATAGATGAACAAACAGCAAACCACTCTACCTCCCATTCCATCTTAATCCCAAACCAAACAGCTCCTGCTGAAATCTTAATCTACCAGTTGAAAAGGTAAAAAAGGTACAAAGTATTTTAGGGGAATGTATGTGTAAAACTGCATCTATTGGTGAAAGGAACATAGAAAAATGCATTACATATTATTAAAATGCATTACACTGTGTTAAAAAATGCATTGCGCGTTGTTAAAAATGTGCATACTGGGTAAAATGTCATTCCAATATATGTATATATGTACGGGGAAAATGTATACTAAAATGCTGGCGAATTTCTGTGATGACTTTTTTTAGGGGTCGTGGTGGTTGTGAACTGTGGAAATATTTGGATCTGAATTTAATACTGGGAAAATGAGAAACTGGGGGGATACTGAAATTGACAGATTTTCCAATCCCTACATAATACTGACAGCCAGTGTGGTATAGTAGTTAGAGTGTCCGACTAGGGCCTGGGAGACCAGGGTTCAAATCCCCGCTTGGCTACAAAGCATACTGCATGACCTTGGGCTAGGCACTGCTTCTCAGCCTAACCTACTTCACAGGCTTCTTGCAATGTTATAATGAATCAGACAGGGAATTCTTGGATGCTGGCCCATTGCCTTTCTCATCTCCTACTGTAACTTTCAGTAGCCAGGGGAACTCCTCAAAGTTTCTTTTCCTTCTGAGTACCTTATGGGAAAACGCAAGTTGCACTTTTAATAATTCCCCTTGCAACCTGCATGTCGCCCAGAAGTCGCTCATGCTCTCTTGGGCCCCAACTGATCCAGAACTTCCAAGCCCATTAAGGGCGTTGCGTTTTGTAGATCAAATCATATGTTGCTAAGAAGATGCTCTCTCTGGTTGAGCAAATGCTGTGCTGGTGGAAAGAAGTAGCTTCACCTTAGCTGGTAGGTGCCATGAAGACTCTTGCTAATCCATAGTCCCTCTAGTCCTGCGAGTTATTCTTCCCCATAAAAGGCTTCCAGGATGCTTTTTGTTTTAAGATAATGCCTTTTCCTACAGAGAGTATGATTGCTACAGGTGGCAAGAAATACCTCTTTGATTTCAGAATTTTTTATTTCTATAGCACTCTACAGAATTGATTTTAGGAGGTACTGTTTTTAATTTTTCTTTGGCCGCCCTTCATTAATGGCAGTTTTATCTGAAGTAGGTCAGAAAAAGATTTGTGGCTAAGAAGTGAGTATGGTGTGTGTAAAGTATTAGTCAGGTATGACTAAAGGCTGACAATAGATATTAGGATGGAAAGAAATCAGAGAGCAAGAAGGTTGGAAAACAGTTGACTAATGGATGAGAAAGGTCCAAATGAGAGGAGAGTAATAGGTTCCTATTTCAGCCAACTTGCCTGAGGTATTGAATACATCCTAAATAAAGAGTGTGGAAGAAGTGAATAAGGAAGCACAAGGTGGCAATTTCTTTTCCAATAGCTAGCTAAACCAGGAATGTTTTGAAATAATTTAGCACAGAATTGTTAACACTGGGGAAACCATGAAACTGAAAGAATATTTGTTCATTTCACATTTGTTTCATGAGTCCTCCAAAAGGTTTGTGGGAGTTCTCTTCTCTCCCATGTGAGGTCACTTTGGAATTAGCAGACTGGTGTGGAATTCAACACAGGCCTCCCAGGTTCTAGACCAGTCCTCCTCAGTCCAGGATATTTTGGACTCCAACTCCCAACAGCCCCAGTCAGCATAGTCAATGTCCCAGGATGGAGGAACTTGTAGTCGTGCAACGTCTCGAGGGCACCTGGTTGGAGAAGTCTGTTCTCAACTGATGCTACTACACTGATTTGCTGTTCACCAAGGAATATATAAATAAGAAAATACTGAGAAAAGGAATGAGGTGTGAGAAAAAAACCTCCTTTATAAATCTCTATAGACATGTAATTATTCTTGCAGCAAAAACAACACAGTGTGTTGTGGTGCATTAGAAATTAATACATTTATTATGGCATAAGCTTTTGCGGTCTTGAGTTCATGGAAGCCTACATCATAATAAAAGTGTCAGCCATTAAGATTGCACAAGACTCTGTTGTTGCTTTTAGGAGAGAGCTCTGTGTGACAGAGACATACTTGCGGAAGGGCTGCAGGTCAGTGACAGAGCATCTGTTGGCATGTAGAAAGTCACAGGTTCAGGCCCCGACATCTTCAGATAGGGTTAAGAAAAATGCACCTTTCTGAAAATCTGAAGAGCTGCTGCCAGTCGGATGGACCTTTGGCTCCTGTGTTCAAGTGACAGCAAAAGACACAGAAGTAATTTCTGTTGTCTAAATGCTTTGCTAAACACAGGAATAGCCAACATGGTGCCCTCCAGGTGTTAGACTTTTAGCTCCTATAATCCTTGACTACAGGTGGCGTTATAGTCCAAGTACATCTGAAAAGGATCACATTGGCTGACTTGGAACATCTTTCATGAGGTCCTCAATATCAGGCCTGCCCCTTTAATATAAGGATTTATAACCCCTCTGCATAGGAAGCTGCTCAGAGTTGCTTACAAATACTTTTCTGTGCTAATGTCACAGCTGCTACTTTCATGAAAGGCAGACACACCCAGCACCACCGGCTCTTATCTGCCCTCCTACACGCAATGCCACCCAAGGGTGCCAACTTGAATAAAATGGTGGGGGGAGCCCAGGTAAGCCCCACTCTTGAGATGCAGTGCACAATCACCATTTGAATGGCTCAATGTCCATCAACTTCGGAGGGGAGCTGAAGGGACCTCAGCCACTAATAGTTGGCTCCTGTGATGCCACCAGGGACGTGGGTGGCACTGTGGTCTAAACCACTCAGCCTCTTGGGCTTGCCGATCAGAAGGTCGGCGGTTCTAATCCCCGCAATGGGGTGAGCGCCCGTTGTTCGGTCCCTGCTCCTGCCAAGCTAACAGTTCGAAAGCACGTCAAAGATAAGATAAGATAAGATAATCTTTATTGTCATTGTCCCCTTGCGGGAACAACGAAATTACTCTGGTTACCACATCAACTCAGATAAAGCTCAGATATTCCACATAATCCAGAATTACTACAAAACACTAATTAAAACAATGCAATACAATACAATATAACAAGTAAAAGAAGATGACTTCAAAGTCCAGATTTTCCATTTAAGGTCAAAATCGCTCTAGAGAAGAAACTGCTCTTGAGACGGCTCGGTCTTGCCTGCATTGTTCTATATCTCCCTCCCGATGGCAGGAGCTTGAAGAAACGGTGACCAGGGTGCTTTTGATCTCTTGATATGTCTAGTGCTTTTCTATGACACCTGGTGGTATAGATTTGTTCTAAGGTGGAGAGTGAGCAACCAATAAAGTGCAAGTAGATAAATAGGTACCGCTCCGGCGGGAAGGTAAACAGTGTTTCCGTGTGCTGCTCTGGTTTCACCAGAAGTGGCTTAATCATGCTGGCCACATGACCCAGAAGCTGTACGCCTGCTCCCCTGGCCAGTAAAGTGAGATGAGTGCCACAACCCCAGAGTTGCCCATGACTGGACCTAATGGTCAGGGGTCCCTTTACCTTTTACCTGTGACGCCACCAGCTTTCTCTTACTTTCCCTTATATTGCTGATTTGTTTGAAAATGTAAAGTGGAGCTCTAGGGTGAAACATCATAAAAAGGTGAGAATGAGGTTTATTTGGTGTGGTTGGCACCTAATCAGGTCCTTGGTGAATTAAGGAACAGAGGAAGCTGTGTTATGTTTTATTGTAATTTATATTCAGTGTTAGGTGCCCTGAGCCCAGCCCTGGTCGGGGAGGGTGGGGTATAAATTAAAATTTTGTTGTTTGTTTGACATCTAATGGGAGGGCATTACACAGGGTGGGCACCACTTCCAAGAAGGCCCTCTGCCTGGTTCCCTGTAACTTCACTTATCACACTGAGGGAACTGCCAGAAGGCCCTCGACGCTGGACCTCAGTGTCCGGGCAGAACGATGGGGGTGGAGATGTTCCTTTATGATCTCCTCCTCTTTTCTCACTGCTCTTTCTTTTCTCCTGGTCCCCCTTTCGTATCTAGGTGCAGATCGCTTAAACTTCACTCGAGGTATGGAGGACACCACAGGAGTGGCCAAACTTAGGTTGCTGAAGTCTACCCACTTGGAGGGTCTGAGGAACAGCACCCAAGTGACTGAGTTCATCCTGACAGGACTGTCGCATGAACGGGGGGTCCAGCTTTTCCTCTTTGCCCTGTTCCTCACTTTCTACATGATTGTCCTGCCAAGCAATGTGCTGATCATCATCACCATCCGGAGTGACCCTCATCTCAGCTCACCCATGTATTTCCTATTGGCCAACTTGGCATTCCTGGACATCTGGTATTCCTCCATCACTGCCCCCAAGATGCTAGTTGATTTCTTTGCTGAGCGCAAGATCATTTCTTTCTGGGGCTGCATTGCTCAGCTCTTCTTCCTCCACTTTGTGGGTGCCTCTGAGATGTTCCTGCTCACAGTCATGGCCTATGACCGCTACGTTGCCATCTGCCGTCCTTTGCACTACTCCACTATGATGGGCCGGCGCTTGTGCATCCTACTGGTGATAGCCTCTTGGGCTGGGGGCTTCGTCCACTCTCTCATCCAAGTTGTGCTGATCCTCCGCCTTCCATTCTGTGGACCTAATGAATTGGACAATTACTTCTGTGACATCACCCAGGTTCTGAGGATCACCTGTGCCAACTCCTTTGCTGAGGAGATGGTCATGATATTCAGCAGCGGCCTCATCTCTGTGGTCTGCTTTGTGGCCCTCTTGGTTTCCTACATCTTCTTGCTCACCATGCTGAAGAAGAACAGTGGTGAGTCAGCCAGCAAGGCTCTCTCCACTTGCTATTCACACATCACCATAGTTATTTTCATGTTTACCCCTGCCATCTACATCTATGCCCGGCCCTTTGATGAATATGCTCCTGACAAGGTGGTCTCTGTCTTCCACACAATAATCTTTCCGCTCCTAAACCCCATTATTTATACCCTCAGGAACAAGGAGATCACCGCAGCTATGAAGAAGGTGGTCAACAGATACCTCCTGTGCAAGAAAACATGAGATCCATAGAATGGTAGTCATCCTGGGGTCTTCCTTGCTTGACCAAGGGTGAGACGATATGGTCAGCTTTAATAAGAAAGCATCACTAGGAAACACCATTTCTCCACAATTTTCCATTGGCTTCTTTTGCTTATGATTGATCTCCCAAACCCCTTTCTGCCTCTACACACTCTTACTCACATAAATATGATTAAATTGAAACACATCTAAATAAAACATTATATTCAATTACCCCTTGAATATTTGTTTCTTGACTTCATCAGTTTATGCTCAAATTATAGGAAAATTCTAACTGAAAATTGCATTTCTTGGCATAAAAAAAATCCAAATAAATTCTAGTGTGCTCTATAATAGAATACATTTCTTTCAGAGACTCCTGTGAAATAAAATTTTAGAAGCAGTCCTTAAAAATTCTAACAAATTATCAATTGCCTTTTAACAAGTACATGGAATAAAGTACCTATAAGTAAATAATATTAAAGGTGTACATGTTGGTTAAGTGAACTATTAATAAGCTCTTTCTATTGTTCTACTGAGCTTAGTTTAATGGAGTAAGCTTGTTTTTTAAATGGTGCGAACGTCCTTCAGCAGTGTAAAATTAAGAAATCTTTTCAATTCCAGAATACAAAACCCTGCTGTGAAATAATAAAAAACTGTTGAGATGTGTACATTACCCTAAGCCTGCTGGAGAGTTTGCATAATGAAATTAAGATACCACAGACATTACACATTATGCCTGGAGAATGTACAAAATGGTCTGACACATGCACATCCCACAAAGTCTACTAGAGAGTATGCCTAATGTAAGATTTTAAACATATGTCATTAATTCCAAAACTAAAAGGCTTACCGACTCCTCCTTGACTTCCTAGTCAAGGAGGAGGAGGAGGAGGTTGAGTTGTCTATAATTAAATGGGCCCAATATCTAGGCCATACTATAGAGATGTCCCAATGGGAGAACCTATGGAAGGTGAATTGAAGGTTTACTGCCTGTTACTCCAAAAGGGAAAACCTGCAAAAAACGTTATACCGTTGGTACTTGACGCCACAGAAACTCTCCAAGATGTACAAAAATATACCAGACCAGACCTCTGTTGGAGATGCGGAGAAACAGGAGGCATCTTGTTTCACATATGGTGGACCTGGAGGAAGGTCAAAAAGTTATGGAGCGACATACACTCAGAAATTGGGTCCTCCCTAACAAGAGGGCACGTGTTGGGCTTGCGCTTGACCTTGGTATGCCGTTGTGAGTTGTCTATCGTTGGGACAGGGGCATGGCAGGAATTTTCCCCACTTGCCTGATTGGCTGGTGCCATTTGGGTTTCACCTGCCGCGTAGCAAATCATCACAACTTGTAAGGTTGCGGATAGGCTCTGGTTCAAGTGATAGGGGTGGCAGGATGCCTAGCCATCCCTATGTGTTGGGTATTCTGCTAAAGGAATCAACAGACTCATGGTTGGTCTTCCCTGTGAGGGGTTGTGCACAGAGCCTGAGTCCAGGGAACATCTGGGTGGAGGTCTAGCAGGGTCCTGCTTGGCATTGTCCCAGGTGTTCACCCGAGGCTGACTTATGGTTGGTGCCCAGGGTCAGTGCTACCTGCGAGGGTGCAGGGAGCTAGTCGAACCAGAGCCTATGCAACCACTCACTTGATTGTAATCAATAAATTTGTGGCCTAAATTCTGCCAAAAACCAAACCAAAAACTTGATTCTTGTCTGAATTTATTTCGGGGGGTGGTTAAAAGGTCTACGCATGCAATTAAAAATAATGTTAAAGGTAAATTTCCCAAGAAAACCAGGCACTGCAATCCCCAAGAGTATAAGAAAAAAACTTATATGCAACCGCGGCCACAAGAGTGCTTATTGCGACATATTGGAAAAATGACAAACTTCCTACCAGAGTCGAATGGTTACTCAAATTGACAGAATGTGCAGAATTAGCCTCCCTTTTGGAAAGAATCAGAGATAAACCCAGACAGGAGTTCATTCCAGAATGGGGTAATTTCAAAAACTATTTGAAAAATAGCTGTAACTTAAACACGGTAATTGCCTTTGAATGATTTCTGTAAATAATGCATATGATGGAAAATGATATCAAAATGGAAAAGAGAATTTTTATAAACTAACAATAGTTAAGTAAAGCAAGATGTTTAATATAAAGGAGTAGTTACAGGTAGGTAGCCGTGTTGGTCTGCTGTAGTCGACCAACCTTAGAGACCAACTATAAGTTTGTCATTGGTATGAGCTTTCGTATCTGAAGAAGCATGCATGCACACGAAACTCATACCAATGGCATACTTAGTTGGTCTCTAAGGTGATACTGGAAGGAATTTTAATATAAAGGAAACATGGAGAGGGTGGGAAGTCATAGAAAGCACATAGTTGAAATAGTATGTATCTTTTGCGATATTATTATTGGATTGATCAAAATAAAGATGACTACATGTTGTATATATATGGAAAATGAATAACAAAGCATTGTATTTATACACATATATAAAAGACTATGCCTAATGTCTGGAGAATGTATAAAATGTAGCTGAGATATGTATCCCCCAATATGTATTGAAGAGGATGCACACAATATTTATTGGAGAGGAGTACACACAATTTCCCATTCATGAACAGATTATGTGCTTATCTTCCATGTGTTGTACAATGACTGGTAAGGTAAAGGGACCCCTGACCATTAGGTCCAGTCATGACCGACTCTGGGGTTGCGCGCTCATCTCGCATTATTGGCCGAGGGAGCCGGTGTACAGCTTCCAGGTCATGTGGCCAGCATGACAAAGCCGCTTCTGGCAAACCAGAGCAGCACATGGAAATGCCGTTTACCTTCCTGCTGGAGCGGTACCTATTTATCAACTTGCACTTTGACGTGCTTTCAAACTGCTAGGTTGGCAGGAGCTGGGACCGAGCAACGGGAGCTCACCCCGTCACGGGGATTCGAACCGCCGACCTTCTGATCAGCAAGCCCTAGGCTCTGTGGTTTAACTGGTAGTTGTGCACAGTATATTGCTCAATATAAGGTAAAAGGTAAAGGACCCTTGGATGGTTAAGTCCAGTCAAAGGCTGCTACGGGGTTGCAGCGCTCATCTTGCTTTCCGGCTGAGGGAGCCAGCATTTGTTCAGCATTTGTTCACATACAGCTTTCTGGGTCATGTGGCCAGCATGACTAAACCACTTCTGGTGCAACGGAACACTGTGACAGAAACCAGAGTGCAGAGAAACACCATTTACCTTCCCACCACAGCAGTACCTATTTATCTACTTGCACTGGCGTGCTTTCAAACTGCTAGGTTGGCAGGCGCTGGGACAGAGCAGCGGGAGCTCACCCCATCGCGGGGATTCGAACTGCCGACCTTCTGATCAGCAAGCCCAAGACCCTCAGTGGTTTAGACCACAGTGCCACCCATGTTGCTCAATATACATTACCATTAACATATATATTGTGGAAGTAGAAGCACCTCTGGATCCAGTCCATAAAAGTGCAATAACACCCATTTTTCTACCTGACAGTGATCTGCATCAAGTTGTTCATGGCATAACAAAGTGCCAGAGCAGTCTCCTCTGTCAGCTGTTTGCCTCTTAAACCCTCACCACTGTTTAATTCAGAAGGTGGAATTACCAGCTCAACAAATGCAATCCCACTAAGTTTCCTTCCTCCCCACTTAGAAGCTTAAAGTGCACTGTGTTCTGTAAGCAAATAAATGTTTTTATATGTGTAATCATGAGCATCTAGTTATCCCATGGTATTCATTTTATTCCTTCTATGCATCACTCTCTCTCTAAAAAAAAAAAAATCTTCATGAGGCCTGGAAGCTCCCACCACTTTAAAATCACACTGATTTGCAATAAGCTGTAAAATGGGACCAGTCGTTATCACTAAGCATAAACCTCTTCACAGAGGATAACATTGGGCAGGGCGGGGGGGGGGGGAGAACCACATAAGCTTTCCTAAGGTCCTTCGACCTTATTATACTTTGATCCTGTATAAAAGTATAATAATCAATCAAAGTATAATAATCAAAGGATCAAAGTATAATAAAATAAATAAATGAGTTTCCCTGGAAGGGATAGGCACACATCAACCTATATTTCAAAATTTCTAATGAAGAAAGAGTCCAGTGCCTTCTAAGGAAGGCTGCTCCACTGTTGCACAGCTCATACCATCAAACAAGCCCTCCCTCTACACCTTTTAATTGGAATTCTTTAGTTTGGATCCTGCCCTCCTGAGCAGCAGAAAACAAATTTCCTCCAACTCAGGGGTGGGGAAGCTCTGGTTTGTGGGTTAATCTTGGCCAGTCAGGGGGTCCTAAGCCCACTAGGGTTTTATCCTGTAGCTGAACCAAATTAAAGATTTGTTCTCTGTTTCCCCCTGTCTTTCCTTCTCTATCCTTCCTTCCTTGTTTTTCTTGAATCAAGTTTTAGTCTGTAAGCTCCTTGGAGGCAGAGGCCTGTCCTCTTTTATGACGTGAAATACTGTGTACACTGCTGATGAAACAAAACAATTGCTTCAACATTTGTAAAACAAGGAGGCTATTCAATAGCTGTCAAGTTCTCCCTTTTTTTAAGGGGAAATTCCCTTATGCTGAATAGGCTTCCTCATGAGAAAAGGGAAAAGTTGATAGCTATGGGCTATTCCAGTGCACTCTATTGGGTTTATTGAGTTCAGATCAAATCTAAACGGAGCATGGATGAATTTGCTGTGCTTTGCAAGTTCTCAAAGTTTGCTTCCTTTGCCTCACTGGGGACACCAGAGCCGGATGCCAGAGCGGTAACTTTGGAAACAAACTCCCTTTGTAACAGTGATCATCCAGCTCTTTAATGCTCAGAGCACCAGTTTGCCTTGCCACGATCTAAAGGGATAAATTGAGCAGCCTCTTCATCATCCCCATTTTCCATCTGGCATGGAGAGTTCGAAGTCATCAAGCAAAACCAGAATGCTGCTTCTCAGTCTAAGATTGGATCAGCTGTGGAAAGAAGTTCTCTGTGTAATCTTCAAGTGACCTCAGAGTGAGTGAGTAAGGGGCAAGTGAGATGGATGGGGCTGATGGGGTACATCAGATTCAAATTTGCTAAAAAATAAATAAATAAATACCCCCCTTCAGACACGAGCTGAGTTGCAAAGAAAGTTTAGATTCTATATTTTAATTCACACCTGATCAATGTTATGCCTTTCACATGCTGCTGGATTAAAGGCAGCCCTCTTTAGTGAAGATTTTAATATTTGATGAATTATTGTATTTTAATATTTTGCTGGAATCTGCCCAGAGTGGCTGGGAAAACCCAGCCAGATGGGTGGGGTATAAATAAATTATTATTATTACTATTTATTATTATTATTATTATTATTATTATTATTATTATTAAAACTTCCATCATCACTGGCTGGGTTGGTTGGACTTGATTAACATCGTGACAACATCCCACTGGCTATATCTATTCTAATTCTCTATTGTGGGATATGGGAGTGATAAATGATTTTGAGTTCAGAGAGGTCAGGCAGAGATTCTGTGCATTGTGATCATTCCACAATTCTGTCAATTGTCTACTGATACCTGTAAGCACACAATGCTTTGCTCCTCTGTTTTCACCTTCACCTCATGCCTGCCTCACATTTTCTACCACCTCCCTTGCACACAAACCACTGCATGTACCTCTTGTATCTTCCCCCTCCCAAAGACTTCAACATCTAAGCACTGTTTTCACATTCTGCCCAACTCCCATACTGTAGACCTTTCTATGCCAGTGCTTTCATATTCAACCTCATTCCCCTTCCTTCTACTCATTCGGGGGTTTTTTGGGGGGGTATTGGCAACCCCCTTTCCACCTCCATTTGCAGCTTCACTCTTTTTTTTATCTTCCCACCCATCTCCTTTCTCTTCTCAGTTCTCCCTTCTGTGTGATCACCATCTTTTCCATACCTTCTTCTATTCTGCAGCCCCCTTTGTGTATACAACCCATACTGATATATGTTGCTCATCTTTAATATGAGAATCTTAAGAGCAAGCTGTCACTTTGCTTATTGAGATAGAGAATCTCAAGTTCAGTTGATGGATGTTGTGCATGTATGGATGTTTAAAATACCCTTTCTAAATTACCACATTGAATCTAGAACCTCAGGTTAAAGACAACAAATGGTACCAGGAGAGATAATCATAGATACAATGGAATATTAGAGGGCCTTGTATCCTTTTTCTTTCTCACACGAGGCAACTGAGAAATGGAAGAGGGAAAAGTTTAAAACATCAATTTTCACTCTTCTTCATTGGATTCTCGGAGTCCCTTCCAGCTATACTGTTCTATGATTCTTTGAATCTATAACAGCAGAAGTTTGCATAAAGCAGTGGTGGAGAGACACAGAAAAGAAAATAGCAATTTTAATTGATGGAAATGGTCTGAGCAACGTGGAATGAAGGGACACAGAAGAAAATGACAGTTTGCAGCAGCAGCAACAACAACAACAACAACAACAACAACAACAACAACAACAACAACAGAGGTTTGATTAAAGCAGGGATAAAGGGATGGGAGGGAAGTGGTGGTTTTAAACAGTGCTTTTCTTCTAGAAAGAAAGGTGTCAGTACTGCATAACCTTGAGTACCCCAGAAAAAAGCCCTGGCTTTTTAACACGATATATTCTATTCAAACATCTTCCAGAGAAAGCTATGCAGAAGATCAGTTCTGGAATAAATGTTTCATGCATAGAGAAGTGAATCAAAACTACTCCCTTTACTTAGAAGCAAATGAAAGCTAGTCATGTTCATTCATTTCAATTGGTTTACTTTGAAAGGGAAAAACATTGGGTTTACCTTTTGTTTACTAACTTGTTCCCTGTCCTCTCTCTCAAGGAACCTATTTTATGATGTTTTAGCAATTTTATAGCATACTGAGATGATATCTTCAATGAGCTGGCCACTTAGAAAATATTTTTCAATGAATGAATAAAAAAATATGTTCCCCCCCCTTTTTACAGGTTAAATGGGGCACCTAAAAGAAAACCACACAAAAATAAATGAATTCCTCTTGATGGCCCTATCCCCCACATGGGAGTCCCAAGCCATCCTCTTTGTGGTCTTCCTTCTGGTTTACGCAGCTACCATAGTGGGAAATAGTCTTATCATGCTGACAGTGTCTTCTGACCTTCGATTGTGGACACCCATGTACTTCCTGCTGGGGAACCTCTCCTTTGTGGACCTTTGCTACTCCACAGTCACAACCCCTAAAATTCTAGTGGACCTCTTGTCCAAGAAGAAGAGCATCTCCTTTGATGCCTGCATGGCCCAGCTCTTTTTCCTCCATTTTGTGGGTGCTACCGAGATGTTCCTTCTCACCATCATGGCCTATGACCGGTATGTGGCTATTTGCAAGCCTCTGCACTATCCCAATATCATGAACAGGCAGCTTTGTAGCTGGCTGGTGGCAGCCTCTTGGACTGGGGGCTTCATCCACTCCACAGTCCAGTTAGTCCTCACTATAGGACTTCCCTACTGTGGGCCCCACCAACTGGACAACTTCTTCTGTGATGTCCCACCGGTTATCAAGCTGGCCTGCACTGACACCTACATCATTGAACTCCTCATAGTCTCCAACAGTGGCCTCATCTCAACCAGCTGCTTTGTCATCTTGGTGGCTTCCTATGCCACCATCCTGGTGAGGATCCGCTCCCCTGAGGGACGGCGCAAAGCCCTCAATGTCTGTGCTTCTCACCTAATGGTGGTGACATTGTTCTTTGGTCCTTGCATCTTCATCTACGGTGGGCCCTTATCCACTATCTCAGTAGACAAGCTGACCCCTGTCCTGTACAATATCAATATCATCACCCCCATGCTGAATCCATTGATCTACACTCTGAGAAACAAAGATGTGAAGTTAGCCATAAGGAAGCTGAGAATTAAGGAAACAACTTCTGGTGGGTAGACACGTGATTCCCTGGGTTATTGCTTATAGAGACCTTCACAGCAGCAAAGTTGCATGTAGCATGTAATTGGAGAGTGTTGAAAGCAACCATTTCTGATAAAAACTGGACTGATCTTTTTTTTAAAAAAAAAAATGCTTTTGCACATTTGATATATGAATTAAGTACCCATCATATTCTTTTTAATGCTGAAGAGTTAGTAAGAAATCTAAATAACAACAAGAACAATAAGAACCTATAGGCTTAATCAGCAAGTCCTTTATCAGTAAGGAGGCTTCATTTTTAAAACCAATATTATGGCACTATGGTTTTCATTTCCTATGCAAAAACCCTGCTAGCTTCTGGTCAAATCTCAATTATTACAACCTGAATGTGATTGACAATCAAATAAAAAAGAGGTTAAATGCATGTGAATATAACCTGTAATTAAATAAACTTAGTGTGTGTATTAAACCAAAATATCAATTTTTGATATATGACATTTAATAAACCTGATAATGTGATATGTTAAGTTGCAGAACTGGGAACACTCTTGAGTCCAGAAACATATTTCATTGACACTACCAAAGTAATTATTTCTGAACAACCACCCTACTCCAATTATTTTGGGGACATGACATGTAGGGTCTTTAACCTTTTCTCCCCACACTATTGTCCTGATCCAGATTGCCTATTCTGAACTGCTATAACACATGGAAGGGGAAATTAGCAGTCACTGTGAACCTCTTAGATCCCTACGCCCTCTGCCACCTATCCTGTAGCCAAATCCAAGCAGATGCTACCGAATCATTTACATGCTCTTTCCCTGTTTATCTCTCTCTACCCTTCCTTCTTTTAAACTGTAAGATCCTTGGAAGCATAGTTATTTTTTTCTTTTATGCTGTGGACAATTATGGTGCAACAATATCAATTCCTTTCAAATTTTTAAATCAAGGAAGTGTTTGCAAAGTACAAATCCATCCTATGGCACATAATACATGCCAATTAAAAGTAATTCCTGGGGAGGAATTACCTTTACAAATTCTCAAGGTTTTCTGCCTTTCCCTCACTGGAGACATCAGAGCAGTAACTTTGGCAAGAAACTCCCTTTGCAGCCGCAATCATTCAGGTCCCCCATACTCACCACATCAGTTTGCCTTACCAAGATAAATCAGGAAGTCTTTTCATTATTCTCACTTGCTGACTTTCAAAGGCATTGAGTGACACTGGAATGCCACTTCCCACTCCCTGGTGCAAGATCTTAGTGGCTGTGGAGAGATGTTCCCCATGCAACCTCCGAGTGAGTAAGGAGAGAGCAAATGAGATGGACAGGGGCCAGGCTGATGGGGTAGACTTGATCTAAATTCGCTAAGCAATTTCCCCCCTTCAAACACAAACTATGTTGCAAAAAAGGTTACAATCTGTCTTGTAATTCACAGATAGCCAATGTGGTGTCTTCCAGATGTTTCTGAACTACAATTCCCATCACCCTTGACCATGTTGCATGGGGTTGATTGGAGCTGGCATTGAATAACCCTCGGGCAGCATCCTACTGATAGCCACCAATTCTCTGTTATAGGATTTGAGACTATAGCTGCTTTTGGGTTGAGAGATTTTAGGGGGGGGGGAGATTCTGCATCTTGTGATTGTTTCATAATTCTTTCAGTTGTCTAGCAGTCCTTATCAAGCACAAAAGCAGGGCTGGGCTGGCACTACCATTGGGCAAAGTGAGGCAATCACCCTCAGTGGCCCATGTTGGTACCATTTTAAAACTTGCTTTGGGTTGGGTTTTGAGAAAAAAGCAACTAATTAAAGATACTTGTGATGGTGGTGATAATATTACTACTATGAGGCAGCAGCTCCCCAGTTTTCCTCTGACACACCACAGACATTCTCCAAGATGGTTGAGGCAGGCAAAAGTAAACCAAAGTGGAATGAAAAGTATTTATAGGGAGCTGAAAAAGGAATCTCTGCTTGTCCTGTTTCATTCTTCTTGGGATTCTTTCATTCTTTTTTGCATGCTTATGTATTTGAAAAACCTACACAGCCTGTTAAACTAGATTGCCTGCGTCTGCTTCAATTTGTAAGGAAACCTCTAGAGGCTTGCTGACATTTTTCCAATATATGTGTTTATTCAGAAACATATAGGTTGGGTGCAGGTGAAGTTGTAGCTTAAATATTCCTCCAGACTGTCCAGGTCCAATGCACCTCTGTCAGGTTCCTAGGGAGCTGTCCAGCACCTCAATCACTGTTAACTCCCAGAGCCCCAAAGTCATTTCTCTGTCTCTCTGTCTACCCGCCCCCTCTTTATTTCACCAACTGCAGTTTCTTTTCTCAGACAGATTGTTTTCACCATTCTTAGCTGTGTTGGAGAGTAGAGAGTGTGAGCACACATGATTTATTCGAGGGGAGGTTAGGCAACATTGCATCAAGGCAGTGTTAATTCATACTTTTGTCTGCCCCCATAGCACAAAAGTGCAATATTTCTGGAGGCATGTTTGTAGCACAAGGCTTCCCAATCACCTGTAAATGCACAACCTGAATTTCCTGGCATGTGATTGAACCCTACCTGAAGATGCTGATACTCTAGAACAGACATCCCCAAACTTCGGCCCTCCAGATATTTTGGACTACAATTCCCATCATCCCTGACCACTGGTCCTGTTAGCTAGGGATCATGGGAGTTGTAGGCCAAAACATCTAGAGGGCCAAAGTTTGGGGATGCCTGCTCTAGAAACACCCAGAGAGAGATTTTACTTCTTGGCCATTCAAAGGGGCAGCTATTGATACCGTAGCAACCAGCCGCCCCCCCACCCCCAGTCAAATGAGACATTTGACTTTTTCCCAGGGCTGATAAGGCTTTATCTAACAGCTTTTCCTGGTTCTACCAACCATCTCATGTCCAGTCAACACAACAACCCCCAGTGTACAATATAGATAAATATTAAAATTTCTTGATGCAGAACTACCTATGCTCTCAAATGTTGAAGCAAATCCTAGTACATAAAGGATGCAACTCAGTCTACTCTTTCCCTAGTCCAAGTCTCATTGAACACACCAAATTTGATCTAGACTGACAGTGCAAGTCCATCCATGTCTACTCATAAGTAAGTCCCATCCATAGGCATGCATATTTAAACTGTCCCTTCATATTTGCTCAACATGTATATATGTAAACAAAGACAGATATGACAAAACGATGATTAAGATTTATTTTAAATTATTATAAATATATTTATTTACCGTTGTATCATAGAAACCTATCATAGTGGTTTATGATAATTTAAAACATGAACCATACAGTAAAATCATTTTACAAAATAAAAACATGTTAAAAGCAAAAGAATAAAAAAATACAGGAATGCTGGCAATCAAGGAAACAATTTCTGATGGGAAGGTAGACATGTAATTCTCTGGATTATTGCTTATAAAGACCTTCACAACAGCAAAGCTGGGCAAAATATGTAATGGCAGTGTCTCAAAAACAATAATCTAAACTAATGTGTTTTTTTTAAAAAAAACAACATGTGATGGGCATTCAAACTATGGATGTATGATTTTAGGACCAAAACTATTCTTTTGATCTTATGGTGGTTAAGAAATCTGAATGATGATAACAACAGCAAATTACAAACTTAATAAGCAAGTCCTTAGACAGTAAGGAATTTTCATTTTAAAAATAGATATTATGGCAGTATGCTTTGCATTTCTTAGGTAGATTACCTTCAAGCTTCCGACTGAATCCCAATTGTTAATTCCTGACTGTGATGTACAAATGCCGCATATACTCAGATAAACAAAGAGGTTTAAAATATGCAAAAATAACAATAAGCTAAGTATTCAAGAAAAAATGACCCTGCTAATATAATGGTGCAGTGATATGTACATAAAAATATACCAATTTTATTTATATGAATGTTGTGATGGAGAACCCTTGGGTCTGCCTCTTTGTGACCCAACAGCCAGTGGGAGCTGACAAGTAGATCAACTAATCAAGAGGGGTGGGGGAATGGAATGTCAAGGACTGGCTGGATGAGGAACAGTATTGGAAGCTGCCTGCCCAAGAGTCCCTCAGGAAGGACTCAGATGATGACTTAGATCCTGGATCACGGTGGTGGGACACTGAAGAGCAGTCTGCAGAAGGGACGGGCTGAGAGGTGCTAGAAGCAGGGAGTTTGAGTGATCAAGAATGGTCAGAAGGAGCGCCTTCCAGGATAGAGTTAGAGACTGAGAGTCACAGTGTGAGCACAGACTCAGACAAAGAGGAGTCAGAGGTTGCCCTTGCTGCCCAACAGCAGAACAGTCCCAGTCCTGCTGCCTCTCCTCCCCCTCTGACACCCTGCTTGAGGAGAGTCCTGCACATTGCTGAACAACAGGTCAAACAGGCCTAGAGGAGGAGCCCACTCCCTCGACACAGCCTTTGTCTGCTTGGGATGAATCAAGAGAGAGAGGCTAGAGGGGGAAGATCAGAGCTGATGATCAATTTCAGCAACAACTCAGCTGGATTAAGACAAACCAGAGGACTCTACTGTGCTGTTATTTTCTGTTAATAAAAAGCTGATTGCATTCCATGTCTACCATGTGTCCCTGCCCTGTGGTCAATGTGGGCTCTGGCTAACCAAGCAGACTCAGATAGGATAGAGGAAACAGATTGTGTTAGTGTTGGTGTTAGGAATAGTTTGTGGCCAGACAATTTTCTCTTTACCTAAAGAGAGGGTTAAGATTTGGAGGGGCTGGAAGTGTTCTGTGGGTGGAGTAAAACAAGAGCCAGTCCTAGGAAGCATTTCTCTGTCCACTGGAATGTCTTATTAAACATCACTGTTAAGCCACAACCTCTTATATAAACGTATAAAGTTCCTGTTTTGTTATAAGTGCCTTTACTTCATTTATCTGGGTGAGAGCTGAATGGTCACAAGTTCCCCTTCACCTGTTGTTTAGTCGTTTAGTCGTGTCCGACTCTTCGTGACCCCATGGACCATGGCACGCCAGGCACTCCTGTCACCTATTTATACCATATTGGTTCTGGTAAATAAAGGGCTCTACTACAATTGGTTTAGACCAGTGTTTCCCAACCTTGTGCCTCCAGATGTTTTGAGACTACAATTCCCATCATCCCTATCTAGCAAGACTAGTGGTCAGGAATGATGGGAATTGTAGTCCGAAAACAGCTGGAGGCACAAGGTTGGGAAACACTGGTTTAGACCAGAACTTCTGCTATGGGAAGAGTACAGGCAGCCGGTCTCATTTCACCACCTAAGGAAAAACAGGAATGTAGGCGGGGTCTTGGTCTATTCAATACTGTAAAGCACCGTGACACTGGTGTTGCAACACTGTGGATTGCTTTCAGATTTATTAAGCAGGAAGGTGGTTGCAATGTACAAATCCATTCTAATTGACTTGCTAAGTGAAGATTAAAGGTAAACTGGGTTGAGAAGGGATTTCCATTGCAAGTTCTCAAAGTTTACTGCCCTTCTCTCACTGGGGATAGCTCAGAACAGTAACTTTGGAAAGAAACTCCCTTTGCAACCACAGTCACCAGCCCCTTAATGCCTACACATATGTGCCAAGACTCAAAGAGATAATTAAATAAGACTTTCAGTGGTTCCCATTTGCCAGCTTCCAAAGTCATTGAGCGACACCGCAAGGCCACTTCTCACTTCACACTCCAAGATTTGATTAGCTGTGGAGAGATGTTCCCTGTGCAACCTCAGAGTGAGTAAGGAAGAGAGTGTAAGTGAGACACACAGGGCTGATGGGGTAGACCTAACATAAATTTGCTAACCAATTTCCCTCCTCCAGACACAGACTAGCTTGCAAAAAAAGGGTTAGAACCTGTCTTGTAATTCACAGCTAACTAATGCGGTGTTCTCCAGATGTTTCTGGACCACAGCTACCATCATCCTTGAGCATGTTGCCTGGGACTGATTGGAGCTAGGGTTGAATAACCCCAAGGCAGCATCCGATTGGCAGCCCCATTCTAATTCTCTGTTATAGGATTTGTGATGATAGATGCTTTGAGGCTGAGAGATTTTAGGGGGAGATTCCGCACCTTGTGAATATTCCATAATTCTCTCAATTGTCTTGTGATTCCTGTCAAATAGAGAAGCAGGGCAAAGTGAGGCAATCACTTCAGGTGGCACATACCGGCTTCATTTTGAAGTTGCTCTGGGTCACATTTCATGAAAAAAGCAACAAATAGAGGATAATGGTGGTTGTGGTGATAGTAATGATAATGCTGGGGGTGGGCAGAGAGCAACCCTCTGGCTGCTTCATCTCACACACCACATCCAGTCCCCAAGATTGTTGAGGCAGACACAGTTGAACCAAAGTCCTCATACGGAGCAGAAGACAATTAGAAAGAAGGGTCTGTGATTTTCCTATTTTGTTCTTTCTGGGATTGGATTTATTTCTCTTTCTGCAAGTATGTGTATTTCAAAAGTCTACCCCGCCTCTTGAACCAGGTTGCCTGGGTCTGGTTCCTGTTGGGAGATCTCTGGAAGCTTATGGGCATTTTGTAATATGTGTGTTTATTTGGAAAAATACAAGCTGAGTATAGGTGCTGGAATAGCTTAAACCTCCTAATAGACTAGTTACAGGTAGGTAGCCGTGTTGGTCTGAGTCGAAACAAAATAAAAAACATTTCCTTCAGTAGCACCTTAAAGACCAACTAAGTATTTATTGTGGTATGAGCTTTTGTGTGCATGCACACTTCTTCAGGTATTATGCACACTGAAGAAGTGTGCATGCACACGAAAGCTTATACCAAAATAAAAACTTAGTTGGTCTTTAAGGTGCTACTGAAAGAAGATTTTTTTTTTGCTCCTAATAGACTGTCAAGGACCACCCTCCCCCCCCCCCCAACATCAGGTTCGCAGGTAGCAATCCAGTACCCCCCAAACCCTGTTAACTCCCAGAGTCCCAAATTCATCTCTTGCCTTCTCTCTGTGTATGTTTTCCCCCTCCAACTGCAGTTTCTCCTCCTAGGTAGGCATCTCAATTGCGCAATTCTCCCCACCCTAGGGGAGCAGAGATTCTGGGCACTTGCAGAAGACCTGTTTATTGAGCAGTCAGCTCGATTCATTTGTAATTTGGTTAGGCAAGATTGCATCAAGGAAGTGTTGCCTCATACTTTCCTCTGCATTTTTCTTATCAGAAAATAAGTTAAATATTTTTTGGGGGGGGGGAAGCATGTCTAGAGTGCAAGATTTCCCAAACAACTGTAAATGTACAATCTGAATTTTGTCGTAAAGTAACTGAATCCTACCTGAAAATTATGACACCCTGAAAGGGCCCAGAAAGAGATCTTACTCTTAGATATTCCTTGGACCACACAAAAACCCAGCTATTGATAGCAATCTCCCAATCACCTTTTTAAAGGAGACATTTGACATTAGTCAGGACTAATAAGGAATTCTGTGGCAGTTTTATTGGTTCCATTAGCTCTCTCTTACCCCCCCCCCCAATGGATAGAATTTTAAAATCTCCTGATGCAGAACTACCTGGGTCCTCAAAAGGCAAGCCAACTCCAGGTATAATTTTTATGACATAAAGGTTGCATTCCAGCACACACTTTTCTGGGACTATGGTGTAAGTCATGTTTGCCAGAGTTACTGAAGATACCTTAAAAACTGCTTCATTAGGAGAGTGCTAAATGATACCCACTGCCATCGTAGGTGATCATTAGAAGAGCTTTCTGATTCATTTAAGGACTTGAATATGCTGGGAAAATCTAGTGAAGAAGGTTACTAATTGTGTTAGCCTATCCATAAGGGTGCTTAGAACAGTTCTTTGCTGCGCTAGTGAACTCATGACAAGTGTGCATGCACACGAAAGCTCATACCAAAATAAAAACTTAGTTGGTCTTTAAGGTGCTATTGAAGGAATTTTTTTATTTTGTCATGATAAGCAGTGTTGTATCTTAGCTTTTATTGATGCCTTTATTGGTTTTATGGTATTAATTAGACTATATACCACCTTACAATATTGCATATGAAAGTGCTGTTTATGAATATGTAAATAAAGAAAACAGAACTTGTTACACTCATCCCGTTTAAAGCGCTAAGTAGTTCCAGGGGTATAGTGCTTGCCTGGATCTAGTTTCTATTGGAAGTTACTAGAGGCTTATTGGAATTTGGTAAAACTTAACTTTGTAGTTCTCTAGCCAATTGTGCAGGGGCAGACCTTGGTAATCTTTCACAATAAGAGGCTTCTATGAGGCCACATTTGGCACCTTCAAATGTATATTATCATTTTGCATCCCCTCAGCTTGGTGCCCTGTGTGGGCGAATCCCCCACACCATCCTCATTCTAGCACTGAGTAGTGCATGCAAAAATGCATACACAAGGGTATAGTCCGCTTACAAATACAAATGTTAGTGAAAATAACAAACAGAAATGGGTCGTATTAGGGTAAAATGGCTTTCAAAAATGAATATATTAGGCAAAATTGCATAGAAAAATGTGTATGTTATGGGAAATGTGATTTAAAATGCTGATGAATTTTCATGAGGCTACATCTCAAACTGATATAGAAATGTAGTGAACTGGATGCTACAAAAATGGAAAATTGCTAAAATGAAATTGACAGATTTACCCATTCCTACACCTTGTACGCAGGTGGTGCTGTGGGTTAAACCACAGAGCCTAGGGCCTGCCAATCAGAAGGTTGGCGGTTTGAATCCCCACGATGGGGTGTGTGCTGTCCTCACTACCGTGCCTGGTGACCTAGGTAGTTCGACATACAGCTAAACCTTCTTGTCTTCGACGGAAAAAAGAGACTGGTTTTTTAAAAAAACTTTTAATCCTATACTTTATTAACAGTCAAGAACGAGGTAAAACAAATCGAATAAGACAAATAATAAGTGTGAAGACAAGTATTAAATGGTAAAACGACGATACAATCTTGCAGGTGGAGAACATGTAACAGCACTCCCTCTGGTACCCTCACACCCACTGAACTCCTCCTCTCTAACCTCAGCCACCAACTGTCCCCAACTGTCAGCAACTGCCGTTCTTGCAATATTCTTTTTGGCCAGTAGGTGGAGCCGCGCTACCCAGTACAATAACAGCCTATACAAACTAAATACATTTATGAACTTTGCCCGTGCCAAAGGCACGACACTCCCCGCTTGGTATCAACGGATACCAATATTTGACTCCCTCGATGACAACAGTAGAATCAGTTCAGAGACTGGTCTAAGAAACAAATTTGTTTGTTGGTTTTTGCATGTTGGTTTTGCCAAAAGCACGACAGGGTGAGCTCCCGTTGTTCGGTCCCAGCTCCTGCCAACCTAGCAGTTCAAAAGCACAACAAAGTGCAAGTAGACAAATAGGTACCGCTACAGCGGGAAGGTAAACGGCGTTTCTGTGTGCTGCTCTGGTTCGCCAGAAGCGGCTTTGTCATGCTGGCCACATGACCTGGAAGCTGTACGCTGGCTCCCTCGGCCAATAATGCAAGATGAACGCTGCAACCCCAGAGCTGGTCACAACTGGACCTAATGGTCAGGGGTCCCTTTACCTTTACACCTTGTATATTCTGTATACACCTTGACATTCTGGAGACCAGATATATAAAAAGGTTGAATGGACAGAGAGATATTACACTGTATACCTAAAATGTTGTTGCTATTGACATTCAACCTGTGAAAGTTGGCAATCCCAGGCAATTGCTGTCAGTGTCCAAAAGTGTCCAGTAAATGTCTCCAGTCACCTATATGTGTAGTGTGTATGGCAGAAGAGTTGGGTAATAAATTGATATTGATCAATTGTATCTGGAAATTCAAACATTTACATGAATTTGAACTTTGGGCCTGATTTTGGACTTTTTGAACAGTAGGGGTAATGAGTATCATTTGGCAATTATGCTTAAAAACCACCAAGAAGGCCCTTTCATGGGTCAATGAAACCAAGCAGAAGTCAGGGGTGGCAGGACTAATGGGGCCCTGTAATGTATCTGTTATGGCTTTGCCAGGAAAGGAACAGCTTGGCCACAGTCGTGCAAGCCTTGGCAACTTCTAGAATGCATTATTGCAATGCACTCCATGTAAGGCTACCCTTGAAACTGCAGCTAATGCAGAATGCTGCATCCCAGCATTTGGCCAGAGCAACTCCTTATTAACATACTACCCTGGTGCTGAATGCTGTGCAATGTCTGTCAGTACATTACTAGGCTAGAATATAACAGAGGAGGAGGAGGAGGAGGAGGAGGAGGAGGAGGAGGAGGAGGAGGAGGAGGAGGAGGAGGAGGAGGAGGAGGAGGAAGAGGAGAGCAGCTCTGAAGAAATGCAAAGCATAGTTCAATCCTTGCTTATATTCTATCAGTGATAGTTCTTCCATGGACACTAGTCATTCTTATCTGCTATATAATAATAATAATAATAATAATAATAATAATAATAATAATAATAATAATAATAATGTATTATTTATACCCCGCCCATCTGGCTGGGTTTCCCCAGCCATTCTGGGCGGCTTCCAACCGCATGTTAAAAACAGTACAGCATCGAACACTAAAAACTTCCCTTAAAAGGGCCGCCTTCAGTTGTCTTCTAAAAGTAAAACAATTGCTTAATGCTTGACATCTGCTGGGAGGGTGTTCCACAGGGCGGGTGCCACTACCAAGAAGGCCCTCTGTCTGGTTCCCTGTAACCTCACTTCTTGCAATGAGGGCTCTCGGTGCTGGATCTCAGTGTCCCGGCTGAATGATGGGGGTGGAGACGCTCCTTCAGGTATACAGGACCGAGGCCGTTTAGGGCTTTAAAGGTCAGTACCAACACTTTGAACTGTGAACTGTGCTCGGAAACGTACTGGGAGAGATAACCAGAGCATGCACCACTCATTTAGGAATCTGCCTTAGTCGGTAACTAAAGTCATCAAAAGCAGTGGGGAAGGATCACTTTAGCAGCATTTATAAGGATGGGGTAAAATGTTACCAACCTGAAGATGGTGAAGAAGAGGCCAAAAATAAGAAGGTGTTTTGGACAGTTTGTTTTAAGTATGAACAGTGAGCACATTCTACCCTGATTTAAGTTGCAGATATGCCATCCACATTCTAGGTCCAACTGCACACTTTAAAAATCCCCTTGGAGGTAACAGTCTTATTGTTAGTGAATAAACTGCTTAAAGAACCTGGATCCAGGTTACTCAAAGGACCAAATTTCCCCTAGTGTACAGGTCTGATCAGTATAATCACTTGGCCAAGCCTTCCTGACTGCCCCACAGTTATCTCATATTGATTTATCTTCTGTACCAACTGAAAGTTTTTATGGTAGTGGTTACTTGGCCATCTGTTGTTAATATTTTTAGTTTCACCAAGCACTTTTAGATAATTGATTTGATTCAGTCTGGGTAATCTGAACCATATTTTGTGATTTAGGGTAGAGTTCAATGCTAGTCATATTCAGCGTAGAGCCAATGAAATTGATGGGCCATTCATTTGAATGGATCTACTCTAAGTAGGAATAGCATTGGATACAGCATATATTTAGTTGGTTGGTTGGTTGGTTATAGCTTGCCATTCCCCCCCCCCCAAAAAAACATCCAATTTTATAAAGTTTTCTTGATTTTATTTTGCACCCCCATGATTTGCTTTAATGAATTGGTCACTTATCAATATTCTTATCCATAAATAAATAAAACTATGTCTCTTTCCACTTTTGCAGGCAAAATGGATCACCTGAAAGGAAACTACACCAGAGTCAATGAATTCCTCTTTGTGGCCCTTTCTCCATCATGGCAGTCCCAAGCCACCCTCTTTGTGTTCTTCCTCCTGGTCTATGCAACCACCCTAGTAGGAAACAGCCTGATCCTGCTGACAGTGACCTCTGACCCTCGACTGAGAACACCCATGTACTTTCTGCTTGGGAACCTCTCATTTCTAGACCTTTGCTACTCCCATGTCACAACCCCTAAGATGTTGGTGGACTTTTTGTCTGAGAAGAAGAGCATCTCCTTTGATGCCTGCATGGCCCAGCTCTTTTCCCTCCATCTCTTGGCCGCTGCTGAGATGTTCCTCCTCACTGTCATGGCCTATGACAGGTATGTGGCCATTTGCAAGCCTCTGCACTATCCCAATATCATGAACAGGCAGCTCTGCAGCTGGCTAGTGGCAGCCTCTTGGACTGGAGGCTTCATCCACTCCATGGTTCAATTACTCCTCACTATAGACCTTCCCTACTGCGGGCCCAACCAATTGGACAACTTCTTCTGTGATGTGCCACCAGTCATCAAGCTGGCCTGCACTGACACCTACATCACTGAGCTTCTCATAGTCTCCAACAGTGGCCTCATTTCAGCCAGCTGCTTTGTCCTTTTGGTGATCTCCTATGCAACCATCCTGGTGAGGATCCGCTCTCCTGAGGGACGACGCAAAGCCCTCAATGTCTGTGCCTCCCACCTAATGGTGGTGACATTGTTCTTTGGACCCTGCATCTTTATCTACACTGAGCCTTTAACTGCTATCACGGTAGACAAGCTGACCCAGGTTCTTTACAATATCAATCTCATCACCCCTATGCTGAATCCATTAATCTACACTCTGAGAAACAAAGATGTGAAGTCAGCAATAAGGAAGCTGATAGGGAAGGAAATGATTTCTGATGGGAAGGTAGAGACGTGATTCTAAAGACCTTCACAGAATACCCTCCAAAAAAGCTATCTAAACAGCTATGCTTTTGATTTCATGGAGAAGGGTGGATAGCAAATTTAAATAATGACAACAGCAAAAACATACAAATTTAACCAGCAAATGCTTAATCAAAATCAACAATGACACTTCTTTTTGAAACTGATATTATGGCACTTTGGTTTTTATTTCCTATGCAGAAGCTTGAGATTGAATCACAGTTATTACTCCCTGACAATGATGAAAACATCCTAGGCAATCAAAAAATAAAGAGATCAAGCACATGAAAATATAACATGTAATCAAATAAACTGAGTATGCATATTTAACCAAAATATCAATGTTCAAATAAATAACATCAATACACATGATAATACAATAGTGTTTGTTTTTGTGTGTGTGTGAATGAAATGTTGTATGCAACTTAAATGTAATATAGTTGGTGAGCTTCTCCATAGACCAGAAGACTAGTAGTGGCTCTGCAAATATTTTGGGGTGGGGTGGGTGAGAGAGTCAGCAGTGAAATCTGAAGTGGGTAACATAAAGACATACAGACATAATTGTATTTGTAGCATCATGATGCTTGGATAATTGTCAAGGTTTAAACCCTCCCACCCAGCCCAACTCTCTGATGGAAAAGTAATGGCGCCTCTACAGAGTCCTAACCTTGACATTTTCCAGTTTGAAGAAAGTGGAAAAGGAAGACCAAGAGAACAAAGGAGGCATTGGCAAAATCCATTTAAGGTATAATATGCAGATTGACTCATGAGAACAGTGTCATCAATAAGCTACAGTGTTAACCCTCTCAACACTGATTTTCATCTGGCAAAGTTACAGAGGTGGAGGCTTAGTCATTGTTTCAGAGACTATATATCTCCCCCCCCCCTTCAGCTATGTGGTTCTCTGGCACCACCCTCAGATCTACCTCAACCCCACTGAACCCCACTCTCTCTAAGGTGTAGAGCCCTGAACTGGATTTCTATTAGGCCTTTTAAAACTTATTTATTTTTCTGCCTTCACTGATATTGAATGAGTCCCACCTCAGTCAGCAGTCACCCACAATTTTATCGATCACAGAGATAATAAATGATATTACAGTAGTTCAGTGCAAAGGAGCGTATGGTTTCGGTTACATACTTAAGATGTGACTTCGGTTCATATGAACACTCCTACCTACTCTACCATCCTAAATATATCCAGGCTAAATATACACTCACCATTTGTCCCAAAAAACCATGACCATTAATAACACTGACCCCACTCTATCTCACTAATGCTGCCACAGCTCCCCAAACACTCTACCCCACCCCCATGAAACTCCAACTACCACTGTTCCTTTCAACTAAAACCCAGCAGTAGTCAATTTCCCTATCAAAATTCTTATCCAATTGCTATTTACTTCCAACAATCCAAGCACAATCTCTCCCTCTCCTCAGCCTAACACCTTAATTCAACTATTATACAACCTGAACAAGAGACGATGCACATACTTTTGTAAACCAAGAAAATCTTTAATAAACATTATTTGAAATGCACTGCACTGGCTTCCAGCTTTCTTTCCAGAAAGAAAGAAAGAAAGAAAGAAAGAAAGAAAGAAAGAAAGAAAGAAAGAAAGAAAGAAAGAAAACTCATCTATATATTTAGCAATATTTAGTGTATATATATATATATATATATATATATATATATATATATATATATACACACACACACACACACACACACACACACACACACTATCACATACTAGTTTACTGTAATTACTCTAATATTTACACACTTTCATTTATATATACACCAGACCATCAGAGGCTCCAACTCCCATCAGTCCCAGGAGGTTTGGCCAATGGTCAGGGATGATGGAAGTTGAAGTCAATACAGCATATAAAATGTCAAACATGTAAAACAACAAGTTGGTTGCAAAGTACAAATCCACTCTACTAGACTTAAGTGCAAATTAAAGGTAAATTGGGTTGGGGGGGATTTCCTTTACAAGTTCTCAGAGTTTTCTGTCTTTCACTCACTGGAGACATGAGAGCAGTAACAGCGGAAACAAACTCCCTTTGCAATCACAGTCATGCAATTCCTTAATGCCCAGAGCACCCGTTTGCCTCACCAAGATCCAAATGGATAAATTAAGATGTCTTTTCATTGTTCTCATTTTCTGGCTTGCAGAGAGCATTCGATGTTGTTGAGTGACAATAGAACACCACGTCTCACTTCTCATTCCAAGATGTGATCAGTTGGGGAGAGACATTCTCCGTACAACTTCAGACTGAGTAAGTAAAGAGCAAGTGAAACGAACAAGGCTGATGGGGGGAGACCTGAAACAAATTTTCTAATCATTTCCCCCCCTTCATACAGAAACCATCATGTTCTCCAGATGTTGCCAGACTACAACTCCCCTTATCACTGACCATGTTGGCTGGGACTGATGGGAGTTGGAGTTGAATAATATTTAAAGGGCATCTCATTGACTATAGTTGTTCTATTTCTGTTATAGTATTTGTGGTGATATGCCTGTTGTCTTTGACCATGGAGTTTTCTTGGCAGGGATACTGGAGTGGCTTGCAAGTTCCTTCTCCAGGTGATAGATGCCTTGGGGTTTAAGGATTTTAGGGGTAGGTTTTGATTATTTCACAATATTGTCAATTGTCTCTTGTCAAGCACAGAAGAAGGGCTGGCCCTACCATTAGGCAAAATGAGGCAACTGCTTCAGGTGGCCAACTAAATCCAGATGATGATGATGATGATTATAATGATGGGAGGTGGTAGCAGCACCTATCAGTTATCTCCCTGCTCTGGAGATCAAAGCAATGTGTGCCACCCAGCCTGTCTTGCAAGAGAGAAAGGGTCATAGCTCAGTGAAAGAACAACCACTTTGCATGCAGAAACTCCCAGATTCAATCCCTGGCATTGCCAGGAAGGGTAGGGAAGCCCTGAAGAGCCACTGCCAATCAGTGTAGACAATACTGAGCCATATTGACCTGTAGGACTGAGTCAGAACAAGGCAGATTCCTATGTTTCTATGTACATAGTCTGCTAAACTAGTCTGCTGCCATCAGGTACAATGGAGGAGGATACTCTCCCATTGCCAACGTCAACTGCTAGCCCAGTCAGTTTCATTCGGAGAAAAAGCAAGGCAGAGAGGGACACACAGAGAAAGCAGAGAGTGAGCTCTAAAACCATAGCAACACTCTAGAAGTACCAAAATAGCAAAGTCAAAGGTGACTAAAGGGTTGCATCTTTCTTCAGGCCAAGGAAGCTGGCGTTTGTCCACAGGCAGCTTTCCGGTTCATGTGGAGAGCATGACTAAACCATTTCTGGTGCAACGGAACTCCATGACGGAAACCAGAGCACACAGAAACACTGTTTACCTTCACAACGCAGCAGTGCCTTTACCATAACCCTGTTAGAGGTTAGACTGTCCCCATAGGTGAAGCAATGGACTTTGAATTGCTGTTGTCCAGATATTTTGGACTGCAACATCCATCACAGTACTGTACAGCCATACTTACCTGAACAGATTGGGATGGTGGGGAATCAAAAACATCTTGAGGATGCCAGGATAGGAAAGGCTGCCTTAGAGTGTTTTGACAGTGGGTCTCTGACTTACATAGTTGTAAGTAAACAACTTCTAAAGGAAATCAAAGCTGAATAAGTGCTGCACTTCTCAAATTCTCACTGCTCAGGGGCATGAAGTGATTGTGACAAAATGAAATGAAATGGGACAAGAATTTTATACAAGCATAGTTAAACCAAGCAGAGACAAAACATTCTCACAGGGAGCTGAAGGCACCTGACAGAGGGGTAGCTGCTTGTTGTATTTTCATCTTTCTGGGGTTTTCAAGCTTGTACATTTCAGAAGCCTACACAGCCTGTTGAACCAGATTGCCTGGATTTGGTTCCCTTTGGAACAAGATCCCTGGAGGCTTTCTGTAATATGTGTGTTTATTTAAAAATATACAATCTGAACAGAGGGGAAAGCAAGCATACTAGCAGACTGTCAAGGTCCACTGTACCCCCCTCAGGTTCCCAGTGAACATTTCCAGACTTGTTTATTGTGCATGTATCCTGATTTTTCTGTGGGGAGGATAGGCAGCATTGCATCAACGAAGTGTAAACTCACACTTTCCTCTGCATTTTCTTCATGACAGAAAGTGCAATATTTTGGGAAGCGTATTGTACTGCAAGACCTCCAAACAGCTGTAATTGCTCAAGATGAGTTTGCCAGAATGTGACCGACTCTAATCTGAAAATAGCAACACTCTAGAAGTGCCAAGAAAGAACTCTTCATCTCAGATATTCCTTAGCCATTTGAAAAGTGAGTTGTTGATAACAGTCAACCAATCTTCCAATCAAATGCAACATTGGGCTGCTTCTTTGGGACTAATAGGCAATTCTTTGGCAATTTCTCCTGGCTCCATTAACCCTCTCTTCTCCAGCAACTCATCCCCCCCCCCATTTTACAATATGGATAGAATTTTAAAATGTCTTACTGCAGAACTATATATGCTTTAAAAAGTCAAATAAACTCTCCAGGTGCATAAAGGATGCAATTCAGTTCACACTTTTCCTGCCCCATTGAACACAGTGGAATCAATCAAGACAGTGCAATCCTATCCATGCCTAACCAGAGGAAACAGGGTAGAGCAGAGCCCTGAAACTGTGGGAACGTTTATATAATTTAGCAGAGTTTAAACGATCCCCTGTTTGAGTTTATGCAGTGACAAGCGGGTTGCTAACTCGTTTCAGTCCTGTCAATAATTATATCTTCCTGGTTGATAATCCCTTTCTGTCCCTCTTAAAGAAAACACATATGAATCTGAATCATATTAACACAAACTACTTTACTTTCTGATTCATTCAGGTTTACAGAGTTGTTCCTGAAGGCAGGTTTAGGTTTCCTAACAGATAAACTATATACTAGATAGTAGTGAGTCATGAGAAAATTGCAGCAACCGACCAAAAAACCAAGTGACAAAACTGCCTGGCATACAGAGGCAGTTAGTCCTCTCAGAACGTTGGACTTGACTGACAGCCTTATATCCCACAGAAACGGCCCTTGTCACATCTCAGCTACTCCTATTCCTGGAAAGGAATAGCTTGGCCACAATGGTGTAGGCCAGGCTTCCCCAAACTTCGGCCCTCCAGATGTTTTGGACTACAATTCCCATCTTCCCTGACTACTGGTCCTGTTAGCTAGGGATCATGGGAGTTGTAGGCCAAAACATCTGGAGGGCCGCAGTTTGGGGATGCCTGGTGTAGGCTTTGGTATCCTCTAGACCAGGCATCCCCAAACTGCGGCCCTCCAGATGTTTTGGCCTACAACTCCCATGATCCCTAGCTAACAGGACCAGTGGTCGGGGAAGATGGGAATTGTAGTCCAAAACATCTGGAGGGCCGAAGTTTGGGGATGCCTGCTCTAGACCATATCCTCCAATTGCCAAAAAGATGCAGGGACAACCATGAAAATGTTTAAGCTATTGTGGGACCAGGTTATTTTAAGCAGTATCTTCACCAAATTAAGGCAGTGCCACCAGGATTTTTGGAAGACTTTATGACCCACCCTATTCCTCTGATAGTAGTATGGTGAATGGTTTATAGGAAATAATTATCATGATCAGTGCAATTTTTCTAGAAAAAGAGATGTTGGAACTCACCATGAACACCTCCCTTGTTCTCTTATAATGACAACGGTATCCACCTGAGAGTGGACGGAACTGAGTTCCGGCAAGTTCCAGCTGAAAAAAAGCCCTGATATGATTATCGTGCTATTATCACTCTACACTGAAGTCATTCATTTACTCAAACCATAGAGGAGATTTATGGGCTACTACTAAAATGAGGCTGCATTTTAAGCTGCATTTTAAGCTGCATTTTAAGCCGTATTTTAGTTGTTTGTTTGTTTGTTTGTTTGTTGTTTCTATTACGCTTTATTGTAATTCATATTTGGTGTTAGCTGCCAGGGAGGGCGGGGTATAAAAAAAAATATTATTATTAACATTTATTAAATGTGTCATATTTATTTATTTCAGTGGATTTACTCTAAATACAGTGGTACCTCTAGTTACAAACTCAATTCATTCTGGAGGTGTGTTCTTAACCTGAAACTGTTCTTAACTAGGGGCGCAGCTTTCGCTAATGGGGCCTCTTGCTGCCGTTGCGCCGCTGGCACACAATTTCTGTTCTCATCCAGGGGCAAAGTTCTCAACTCAAGGTAACTCTTCGAGGTTAGCGGAGTTTGTAACCTGAAGCGTTTGTAACCTGAGGTGTTTGTAACTCGACGTACCACTGTAGATTCCCCACCACCACCATTTCTTCCTGTAGCTCATTTTATGATGTTGTAATGATTTAATTGTATATCACCAAGATATTGTTTAATGAGCTAGCAAATTATAAATAACTAAATAAATCTCTCTCCACACTTTAGTAGGAAAAATGGAGAACTTGGAAGGAAACTACACTCGAGTCAGTGAATTCCTCTTGGCAGCCCTTTCCCCATCATGGCAGTCCCAAGCCGCTCTCTTTGTGGTCTTCCTCCTGGTCTACACAGCAACCCTAGCAGGAAACACCCTCATCATGCTGACAGTGACCTCTGACCCCCGGCTGAGCACACCCATGTACTTCCTGCTGGGTAACCTCTCCTTCCTGGATCTTTGCTACTCTACCATCACAGCCCCTAAGATGTTGATGGACTTCTTGGTCGAGAAAAGGAGCATCTCCTTTGATGCCTGCATGGCTCAACTCTTTTTCCTACATTTTGTGGGTGCTGCTGAGATGTTCCTCCTCACCATCATGGCCTATGACAGGTACGTGGCCATCTGCAAGCCTCTGCACTATCCCAATATCATGAACAGGCAGCTCTGCAGCTGGTTGGTGGCAGCTTCTTGGACCGGAGGCTTCATCCACTCCATGGTCCAGACCATCCTTACTATGAGGTTGCCCTTCTGTGGACCTAACCAAGTGGACAACTTCTTCTGTGATGTCCCACCTGTCATTAAGCTGGCCTGCACTGATACCTATGTTATTGAACTCCTCATGGTCTCCAACAGTGGTCTCATCTCAAGCAGCTGCTTTGTCATCCTGGTGACCTCCTACGCCACTATTCTGGTGAGGATCCGCTCCCCTGAGGGACGGCGCAAAGCACTCAATGTCTGTGCCTCCCACCTAACTGTGGTGACATTGTTCTTTGGCCCCTGCATCTTTATCTATGCCAGGCCTTTTTCCACTTTCTCAGTAGATAAGCTGGTCTCTGTCCTTTACAATATCATCACCCCCATGCTGAATCCATTGATCTACACTCTGAGAAACAAAGATGTGAAGTCAGCCATGAGGAAGCTGAGAAGCAAGGAAACAATTTCTGGTGGGAAGGTAGACATGTGATTCCCTGGATTCCTCCCTATAAAGTCATTCACAGCAGCTAAGATGTGCAAAGTGTGTAACTGGAGAGTCTCCAAAGTAATTATCAATTCAATCAGATTTTATTCGACCGTCAGTCAGAAATAAACATCTATCCATACAAAAATTAAAACATCTAAGCATCTAAAGGAACTTAAACTTAAACCAACAATAAGAAGTAGACTATGCATTTAAACCCATGTCAATGCTGTCAATTTTGACTTTACGACGCTTAAGGGCCAGGAAAAAAAATCTGGCCACCAAGGAGGCTGTTGGTCCAGTAAACTAGATCAGCAGAAACAAAACCTGTCTTTGTCTGGCTACAGGGCTACGTTGTCATAGGAGTGGAAATATGAGTTTTTGTCTAAGATCTGCATAGAATGAAGTAATTATCGAAACAGCCATGAATTGATAAATAGTGAGATGCTTTGACTCCTCTGATATATGATTTTATGACCCATCCTATTTTTTGCTAGTAAGGTGGATGGTTTATAGGAAATCATTATCATGATCACTGCTATTTTTCTAGAAGAAGAAATGCTGGCATTCACCCTGAACACCTCCGTTGTTCTCTTATGACATTGGCACCCACCTGAGAGCTGCTGGAACTGAGTTCCAGTGAGTTCCAGCTGAAAAAAGCCCTGTAATGATTATCATATGGGACGCGGGTGGCGCTGTGGGTTAAACCACAGAGCCTAGGGCTTGCTGATCAGAAGGTCGGCGGTACAAATCCCGCAAGTGCAAGTAGATAAATAGGTACCGCTACAGCGGGAAGGTAAACGGCGTTTCCGTGTGCTGCTCTGGTTCACCAGAAGCAGCTTTGTCATGCTGGCCACATGACCTGGAAGCTGTACGCTGGCTCCCTCAGCCAATAATGCGAGATGAGTGCTGCAACCCCAGAATCGGTCGTGAGTGGACCTAATGGTCAGGTGTCCCGTTATGAATATCATGCTATTATTACTCTACACTGAAATCATTCATTCATTCAAGCCATAAGGAAGTATCTGAAGTTCAATACATTTCTGAGTATTCCATCATGTGCTAGTTTGGGTTGGTGGGTATAATCATCGAAAACACTAGGTTGGGGCAGGCTGGCATACATTTAATTCATTTAACGAAACTTTATTATTACTACCCACATGTACAAACAAGAAGAGCTATTATTTACATTGTGTGTTGAGGTTTAATAAATGAGACAATTAAATGGGGAAGTGACTAGAAAATGGGATTGTCAAAATGGGATCATCAATATCTTGAAGGACCACTGAAATAAAAGAAATTGGCTATTGCTAACTTTTTTTAATGAGGTCTTCTGGGATCAGTAGAAGGTGTTTTTTTCTGGGCTCAGTATATTCTTGGATGCACTTCTTCCATAAGCAATATAAATATGAGGATGAGGAAGAGGAAGATTTCTTCTGCCGGAAGGGCTGTCTGCAAATTGAAGGGCAACAAAGGGTAAGTATCTCATCTTTGCTCTTTTTACATTGTCTTTTGCATGGCTTTAGTTTTCATCCCTTGCTACTCTTGCTAAGGGGACAGTCATTACTTTCAATGCAAAAATTTGAAGGAATTTGTATTAAAATGATTTTGTTTCGGACTCTTTTTCTAAACAAATATCAAACTGATGTTGAAATGTGGGAAACTCAATTTAAGATAGGAAAAATGAGAAACCAAGAAACTGAAAATGACAAATCCTTCTGCCCCTCGTCCCTGAGCTCTGCATGTATGGCCAGCAGTACCTTTTACAAAAAGGGAGGAAGCTGCCTCAGATGGCAAATGCTGGAGGGTGGGAAATGTGGAGGACAGAACTGGGTTTTCCATATGGTCTGCCCTTTGCCTCCTAAGCTGTTTGTAGTTGATGCCTAGTTGAGGATTCTCTGGTATCAAAGTAAAGTTAAGATGCCAGTTTTTCAGCAGCTGTGTTTCGTATTGTGCGGGGGGAACCATCTTATTCAGGCTTCCTCAACCTCAGCAATCCATATGTTTTTTGCCTACAACTCCCATGATCCCTAGCTAGCAGGACCGGTGGTTAGGGATGATGGGAATTGTAGTCTGAAAACATCTGGAGGGCCAAGGGTGAGGAAGCCTGATCTTATTCCTCTCTTCAGGCTGCAAAAGGTTTTCAGTCAGATCTGACCATTCTACCATGGTCTTGAGAATCTCTGTGGTTGGAGGAAGGAAGGCTTAGGGTCCACCAGCAGCAGCAATAGCAGCACTGGATCTCAGTTTTATTAGCCTTAGATTTGGGGAATGGGCCATAACTCAATGGTGATCTGTTTTGCACTTCAGAAGGTCCAAGGCTCAATCCATTCGGATAAGTGCAGGTTTCAAAGGATGGTTGTGATGTGATTTGTTTATGGTTTCTGAAAGTGCAAATGTGATCAATTTGGCTTTAACTGCACATGGAACTGAATTTCTCCTCTTCACTATCAGTGACATCATGTTCAGATCACAGAGGACTCGCTGTGATCCATCTGCTGGGTTTAGTTTTCTGAACAATATGCAAATCAAAGAAAAGACAACCTTTGAAATTCTCACCTGTTTGAATTTTGCAGTGTAGGAATTAGAGTCAGCTAAGTCCTACTCAGAGTTGACCCATTGAAATTAATGAACAAAAGATTACATGTCCAATAATTTTAATGTCTCTGCACTGAGTATGACTAGAGGTGAATACCATCCTAGTCCTACACCTAATTAATATGTACAAAACAGCTTATAATACAGTAAAATGTCCATTGAAATGCACATAAGTGAAAATAATATTTAACGGAATTGATTGGATCAAAGGAAATTGTTTCGCAAAAAATGTGTGTATATTTTGCAAAATTGCATACAAAAATATGTACATTAGGAGAAATTTGCAATAAAATGATGATATATATTCTTTTTTTAATTTTTTTTTTTTTTAAATAATCTTTATTCAAATTTTTAAAAGACACATACATAACAAAGAAAGATACAAAACAAAAAAAACAAAACAAATATAATAGGAATATTCAAATTATATATATACACTAAATAATAAGAATATTCAAACTATATACACACACAAACAATACTATCACAAATAAAGAAAAAGAAGGAAGAAAAGGGAAAAAAGAAAAAAGAAAAGAAAAATACAAATAAAACAAAACAAAAAAAAATCGCTTCCCGTTATTTACAGCACGCGTTTCTTTGTTTCTTCTTTTCTTCCTGCTGATCCTCCTGATCTGGTCCAAAACCCATTTTCACTTTATATTTAATTTAATTTTCTCTCTCCTTTTAAATTCTAATCTAAGCACTTCACTAAATTTGTCTCCATATTTTCTCTCTCCAAATATTCTTGAACATATATCCATTCTTTCATTATCTTTTGTCTCGGAACTTGTCTAATTATTGCCGTTAATTTTGCCAATTTTAAATATTCGACTAACTTCTCCTGCCATTCTTGTATCGTAGGTAGGCTAAAATGATGATATATATTCATGTGGTTTTCTTTAAAAAAAAATCATGGACTGATGTGTAAATATAGAGAATTTAAGATTGGAAAGATGAGAAACTGAGAGAACCTGAAACTGATAGATCTACCCATCTATAACTGAATTGCAAAGGAAATACTTTTCCTATCATCATAACCATATTCCTTCTGTAAATTTGTCTGAATGTGAAGAGAAAATGAAGTATGAAAAAAGAAATAGTGGCATCAGAAGGGGGGGGGGGGGAACCAGACATGTATGTATGATACAATTGCTTGTATGAATGTTGTACTCTTGCATCAGTGCTGCATGTGTCCCTGATTCCTATTTCTAGGTAAATGCAATAAAGGTAAAGGGACCCCTGACCATTAGGTCCAGTAATGACCGACTCTGGGGTTGCGCGCTCATCTCACATTATTGGCCAAGGGAGCCGGCGTATAGCTTCCAGGTCATGTGGCCAGCATGACAAAGCTGCTTCTGGCAAACCAGAGCAGCACATGGAAACGCCGTTTACCTTCCCGCTGTAGCGGTTCCTATTTATCTACTTGCATTTTGACGTGCTTTCGAACTGCTAGGTTGGCAGGAGCTGGGACCAAGCAATGGGAGCTCACCCCATCACAGGGATTCGAACCACCGACCTTCTGATCAGCAAGCCCTAGGCTCAGTGGTTTAACCACAGCGCCACCTGTGTCCCTGGGTAAATGCAATACATGCATATAGGTGTTATCACACTTGGGAATAGAGAACAACAAGGAAAGGATTGTTTGGTTTGGCTTGTTTGCAATTATATTCAACCTTCCATCCAAGGAGCTCAAGAAGCCATACATGGTTTCCTCCCAACTCATTTAGCTCTCACTACCCTGTGACGTGGGTGGTGCTGTGGTGTAAACCACAGAGCCTTGGGCTTGGCAATCGGAAGGTTGGCGGTTCGAATCGCTGCAATGGTAAGCTCCCGTTGCTCGGTCCCAGCTCCTGCCTCCCAAAAGTTTGAAAGTGCAAGTAGATAAATAGGTACCGCTCCGGCAGGAAGGTAAACGGTGCTTCTGTGCACTGCTCTGGTTTTGCCAGAAGCAGCTTAGTCATGATGGCTACATGACCCGGAAAAAACTGTCTGCGGAAAAACACTGGCTCCCTTGGCCAGAAAAGCGAGAGGAGTGCCACAACCAACCCCAGAGTCATTCACGACTGGACTTAATTGTTAGGGGTCCTTTAACTTTACCTTTTTTTACCCTGTGAGGGAGGTACTTCTGGATTCATTGCTTAGAGGCCATTCAGCCTCTATTTAGAAAAACCCCAAGGAAGAAGAGTCCACCACCTCTTGTGGGAGTCTGTTCCACTGCTAAGCTGCTCGTAGTTACAGAAAAATTTTCTGAATGTCTCCCAGGTCCTAATCCCACACTCTAACCACTACAAAACACTGGCTCTGGAATACCTATTGAATGCAGGTGAACTTTTAGGAACAAACATTGTCAAGTGTAAGACATGCAATTAGGCCTGGAGATTCCATCCCGTGGACATATTCCATGAAAATCGGTTGGTCTAGACATATTTTAACCCTCCAGTCCCATTGGACCACATATCACTGAGACATCTAACCTACATCAAACCTACAGTATACAGTGCTGTTATGCAATCACCATTTCTCTGTGCAAAAGCCACAGAATCTTAATGTAAGCTGAACTTCTGAGCTACTTTGATCTACTTCTGGCCAGCCTACCAAATGGTTCCATTTATAACAAGGTGTATAAAAAGGAGCAGAGGTATTGCAATCAATTATTGCTAAGCAATCCGAATATAATTGTTTTGCAGGACTACATTTGCAAGGATGGAAAATGGGAATCACACTGTTGTGAAAGAGTTTGTTATCCAGGGATTGTCACATCTCTGGGAGATGCAGCTATTCCTTTGTGTTCTTCTCCTGCTCTTCTACATCATCATCCTACCTGCAAACTTTGTCATCATTCTGACAATCTGTAAGGACCCCCACCTGGGATCCCCCATATTTTTCTTCTTAGCCAACCTGGCCTTCATGGATATCTGCTACAGCTGTGTCACTCCACCAAAGCTCAAGGCTAACATATTCTCTGGCTGCAGGACTATATCATATCTGGGATGTATCACTCAGATTTTTTTCATTCATTTTCTTGGTGGAGCTGAGATGTTCCTTCTCATTGCCATGGCCATTGACCGGTATGTGGCCATCTGCCAGCCACTGCGCTATGGTACTATGGTGACCCAAGTAGTCTGCTGGGGTATGCTGGTATGTTCATGGGTTGGAGGATTCCTGCACTCCATAATCCAGGTCATTCTCATCATCCCTCTGCCATTCTGTGGCCCCAATGAGCTCAACAACTTCTTCTGTGATGTGAGCCAGATCATTAAGCTGGCTTGCACCAGCACTTACATATTAGAATTTTTCATGTTTGTTAGCAGTGGCCTGGGAAGTGCTGGATGTTTCATCCTCCTCCTCATCTCTTATGGGGCACTGCTAGTAAAGGTGAGGACAGGCTCAAGCCATGGAAAGAACAAAGCCTCGTCTACGTGCATCACCCACATCATCATCGCCTGCATCATGTTTGGTCCAGCCATCTACATCTACTGCCGTCCCTTCCAGGACTATCCCTTTGACAAGGTGGTGGCCTTTTTCCACACCGTGGTCTTCCCTCTGATGAACCCCATGATCTACACACTGAGGAACAAGGAGATAAAAGTTGCTATGTGGAGACTCATGAAGAAATATAAAAATTAGTCCCTCTTCCCAGGATTCATGGGGCACAGGCTAGACAGCACCCTTTTCTTACACTCCAATGAATGTATATATCCAGGTGACCATGGATATTTTAGACCCCATCTTTTTTCCACAGAGGATACAAAACCTTTATAAAAAACAAAAACATAATAAAAGCAATAAAAGTATTGGTGTTTTGGTCATGTTCTAAAATATGCGTCTTCTTTGGGGAGTGCCAAGAAGGAGCAAATCCTTTTCCTGTGTACTGCCCCCAGAAAATCATCATGGCACCCCTCCTTACCATACAACCAGTCGATTCCCTTCTCTGGAGATCAAAGCTGTGTGTGCCTCACAGCCTGTCTTGCAAGAGAGAGGGTCTTAGCTCAGTGAAAGAGCACATAGACACTCCCAGGTTCAACCCCTAGTCTTGCCAGGAAGTGTATGGATGTCCTGGAGAGCAACAGTCAAACAGTGTAGACAATACTAAGTCAGAATGGCCTGTAGATCTGAGTCAGTACAAGGCAGAATCCCATGCTTCTACGCAGTCACTAAACTAGTCCACTGCCATCAGGTACAATAGAGGAGGATACGCCCTCCCCCTTGGCCAAAGTCAACTGCTAGTCCAATCAGTTTCATTCGGAGAGAAAGCAAGGCAGAGAGGGACACACAGGGAAACCAGAGAGTGACCTCTATAACCATAAGGTAAGGCTGAAGACCCTGGGATGGTTAAGTCCAGTCAAAGACCACTATGGGGTTGTGGCGCTCATCTTGCTTCAGGCTGAGGGAGCTGGCATTTGTTCACAGACAACCTTCCATGTCATGTGGCCAGCATGACTAAATCACTTCTGAAGCAATGGAACACCGTGACAGAAAGAAGAGTGCATGGAATTGCCGTTTAGCTTCCCACTGCAGCCGTACCTTTACTATAACCATATTAGGGTTGTTGACTATCCCCATAGGCACCTGATCCCGAAGCAATGGGCTTTGAATTGAGGTTGTCCAGATATTTTGGACTGCAACAACCATTACAACACAGCCACGCTTACCTGAACTGATTGGAGTGGTGAATTGAAAATATCTTGAGGACGCCAGGATAGGAAAGGCTGCCTTATAGTGTTTTGACAGTGGGTCTCTGACTTACATAGTTGTAAAAAAACAACAACACACATTCCAAAATGATATCAACATTCAGTGACTTCCTTCTAAAGGAAATCAAAGCTGAATAAGTGCTGCACTTCTCAAATTCTCACTACTCAGGGGCATGACGTGATTGTGACAAAATGAAATGAAATGGGACAAGATTTTTATATAAGCATAGTTGAACCAAGCAGAGACAAAAAAATTCTTACAGGGAGCTGAAGGCATCTGACAGAGGGGTAACTGCTTGTCATATTTTCATCTTTCTGGGGTGCACCCCTTTCCTGTCCCATTGAGCACATTGGAATCAATCAAGATTAACCGTTCAATCCTATCCATGTCTACCCAGAAGAAACAGGGTAGAACAGAGCCTTGAAATGGCCCTTGTCACATCTCAGCTACTCCTATTCCTGGAAAGGAATAGCTTGGCCACGTTGGTGTAGGCTTTCGTATCTTCTAGACCAGGCATCCCCAAACTCAGCCCTCCAGATGTTTTGGAACTACAATTCCCATCATCCCTGACCACTGGTCCTGTTAGCTAGGGATGCTGGGAGTTGTAGTCCAAAACGTCTGGAGGCCCGAGTTTGGGGATGCCTGTTCTAGACCATATCCTCCAATTGCCAAAAAGATGCAGGGACAACCATGAAAATATTTAAGCCATCACGGGACCAGGTTATTTTAAGCAGTATCTTCACCAAATTAAGGCTTTTAGCATAGTGGCACCAGGATTTTGGGAAGACTTTATGACCCACCCTATTCCTCTGATAGTATGGTGAATGGTTTATAGCAAATAATTATCTTGATCGGTGCAATTTTTCTAGAAAAAGAGATGTTGGAACTCACCATGAACACCTCCCTTGTTCTCTTATAATGACAACGGTGCCCACCTGAGAATGGACGGAACTGAGTTCCAGCAAGTTCCAGCTGAAAAAAAGCCCTGATATGATTATCGTGCTATTATCACTCTACACTGAAGTCATTCATTTACTCAAACCATAGAGGAGATTTATGGGCTACTACTAAAATGAGGCTGCATTTTAAGATGTATTTTAAGCCGCGTTTTCATTGTTTGTTTGTTTGTTTGTTGTTTGTTTGTTTGTTGTTGTTTCCATTACGCTTTATTGTAATTCATATTTTGTGTTAGCTGCCCTGAGCCCGGCCTTGGCCAGGGAGGGCGGGGTATAAATAAATTATTATTATTATTATTATTATTATTATTATTATTATTACTACTACTACTTTATTTATTTATTAAATGTGTCATGTTTATTTATTTCAGTGGATCTACTCTGAGTACAGTGGTACCTCTAGTTACAAACTCAATTCATTCTGGAGGTGCGTTCTTAACCTGAAACTGTTCTTAACTAGGGGCGCGGCTTTCGCTAATGGGGCCTCTTGCTGCTGGCACACGATTTCGGTTCTCATCCTGGGGCAAAGTTCTCAACTCGAGGTAACTCTTCGAGGTTAGCGGAGTTAGTAACCTGAAGCATTTGTAACCTGAGGTGTTTGTAACTGCTAACTTTTTTAATGAGGTCCTCTGGGATCAGTGGAAGGTGTTTCTTCTGGGCTCAGTATATCCTTGGATGCACTTCTTCCATTAGCAATATAACTATGGGGATGAGGAAGATTTCTTCTGCCAGAAGAGCTGTCTACAAATTGAAGGGCAACAAAGGGTAAGTGTCTCATCTTTGCTCTTTTTACATTGTCTTTTTTCATGGCTTTAGTTTTCCTCCTTTGCTCCTCTATTGATCATTTGGCTCAATTTGGATACCAGCTGCTGGAAGCAATAGGAGGGAGAATGCTGTTGTCCTGCTTGCTGTCATTGAGAAGATGCTGGACTAGATGGGCCACTGGCCTGATCCCGCACACCCTTCCTATGTTCTTGCTAATCACTACTAAGGAAACAAAGAGACTGTAGAAGGGGTCTGGTGGAAGATCAGGATGGGAGGCATGGTGGCTGCTTTTTTCTGACTGCCTCAAGCCTTTATGGCAGATTTGGCTAAACTGCAACCCTACAGCTCTTGTTCAGCTCTCACCAGCTCCAGGTACCCTGGTCAGTGGTTAGAGATGGTGACATTTGTAATCCAGCAATATTTAGAGGACTAGTAGTTTCCTACTCTTGCTTTAAGGGGACAGTCATTACTTTCAATGGAAAAATTTGAAGGAATTTGTATTAAAATGCTGATTGATTTTGTTTAGGACTCTTTTTCTAAACAAATATCAAACTGATGTTGAAATGTGGGAAACTCAATTTAAGATAGGAAAAATGAGAAACCAAGAAACTGAAAATGACAAATCCTTCTGCCCCTCGTCCCTGAGCTCTGCATGTATGGCCAGCAGTACCTTTTACACAAAGGGAGGAAGCTGCCTCAGATGGCAAATGCTGGAGGGTGGGAAATATGGAGGACAGAAGTGGGTGTGCCATATGGTCTGCCCTTTGCCTCCTAAGCTAGTTGTAGTTGATGTGTAGTTGAGGATTCTCTGGTATCAAAGTAAAGTTAAGATGCCAGTTTTGTCAGCAGCTGTGTTTGGTATTGTGCGGGGGGGGGAACCATCTTACTCAGGCTTCCTCAACCTCGGCCCTCCAGATGTTTTTGGCCAGAACCCCCATGATCCCTAGCTAGCAGGACCAGTGGTCAGGGATAATGGGAATTGTAGTCTGAAAACATCTGGAGGGCGAGGTTGAGGAAGCCTGATCGTATTCATCTCTTCAGGCTGCAAAAGGTTTTCAGTCAGATCTGACCATTCTACCATGGTCTTGAGAATCTCTGTGGTTGGAGGAAGGAAGGCTTAGGGTCCACCAGCAGCAGCAATAGCAGCACTGGATCTCAGTTTTATTAGCCTTAGATTTGGGGAATGGGCCATAACTCAATGGTGATCTGTTTTGCACTTCAGAAGGTCCAAGGCTCAATCCATTCGGATAAGTGCAGGTTTCAAAGGATGGTTGTGATGTGATTTGTTTATGGTTTCTGAAAGTGCAAATGTGATCAATTTGGCTTTAACTGCACACTGAACTGAATTGCTCCTCTTCACTATCAGTGACATCATGTTCAGATCACAGAGGACTCCATGTGACTCATCTGCTGGGTTTAGTTTTCTGAAAAATATGCAAATCAAAGAAAAGACAACCTTTGAAATTTTCCCATGTTTGAATTTTACAGTGTAGGAATTATAGTCAGCTAAGTTCCTACTCAGAGTTGACCCACTGAAATTAAAGAAGATTAATACAGGGCATACATGGTTTTCCCCGGGTGGCGGATGGCGCTGTCGTGTAAAGCACTGAACCTTGGGCTTGCCAATCGGAAGGTCGGCGGTTCAAATCCCCGCGACAGGATGAGCTCCCGTTGCTCGGCCCCAGCTCCTGCCCACCTAGCAGTTCGAAAGCACGTCAAAGTGCAAGTAGATAAATAGGTACCACTCTGGCAGGAAGGTAAACGGTGTTTCTGTGCACTGCTCTGGTTTTGCCAGAAGCAGCTTACTCATGATGGTTACATGACCCGGAAAAACTGTCTGCAGAAAAACGCTGGCTCCCTTGGCCAGAAAAGTGAGAGGAGTGCCACAACCAACCCCAGAGTCATTCACGACTGGACTTAACTGTCAGGGGTTCTTTAACTTTACCTTTTTTTACCCTGTGAGGGAGGTACTTCTGGATTCATTGATTAGAGGCCTTCCAACCTCTATTTAGAAAAACCCCAAGGAAGAAGAGTCCACCACCTCTTGTGGGTGTCTGTTCCACTGCTAAACAGCTCTTAGTGAAAGAAAGTTTTTCTGAATGTCTCCCAGGTCCTAATCCCACACTCTAACCACTACAAAACACTGGCTCTGGAATATCTATTGAATGCAGGTGAATTTTTAGGAACAAACATGGTCAAGTGTAAGACAAGAAATTAGGGCTGGAGATTCTATCCTGTGGACATATTCCTTGAAAATCTGTTGTTCTAGACATATTTTCACCCTCCAATCCAGCTGGACCACCTATCACTGAGACATCTAACCCATACAGTGCTGTTAGTCTATCACCATTTTTCTGTGCAAAAGCCACAGAATCTGAATGTAAGCTTAACTTGTGAGCTACTTTGATCTACTTCTGGCCAGCCTACCAAATGGTTCCATTTATAACAAGGTGTATAAAAAGGAGCAGAGGTGTTGCCATCATTTATTGTTTAACATTTCAAATATAATTGTTTTGCAGGACTACATTTTCAAGGATGGAAAATGGGAATCACACTGTAGTGAAAGAGTTTGTTATCCAGGGGTTGTCACAGCTCTGGCAGATGCAGCTATTCCTTTGTGTTCTTCTCCTGCTCTTCTACATCATCATCCTACCTGCAAACTTTGTCATCATTCTGACAATCTGTAAGGACCCCCATCTGGGATCCCCCATGTTTTTCTTCTTAGCCAACCTGGCCTTCTTGGACATCTGCTACAGCTGTGTCACTCCACCAAAGCTCATGGCTAACATATTCTCTGGCCGCAGAACTATATCATATCTGGGATGTATCACTCAGATTTTTTTCATTCATTTTCTTGGTGCAGCTGAGATGTTCCTTCTCATTGCCATGGCCATTGACCGGTATGTGGCCATCTGCCAGCCACTGCGCTATGGTACTATGGTGACCCAAGTAGTCTGCTGGGGTATGCTGGTATGTTCATGGGTTGGAGGGTTCCTGCACTCCATAATCCAGGTCATTCTCATCATCCCTCTCCCATTCTGTGGTCCCAATGAGCTCGACAACTTCTTCTGTGATATCACCCAGATCATTAAGCTGGCTTGCACCAGCACTTACATATTAGAATTTTTCATGTTTGTTAGCAGTGGCCTGGTAAGTACTGCATGTTTCATCCTCCTCCTCATCTCTTATGGGGCCCTGCTAATAAAGGTGAGAACAAGTTCAAGCCATGGAAAGAACAAAGCCTCGTCTACGTGCATCACCCACATCATAATCGCCTGCATCATGTTTGGTCCAGCCATCTACATCTACTGCCGTCCCTTCCAGGATTATCCCTTTGACAAGGTGGTGGCCTTTTTCCACACTGTGGTCTTCCCTCTGATGAACCCCATGATCTACACACTGAGGAACAAGGAGATAAAAGTTGCTATGTGGAGACTGATGAAGAAATATAAAAAATAGTGATTTCACAATCAGTCCCTCTTCCCAAGATTCATCGGGTATTGGGCTAGACAGTGTAAAAAAAGCAAGGGAAAGAATTGCAGGAGGTAAAAAATTATAGACCAATCTCATTATTAAATTGTGTTTATAAATTATTTTCAAATATCTTAGCAAATAGAATGAAAGGTATAATGTTAGAGATAATACCTCAAGATCGATCAGGATTAATTCCAGGGAGACAGCTGAAAAATAATATAAGAAATATAAGAGACATAATTGAATATTTAGAGGTAAGAAATGAAAAACAGGCAGCCATGATGCTTATTGATGCAGAAAAAGTGTTTGATAATGTTTCGTGGGCCTTCATGTTGAAAGTCTTGGAAGAGAATAATTTTGGAAAATCTTTTAAAAGGGGAATATTCAGAGCAGAACACAAGATCAATAATATTACTATGAAAGAATGTAAAATAATGAAGGGAACAAGACAAGGATATCTGCTGTCACCACTATTGTTTATTTTAGTATTAGACGTGCTGGTGAGGAATATAAGGGCAGATACGAGAGCTCCGTGGAGCGATCGAGAGCCAGCGGAGTGGAGTCGCGGGAGCCATTTTTGGGTTTCATCTTACCTCCTTGAAGTGAAGCTCCGAGTCCTCAGCCTGCAAGTGGCGGATTCTTCCAAGAAAATAAAAGACTTGTACAAAGTAAGTCAAATCTCAATTCGGACCTTAAAAAATTTAAATTTGAAGATAGGAAGAGATTTTAAAGCAACGGAAGCCGATCTCTTCCAAATGGTAAATCGGGAGGCGTATTAAATATTCCTGAGCTGAAAAGGGAAAAAGTTCTTTTTTAGATTGTGGACCCGAGAGAAAGAAAGACTTTTCCAAACCTTCCTAGCCCCCGGTGTCAATACCCCTTGAGGTTCAGCAGCAATAAGGGGAAGGACGTTTTGACAGCTGTCAAATGCTGTCAAACTGCTATAGGATTAAAAAAATTGATTTTATTGCTGTGGACTGTAAAAACTGATTGAAGAGGATTTAGAAGTAATTTAAGTGGAATTTAAATCTGAAATCTAATGAAGTCTAAGACAAAGGATAAGATCAGCCAAGATGGAGCCGACAACGTGGTAGAGAGGAATTTTCCAGCATTCTTTGGCCCTTATCTCTGGCCTGCCTGTGGTTAAGTTAACTATGAAAACAAGGTTTTCTCAAGCCTTCCAGGAGGCTGTGTTGAACTATCTACAAACATGGGAAGATATTTACAAGGAACGGCAATGCCTAAATCCAACAGAAATGGTGAATGAGGTGCAAGATCAAGATTTAGAGGACAATTTTGATGCTGAGACTGTGTGTGAGAAGCAACAATTTGAGGATAACTTTGAGACTGATTTGGACTCAAAAAAACATGTGTTGGATGATGAAAAACAAAAATTTGAACAAAGAGATGAGGCCGACAAGGAGAAGCAAAGTGAAGAGAAGATTGATGAAAATGGAAATCCTGGAAAGACTGAAATGTGGAGTGGTGTTAGTGAAGGGAGGGATAGGCAGGAAGAGGGGCGTGCAAAGGTCTGGAAGTGGATGTGGGAAAGGACTGGTGTGGGGTGAAAATTTTAGTTTAAGGTTTTTTTTTTCTGTGTTGATGAATAACGGTGTCTGAATCTTGGCCTGCTAAATGGTATGCTGATCCAATGGGGGGAAGGGACATTGGGAGGGGGGGGAAAAGAGATTTTTTTTTAAAAAAAAGTTTAGGGTTAATAGTTTTCTGGAGGGGTAAAAGAATGGCCTGGGAAACATGTTAAAGTTTGTTTTTAATGTTCTTGGTGACTAGAGATGGGTCTGGGTAGAGAACTGCCTGTCTCCCTCTCTCTACTCTTGGCATCCAGTGACAGGGGGTGTATGGAGGGGGGAGGGAGGGGTGGAAGGAAACCCAGACTCAAAAATGGAACCTTTTGACTGCTGAACCCCTCGGGTCACCCTAGTGGCAGGAGGGGACTCGGAGGGGGGCAGCATGAAGAAGGAGGAGGATTGAGTTAATATAATAAGAATTAGATTTTGAATTAGATTAGGAAACTCGCCAAAATTAATTGAAGAAGCTAGGAATTCCAGGAGGAAGAGAATCGTGGAAGCCACAATGTTTTTGTTTTTTGTTTTTTTCTTCTTTTCTTCTTTTTTCTTCTTCTTTTTTTAAATTTTTTTATGCCCTTTTTTTTCTTTTTTTTCTTTTCTTTTTTTGTTGTTGAATTATAATGAAGAATTAGCTGGGGGATAAGCCAAACCCCAGAGCTCCTCCGCCTCTGTCCTCTCAGTGGCAGGGGGGGGGATGAGGGGGGAGGAAGGAGGGGGGAGGTTAAACCCAGCCTAAAAATGGACCCCTTTGTTTCTCAATGCCCATGGGTATCACTGGTGGCAGAAGTGGTCTTGTGGGTGGAGGGAAAATGAAGGGACAGAATTTATGGTATATGTTGTGTATGTGTTGTCTTTATAAAATCAATAAAATATTATATATATAAAAAAGGAATATAAGGGCAGATGAAACAATTAGAGGAATCAAAGTAGGCAATAAAACCTACAATTTGAAAGCATTTGCGGATGATTTGGTAATCATGGTGGAAGAACCAATGAATTCTTTAGTGAAAGTATTAGGAAAAATACATCACTTTGGCCAAGTGTCAGGTTTTAAACTGAATAAAAGTAAAACCAAACTAATAGAGCAAAATAAACAAGAGATACAAGAGAGGATAGGAATAAATATTCATTAAAAAGTGAAATATTTGGGGATATGGCTAACAACAAAGAATAGTAATATATTTAAAGATAACTATGAAAAAACATGGAAAGAAATAAAAAGAAATTTGGAGATTTGGGGAAGAATGAATATGTCACTGTTAGGAAGGATATCGGTAATTAAAATGAATGTGCTGCCAAAAATGCTATTTTTATTTCAATCAATTCTGGTGATTAGAAATGTTAATTGCTTCAAAGAATGGCAGAAAGACATTTCAAGATTCATCTGGAGAGGGAAGAAGCCAAGAATAAAGTATAAATGATTAGCAGACAATAAAGATAGAGGAGGCTTCTCTCTACCAGATTTTAAATTATATTATGAAGCTTCTTGCATTTGCTGGATCTGGGATTAGACAACATTTTTTTAAAAATATGGATCTATTGGATTTAGGACATGATAATAGATTTGGCTGTCATACGTATTTATGGTATCAAATGACAAAAATACATAAACATTTTCATAATCATATAATAAGAAAGGCGATTTTTAAAGTTTTTGGAGAAATATATGGATTTGTTAGAACAAAAAGCATCTTGGTGGCTTTCCCCATTGGAAGCAATATTGGTTAAAAAGTTAAATATGGAAACCAATTGGGTAACATATAGAGTTGTTTATTGAAATGGATAACCTCGGTCTTACCTAAAATTCGATTCTTGTTCCAAATGCTACCAATTATAGGGAAAAAAGAAATATTTGAAATGTGGAAAAGAAATTTAAGCAAGAATACAATATAGATTGTTGACGGATATAAAAGAGAGAGGAGGATGGGGAGTTCCAGATCTCAAATCATATTATGCCTCGGCATGTCTTTGTTGGATTAAAGATTGGATGGTGTTAGAAAATAAGAAACTATTGGATTTAGAAGGCTTCAGAAATATTGCAGGGTGGCACACATATCTCTTACAAGATCAGAAAAAAGAATACAAAGAATTTACAGGCCATGTAATTAAAAAACCTTTATTCAAAGTATGGGAGGACTATAAGAACCTATTAGAACCTAAAATACCATGGTGGGCCTCCCCGCTAGAAATGACTGCATTGAGAAGCCAACCAAAAGGAGGGAAATGGTTGACATATCAAGTGTTATTAATAAAAGAAGAAAATCAATTTATATTAAAACCATACCACCAAATTCAAAATCACTGTGCAAGCTGGTTCCAATATTATCAATTAAAGAGTGTGTTCAAAAAAACATAAAGAGATTGGGTTTATAGAAAATAAATCAAAATTGCAAGAATTATTAATAGATAATATAAATAAACCATTATCAAAGTTATATAAATATTTATTGCAATGGGAGTTGAAAGACGAGGAGGTAAAGAGCACAATGATAAATTGGGCGCAAGATATAGGAAGACCGATATATAGAACACAATGGGATAAATTGTGGATAGAAAGCATGAGATTTACAGCCTGCATGGTGATTAAAGAAAATATGATGAAGCTTATCTATAAATGGCATCTAACACCAGAGATATTGACCAAAATCTATAAATCCAAATCTAATAATTGCTGGAAGTGCCGTGAAAAAGTGGGAAGCTATTACCACTGTTGGTGGCAATGTATAAAAATACATGAGTTCTGGAACAAAGTATATGAAAAAAACAAAAAAGATGCTGAAAATCACATTTGGTAAAAGACCAGAAATATTTTTATTGAGTATATCCCGGAGAATATACCCAAAGATAGAGAAAATATATTCCTATATGTGATTGCGGTGGCCCGACTGCTTATTGTACAGAAATGGAAGGGGAAAGAAGTTCCAACAATACAAGATTGGCATGTTAAATTAGTCGAATTTATGAACCTAGCCAAAATGATGGCTACTATAAGAAATATAGTGAAGTGAAGCTGAGGCTCCAATACTTTGGCCACCTCATGAGAAGAGAAGACTCCCTGGAAAAGACCCTGATGTTGGGAAAGATGGAGGGCACAAGGAGAAGGGGACGACAGAGGATGAGATGGTTGGACAGTGTTCTCGAAGCTACGGACATGAGTTTGACCAAACTGCGGGAGGCAGTGCAAGACAGGAGTGCCTGGCGTGCTATGGTCCATGGGGTCACGAAGAGTCGGACACGACTAAACGACTAAACAACAACAACTATAAGAAATGTTCCCAAACAAAAAAAAAAAATGAGTGGAAATATGTGGAGGATTACTTGAACAAAGAGGGTATTGAAACAAAATTGGTGATCTGCCTAAATTAAGATACACATAAAGTGATGTATTTGAAAGGTTGTGTAAGCCAAAACCCCTTAGGGGGCGTTGTTGTATGAATAAATTAAGAAAAGTGAGCGAATGGAAATTGGTGAAGGAAGTGATACACAAACAATTGGAAGTAGCTTTTAAGTTTTAATCCCCCCTCCTTTTTCTTTCCTTTTTCCTTTGTTTCTTTGTTTATTGCTCTCCTTAATTCTTTTATAATTTGTATATTTTTATGTATATTATATTATTTTATATCTCCTTTTTTGCTTGTTTATGTTTGTAATTTCTTTTTCTGCCTGTTTTTGTTATATTTTAAGGAAGTTAAATAAAGATGGTTTTAATTTAAAAAAGAAATGGATAACCAACTAAAATTGAAAGACTTCCAAGAAGTAAGAAAGAAAGTAACCAATTGGTTACAATATTTCTACTGTAGTTAAATGAAACATTTTAAAATGATAGAAAGAAAGGATTTACCTACCTATGAAATTTCAAAATTGCAGAGAGAAATAATAGAAAGGGCACTAAAGTGTTATCAAAAATGTACAATTTGCTGTTGGAATGGGAAACTAAGCATCAAGAGGTCAAATCCATAGTGATAAAGTGGGAAAATCCACTCTACTTCCCTGTGGGGAGGATTTGCGGTGGACCACGTGGCCACCCACTCCTCCCTGGGGGCGGGGGAGAAAGCCCCGTGTCACCCGGAGGTTCCTGGCCACATCATTCGCCAGCCAGCCAATTCGCTCGCTGGGTGGGGCGTCGCCGTGACCCATTTAAACTGAGGCGCAAGCCAGAGAGTTTCCTCTTGGCACACTATACAAATGATAGAATGGGAACGGCTTTGGAAGAGGGATTTGAAATTTATGGCTTGTAAATTACATGAAAATTATCTGAAAATGATGTATAGGTGGTATTTGACACCGGTTAAATTAGAAAAATGTATAAATCAAGAGAAAACAAATGTTGGAAATGTAAAGAATTAGAAGGCACGTTTTATGATATGTGGTAGCAATGTAAAGTCGTTAAAAGGTTTTGGGAAATGATATATAATGAATTGGGGAAAAATACTGAAATTAACCTTTATTAAAACAACAACAACCTGAAGCCTTCTTATTAGGAATTACAGGAATGGACATACCTAGAAAATACAAAAATCTCTTAATGTATGTGACTACATCCACTTGGATAGTGTTAGCTCAGCATTGGAAAGAAGAGTGGCAAATTAAGTTAATGGAATATGTGGAAATGGCTAAATAAACTGGAAATCTCCTAAAGCAACAACAAATTTAGGAATGAATGGAATATGTTTATTGCATATATATCAAAGCAATGAATACAAGTAAATACATCAGCATAATTTTTGAAACACCTGCAATGTAATGGGAGAGTATAAAATTGGATACAGATAGAAAAACAAAATAATACGGACATGCAAAATTAATGGAACCAGGGGAAGGAGTGGAGGGAGTCAAGGAATTCAAGGAATTCCAAATTTGAATTGATATTGGATATGTAAATATTTTTTCTTTTTCTTTTCTATTTTTTCTGTTTTTCCTTTAAAAAAATTTTTTGATGTTTATTTTTTGTGAAGTTTGTTACTGTGAAAATTAATAAAAAATAATAATCATAATCATTTAACAAAACTGTTATTAATACCCATAGCCCATAGCCATGGACAGTCATACCTCGGTTTAAGTACGCTTCGGTTTGAGCACTTTCAGTTTAAGTACTGCACGGATGCATCTGGAACGGATTAATCCACTTTCCATTACTTTCAAAGGGAAAGTTCGCTTCAGGTTAAGTATGCTTCAGGTTAAGTACAGACTTCCAGAACCATTGTGTACTTAAACCAAGGTACCACTGTATGCATCATAAAATTAATTCCTGTACAAAAAAGGAGAGCTATTATTTATTATTTTCAGTGTTTAGGTTTTTGTTTTTTAAAAAAAGAGAGACAATTAATCAGGGAAGTGACTAGAAAATGGGATTGTCAAACCACATGCTGATCCTCAATATCTTTGAAGCACCACTGAAATAAAAGAAATTGGCTTTTGCTAACTTTTTTAATGAGGTCCTCTGGGATCAGTGGAAGGTGTTTCTTCTGGGCTCACTATATCCTTGGATGCACTTCTTCCATAAGCAATATAAATATGAGGATGAGGAAGATTTCTTCTGCCGGAAGGGCTGTCTGCAAATTGAAGGGCAACAAAGGGTAAATGTTTGCCTCATCTCTGCTCTTTTTTACATTGTCTTTTTGCATGGCTTGAGTTTTCCTCCCTTGCTCCTCTACTGATCATTCAGCTCACTTTGGATAGCAGTTGATGGAAGCCATAGGAGGGGAGAGTGCTGTTGTCCTGCTTGCTGGCATCTGGTGGGCCACACTGAGAAGAAGATGCTGCACTGGCCTGATCCTGCAGGCTCTTCTTATGTGCTTAACTTCCTTGCTAATCACTACTAAGGAAGCAAAGAGAACTTGGAGGAGGGGTCTGGTGGAGGATCAGAATGGGAGGCATAGAAGGAATTTGTATTAAAATGATGCTTGATTTTGATTAGAGCTCTTTTTAAAACAATTATCAAACTGATTTTGAAAAGTGGGGAGTGGAATTTAAGATAGGGAAAATGAGAAACCAAGAAACCAAAAATGACAAATCCTTCTGTCCCTACTCTGTCCCGAGCCCTGCAAGAATGGCAAGCATTACCATTTAGGCAAAGTGATGAAGCTGCCTCAGGTGGCAGATGCTGGGTGGGAAATGTGGAGGACAGAATTGGGTGTGCCATATTGCTTGCACTTTGCCTCCTAAGCTGGTTGTAGTTGATGTGTAGTTGAGGATTCTCTGGTATCAAAGCAAAGTTAAGTTGCCAGTTTTGTCAGCAGCTGTGTGTAGTATTGGGGGAGGGGGGCACCATCTTATTCATCTCTTCAGGCAGCAAAAGGTTTTCATCCAGATCTCACCATTCTATCATGGTCTTGAGAATCTCTGTGGTTGGAGGAACAAAGGTTTAGGGTCCACCACCACCAACAGCAGCAGCAGTACTGGATCTCAGTCTTCTTAGCCTTAGATTTGGGGAATGGGCCATAACTCAGTGGTAATCTGTTTTGCCCTTCCAGGCTCAATCCATTTGGATAAGTCAAGTACATGTGTCAAATGATAGTTGTGTTATGGTTTGCTTATTGGTTCTGAAATTGCAAATGTAATTGATTTGGCTTTAACTGCACACTGAACTGAAATTCTCCACTTCACTCTCAGTGACATCTTCAGATCACAGAGGACTCTATGTGACTCATCTCCTGGGTTTAGTTTTCTGGACATTTTTTAGCCCTCCAGTCCAGATGGACCACCTATCACTGAGACATCTAACCCATACAGTGCTGGTAGGCAATCATCATTTCTCTGTGGAAAAGCCACAGAATCTGAATGTAAGCTTAACTTGTGAGCTACTTTGATCTACTTCTGGCCAGCCTACCAAATGGTTCCATTTATAACAAGGTGTATAAAAAGGAGCAGAGGTATTGCAATCATTTATTGTTAAGCAATCCAAATATAATTGTTTTGCAGGACTACATCTGCAAGGATGGAAAATGGGAATCACACAGTAGTGAAAGAGTTTGTTATCCAGGGATTGTCACAGCTCTGGGAGATGCAGCTATTACTCTGTGTTCTTCTCCTGCTCTTCTACATCATCATCCTACCTGCAAACTTTGTCATCATTCTGACAATCTGTAAGGACCCCCATCTGGGATCCCCCATGTTTTTCTTCTTAGCCAACCTGGCCTTCTTGGACATCTGCTACAGCTGTGTCACTCCACCAAAGCTCATGGCTAACATATTCTCTGGCCGCAGAACTATATCATATCTGGGATGTATCACTCAGATTTTTTTCATTCATTTTCTTGGTGCAGCTGAGATGTTCCTTCTCATTGCCATGGCCATTGACCGGTATGTGGCCATCTGCCAGCCACTGCGCTATGGTACTATGGTGACCCAAGTAGTCTGCTGGGGTATGCTGGCATGTTCATGGGTTGGAGGATTCCTGCACTCCATAATCCAGGTCATTCTCATCATCCCTCTCCCATTCTGTGGCCCCAATGAGCTCGACAACTTCTTCTGTGATGTGAGCCAAATCATAAAGCTGGCTTGCACCAGCACTTACATATTAGAATTTTTCATGTTTGTTAGCAGTGGCCTGGTAAGTGCTGCATGTTTCATCCTCCTCCTCATCTCTTATGGGGCACTGCTAATAAAGGTGAGGACAAGCTCAAGCTGTGAAAAGAACAAAGCCTCATCTACGTGCATCACCCACATCATCATTGCCTGCATCATGTTTGCTCCAGCCATCTACATCAACTGCCATCCCTTCCAGGACTATCCCTTTGACAAGGTGGTGGCCTTTTTCCACACCATGGTCTTCCCTCTGATGAATCCCATGATCTACACACTGAGGAACAAGGAGATAAAAGTTGCTATGTGGAGACTGATGAAGAAATATAAAAATTAGTGATTTTGCAATCAGTCCCTCTTCCCAAGATTCATGGGGCTCAGGGTTTTCATGGATGTGTAGATCTTATGCAAATAGGGTAGACATCATCGCTTTCTGACACTCCAATGAATTTATATTGGAGAACATGGATACTGTTTTGTGTTCCTTGTAGGAACCATGGTATTAACATGACAAAAATCATAAATATCATATATAAATATTGCCAAATAAAAAATGCCCCTCTTTTTTCACCGAGAGAGCAAAACCTTTATTTTAAAAAATAAAAACAATCAATCTCCTTGGGGAATGTAGCAGAGGAGAAAATCCATATCCTGTGTACTGCCCCCAGAAAATCATCATGGTGCCCCCTCCTTACCATACTTTCCTACGCATGTTTATGCAAATATATTTACTTCCCAATAACTGTACTTAGGATTGCAAAATGGGGTTGTCAGCCACAAGCTTCTAATCAACATCCTCGAAGTAGCCTTGAAGTATTGAAAATAAATGAAAAAGAAGTTTGGTTTTTAATAAGGCCCTTGGTAGCCTGTGGATGAGGTGTACCCAAGGGTCTAGCTTATCCTTTGATACACACCTCCCCACCTTCAGCTCTCCCAGGGCCAGAAGTAAGATAGCTAGGGAGGATGAGGAGACCTTCTGCTGCCTCAAGGGCTGTCATACACTTGGTGGCAGCAAGGGGTAAGTGGCAGCTACATCTTCACACTTCAGCCTTCTCTTTCTCCCACTATACATCTTCCTTCCTTCCTTCCTTCCTTCCTTCCTTCCTTCCTTCCTTCCTTCCTTCTGCAAGAAAGCAAGAGGAGCAGCAAGACGAATAGGGTGAGAGAGCTGGTGGCTGTATTCACTCCATAGCCACAAGGGTGGGATGGGCAAGGTTCTTGAATTCTCTCTGCTACCAATAGTGAAGTGGTAGCCATAGCTGCCAAGTTCTCCCTTTTTTTTAAGGGAAATTCCCTTATGCTGAATAGGTTTCCTCGCGAGAAAAGGGAAAACTTGGCAGCTATGGTGGTAGCACACCTGCCTTTCATGCAGAAGGCCACAGATTCAACCTCTGGGTTCTCCAGGTAGGCCTAGGGAAGACTCCTGTCTAAAATCCTGGATAGCAACTGCCAGTCAGTGCAGATAATACCAAGCTAGATAGACCATCTTCTTATGCTCTGCTTCTTCTCCTCATCAAATCAATACTAATTTGTTCATCTATACTGTTTTTCTCTCATTAGGAAACATACACTCATTGTTTTCTATGTTGCAAAAGATAGTCTAAAACTTGCATACATTTTAAAGAGAGAAGAACAATCATGCCTTTTCTCTTGGAGGAATTGGGATTCAAAAATAGAAAGGTAATATTTTGAGGTCCCTCTTCTGGAAAATTCATGTGTTTGCATAATTTCTGCTTCACAGGTCCATAATGTGGGTATCTGGGAGAGAACCTTTATGTATGTGTATCTATTTCCTGTGATTATTCATTCCCATTATTTATACATGGAATGGAATTGCAAGGTTCAGCATATTTGCTTTATTTACAAATATCCAAGCAAAGAATGACAGAAGCAAGCAGGCGCTCCTAAAGCAGGCAATAAATATTCAGAGAACAACTTCTGTGCTCTCTTAACTCCAGTTAGGTGCCAGGGTGCCTTCAGAATGCACCGAGTCCCCTAACATACAGTACCACAGTGGGGAAGAAATGAATTGGCCACAGCCTGGGGAGATAGGAAATACTGCTACCGATGGTGACGGGGAACCAGGAACGAGCAGGGAGGGTTTAGATTCCCAGCACACGGAGGGAGAGGAGGGGGCACAGGGAAGAGAACAGGGGATTTCTCAGACCATGCAAGGGTTAAGCTCTGGATGGAGGAGGTGCCACAGCCTGCCTCTCCTGCACAAGGAGGGCTGAAAGAGTGTGTGTCGAAAAACTTTCCCGCCTTTGCTGCTAGAAAAGGAGTCGGAAATCACTGGAGCCAACTGCCAATAGTGAGGAGAGCGGTGATGGCTAGGTCTCGTACTGCTTTGTGTAAATAGTTGTAAATAAAAGCTATAGAAACGACAAACTGTTGTTGCTGCTACTGCTTCTGCGTGAAGAGAACAACTGCACGTCCCTGACATTAGGCACTATAAGCAGATGATCTCTCTAAACTAACATTTTTGCTCGTTCTCTCTACCTACATCTGCCCCCAGCTGGATATTTCTTATCTCTTCCTGTATCTAATTCAAAAGATGTATATCTCTCTCATATATTGCCCAGAGAAGGAGAGAGTTCATGGCACACTGAGCACTCAGCCGAAACTATTAGCACACCAGTAACCTAACAAGGAGGACATTAGTAGCTAATCATAACATTATTTCTACTGTATTAAGTGGGGCAGCAAGTGAAAGAGCACTAAAATATGAAATGCACAGATGAGCCTCAAACTGATGCTTATTAAATAGAAATTTCACCACTCTATTTTTCCTCATTTTTTTTATTTCAGTCAATGACCCTCCTTGCAATCCTTTCACTAAAACAGGGAGGGCATTTGGAGGTGAGTGCTCAGCAGAAGCTGAACTGAATGCTGAATCCCTCTTGGAGGAGCATGCTTTCTCCCAGATATAATCACACTGAGACTCTGAGTTTAGGAAAACAAGGAAGCCAGTGTTTATTAGAGAAAATACATGTTAGGTGAAAAGAGATTACCAAGCTTTAGTCAAGAAAGTGCAGCTATTTCTGGCACTTTGAAAACTATACCAGTATGATAAACTTCTTTTCAATTGAAATTGACTTTTCATTTGCCTTTTGAAAAAGCAACAGCTGGACAAGATACCCAAATGATAACTGGACCCCTGCTTTCTTACAAACCAGCCAACCAATGGGTTGTATGCACTGTTTATATAACCTTGAGGTGAAACTGGGGAAGGGGAAACCCACCTTGTAGATGTTTCCTGTTTAACATCTCCACCATTATTTGACTGCAGAGCTATGCACTCTAAAAATGGAACAATGGAACCATACAGTAGTGGAGATGGGACAACTGAACCATACAGTAGTGGCAGAGTTTGTTCTCCAGGGATTATCACAGATCTGGGAGCTGCAGCTGTTCCTCTGTTGTCTCCTCCTGCTCTTCTATGTCATCATCCTACCAGGAAACATCCTTATCATTGTGACCATTTTGAAATATTCCCATCTGGGATCCCCCATGTTTTTCTTCTTGGCCAATTTGGCTTTGATGGACATCTGCTATAGCTGTGTCACCCCTCCAAAGATGATAGCCAACTTCTTGGCTGGCTGCAGAACCATCTCCTACAGGGGCTGCATTGCTCAGCTTTTCTTCATTCATTTTCTGGGTGGGGCCGAGATCAACCTCCTTATTGCCATGGCTGTGGATGTAGCCATCTGCCACCCACTGCACTATGCCACTGTGATGACCAGGGTGGTTTGCTGGACATTAGTTGTAGGTTCATGGGCAGGAGGATTCATACATTCTATAATCCAGGTGATTCTCATCATACCACTTCCTTTCTGTGGCCCCAATGAACTGGACAATTTCTTTTGTGACATCACCCAGATCGTCAAGCTGGCTTGCACCAACACTTATGCATTAGAATTTGTCATGTTTGTTAATAGTGGTCTGGTCACTACTGGATGTTTCATCCTCCTCCTCATTTCATATGGGGCTTTGCTGGTCAAGGTGAGGACAGGCTCGGGTCAAGGGAAGAGCAAAGCCTCCTCTACATGCATCACCCACATCATCATTGTCTTCATCATGTTTGGTCCGGCTATCTACATCTACTGCCGTCCCTTCCAAGATTTCCCCTTCGACAAGATAGTGGCTTTTTTCCACACTGTGGTCTTTCCTTTGATGAACCCCACAATCTACACACTGAGAAACAAGGAGATCAAAGTTGCTATGTGGAGACTGATGATGAAGTATAAAATTTAGGCAGGTATCTGAAAGGAGAGTCTATTGCTTCAGTGATCACTTTTATTTTACCTTATCATCCCAGTTTCTTGGGCCAATGTTGTAGTAACACAGTAGTGCCTTTATAGTGAGTACATACAAGGTAAATTTTAAGGGTGATATGAAATGAAGTATTTCTATGAAATAAAGTGATAAACGTGGGTGAAATGGATTTTCAGCACTGTAGTCTAATGAATTAACTGTGTAGTAAAGCTAGCACATATTTTTAATAACTTTGGAATAACTTGCCAAAACCAATCAAATCTTCATGCTGGAAAATGTTAGCTATTTTTGAGTCATTCAGATTGGTGCTGCGGTTTCACTCCCAAACCTTTGTGGTAAAATAGACTTCTTAAACAAAACTTGAAGGTGAATCTTTACTTGTCAGGATGGCAACAACTGAACAAGTTGTATTATTTATATATTGAGTTCAATACAATTTATTTCTCTCCCTTGAGCCCAAGAGAGGGTTGAGTCTTCTTGCTTCAAAAACACACACTTTCATAGCAATGCATAAATCATTAGTCCTTTGCTTGGCTGTCTTCATAATCCCCCCCCCCGACACAGCCTGCTTGAAGTCTTCACACTCCCATGTTCTCAGGCAACAAAATGACAGCAAGACACCCCCACCCTCACATTTAACACACCCCCACCCTCACACACACACTTTTAAAGGCAGTTAACAAGTTAACATTCAGCATATCTGTGACCTTGATTGGAGCCGCCTGCTTTGCAACTGTTACATTAATGTACATGTTCTTTACCCCGGTACAATTTATGATTTGTAAAATACATTTTCTACCAAATACAGCACAAAACTAACAAGAAACACTTGAAGCACATTTGTTTTCTTCACATCTTCCTCCTTGCACACTCCTCTAAGTGTTGGAAATGTTGAGAACATTCTCCTAATAATGATGAGTATTTGTAATAAGTAAAGTTTATCAACCTTTGTTCTAATCATTAGACATTCTAGGAATATTCAAGTGTAATCTATGGAGCAGAGGTGGGTATGTTGTGATCCTCAAGACTTTGCTGGACTCCAACTCCCATCATTCCTGACCAATGGCCATGCTAGCTGAAGCTGATGGGAATTGGTGTCCAGTGACACATCGTTGGGGTTCATGTGCCTAAACCTCCTATAGAGGAACCCTGTATTATTAAAATTGCACAGAAAACAAAGAACTGATAGATTTTTGTGCAATCCAAACTCATGATCTACCTATATTGAATGCCCTGATACCCTTTCTCCATATAGCTGTGCTTGATCTGATATGTAGAGATCTTTCCTAATCTGATTAATTAATGAGGGTTTCTGGAAGCTTTTCTGTGTGAAAGAAACAAGCAGAAGGTTCATGATGTTTGGGTTATTCCTTTAGAGAAGTTGAGCAGGAACGTAGGAAGGGGGGTGATTCGCACCGGGTGTCATCCCTGAGGGTGGGTGACAAAAAGGCACATGCAGCAAACTCCGGCCACTGAAGCTGGTTGAAACTGGTTCTTTTATCTCTTCTGTCAAGGTCATGCTCACTATAATAATGCCAGAAGGAGCCCGGGTTTCACTTTCCTTTCTGTCTTTCTTTCCTTCTGGTGTGGTGTTCTGTACAGTGGTACCTCGGGTTACGAACACGAGCCATTCCGGGACGCAGTCCGAACCCCGAAATGGCCATAACCCGAAGTGCCATTTTGCACATGCGCAAACTGCGATTTCCACGATTTCCGCGCTTTGCGCATGCGCAGAAGATGTGCACGGTGAAAATACTTCTGGGTTTGTGGAGTTCGTAACCCGAGGTGTTCATAACCCGAGGTACGACTGTACATAGTATGCTTAGTGTTAAGGTTTAGACTTAGGATAATTTATTATAAATTTAAATTCAGTCTGCTGCAACTGGAGTTCTTATGGACTGTGCCAATCCTGAATGTATTGGATTTCTGACCATTATCCTCATTTCCCTTCAGTAGCAGTAAAGCTCTGCTGGCTGAAATACAATTGCCTCTTGTCTATTTACTGGGAATCCTACAACGTGTTTAAGTTTTTACTCTGCTAACTATACGTTGGAGTTCTGCTCTGGATCATATTGAGTAGAATTTCATGACAGTAGCCAGTCATATTTTACTATTTAATAGCACCACCAGGGCCGGCTCTACGGTCAGGCTGGGTGGCACAGGGCGCCACGGCGCCGGCCCGGCAGGGGGGGGCGCCACACAGCTGTGCCTGCCCACCTGCCGACCACTCCGCCGCGCAGGAAGCCCGCCCGCCTGTCGCGCTGGAAAACGGGGCGATGGCGGAGGGAACCATCACACCACGGCGCCAGGGCGCCAAAGGTGCTGAAGACGGCCCTGAGCACCACAAAGCCAAATTAGGCAACACTAATCTAAATAACGATGACAAAGGACGAGATGGTTGGACAGTGTTCTCGAAGCTACGAACATGAGTTTGACCAAACTGCGGGAGGCAGTGGAAGACAGGAGTGCCTGGCGTGCTATGGTCCATGGGGTCACGAAGAGTCGGACACGACTAAACGACTAAACAACAATAATCTAAATAACCAATCATACAACTTCCCTGTAAGATATGGCTACATAAGATATGACAATTAGAATAAGATCTATTATTTGATTATTGATGTAAACCCCCAAAAGGTATTTTTCATTGTTATAAAAAAATACCTCTATCTTCAGTACATTTTACTTTATTTTATATTATTTTTATTTTATTGCTTTGGCTAGTGGCTGATGCAAATAAAGATTCTTCTGATTCTACATGAGAATGTTTCAGTGCTAGTTCATAACTGGGGTAATGCATTCTGCCAATGTGGAAAAGAGCAAATTTCTTCACTGCTGATAAGGATCCAGGGCAGGCCAGCACAACAGGCCTGACAGGATTTCAGAGCCCATCAAGCAAAAGCGGAGTCATCAAAAAGGCAGGAGTCAAAGAGTGACAACCCAACTAACAGTTGCAGTCAGTGCCGGATTTACATATAAGCTAAACAAGCTATAGCTTAGGGCCCCACTCTCTTGGGGCCCCCCAAAAATGTAAAGGAAAAAATATAAGATAAAAAACAAATAATGTAAAACCTACACACAGGAACAGTGTTTCGGGTTGTTTATGGACCTATTAGGTCCATAAATTACCATATAGCATATATTCAACACAAAAAACAACAACCATTTGTTGTTGACAAAGGACAGCTGGACATATAAAGGGCCCCATTACCTTCAGTAGCTTAGGGCCTCATCAAACCTAAATCTGGCCCTGGGTTGCAGTAGACCAGGCTTCCTCAACCTCTGCCCTCCAGATGTTTCGAGACTACAATTCCCACCATCCCTGTTAGCTAGGGATCATGGGAGTTGTAGGCCAAAAACATCTGGAGGGCTAAGGTTGAGGAAGCCTGCAGAAGACTGATCAAAAGTAGATGAGAGAAATTAACAATAATGCAACAATCATGTCAGCGAAAGCCAGGGATTATTCAGTCTCTAGTGTTGTTGGGCAAATGTTAACTCAGGGGTAGGAAACCTCTGTCCCATGGGTCAACCTTGTTCCTCCAGGGAGTCCAAGATGACTCATGAGGCCATCTTCTGCAAACCACACCCACTTGTCCATCATCTTATGTACTTGGGTGACATCACCTGATGAGTGGAACAGTGGGGTTCAATCCTGTTGGTGGTCTGCTTTGTCAGCATATTGCCTGAAGATTCAAGGGGCAGCACGAGCTATTTGAAATCCCTGTTTTAAACAGCCCCATGCTACTTTTGAACCTCCAAAAACTGATAATTTATAGGACTTCCAAACAGCCCCACATTGTACTTTGAAGTCCTGGCAGTTGAAGCTTCACAGCTGATTTTTCAATAAAGCCCTTGGTGCTAACTTTTTAATAAGGTCCTTGGGAGGCAATGGAAGGAGCTGCTCCTAAGGGCCCTGGATGTCCTTGAATAGGCAACTTCTTCTCCCCACTTTTGGCTCTCCTAGGGCCAGAAGCAATATAGCCATGGAGATGGATGAGGGAGTCTAGGGGTGCCTCAAGGACTGCCAGAAAATTAAGGAAGGTAATTGGGGATTGGCAAGAGGCAGTTTTCTCTCAATTCTACATCCCTTTCCTTATCCTTCCTTGTTCTTCTGCAGCTCTTCTTGGGGGGAAGAATAAGTTGAACTGTTTTTTGGCTCCATTCTTTCTTTCACTATAGCCCTTAAAGGAACAGGCACATTCCCTTCTGGACAAGGACTTTCTGGACAAGCACCTACAACACTTTAACCCATATATGAGTATTGGCACATCGTTTTTAAACAAAAGAAAGCATAGATATTGGGGGGGATACTTGCAAAAATGTGAAAAGTGGGAGAAATACATAGAAAAATGTGTACAAATTTTCATGTGAACTTTTTTTTTAAGGAGAGTTCACACACTGGTGTGGAAATTGGGGGAGTGAATTTAATATTTGGAAAATGAGCAGCAGAGAGAGAAAAATCAATGGATCTATCCATTTCTAGGTTACTCAGAACGTAAGCATACAAGAGTGAAGATCTGATCAGGAAGGAAACTAGGAATCATTTTCTTCCCTTACAATGAGGAGCCCATTGGTTGTTGTTAGGTTGTATCGATTCAGGGGGTCTAAGAGCTGAACTGTTAGATTTGCTAAATTATGCCATAGAGATCCCTGTGCTGTAGTTCCTATTGACTGAAATCACACACCAGTTTTTGGCTGAAATCACTACTAAGAAGGTTTGAATTCCACTAAGATCTTGCCTCGTGCTTGGCCATTTCTGTGGACAAGAATCACACATGGGTGCTGGAATCACACAAGAGTGATCCTGACCTGCTGTATTTATTAGCTAAAGCTGCGGAGACCAAATGGATCGACATGAGCCTTTTTCCTGCTCCCTGCTGCTTGTAGTACTGCAACACACCCAATTTTGGGGAGAATTGATCAGAGCTTCCTGCTGGCACTTGCTGGAATGGTATAACTTTGCACCTGGGTGGAACACAAAGGAATAATCAACTGCATCACTGGAGTACCTGTGAGTAAGGCCAAGGAACACACCCTTTCATTACCACATCTAGACCTTGAGAGGAAGTGGGAACGTTTGAAGTTGGTGGCAACTTTGTGGTTTTGTCTATGTTAATTTATGTTTTTGTCTGTGTTACTAGTGTCTTGATGCTGTCACTTGCTGATTTATATGAATAGTGTTGTTTGGCAATACACAAACAGGATCAGATTTAAGAATTAAGGGAGCTTTTGATGGAGCTTTGAGGAAGGTGATGGCCCATTTGCAGAGGGGAGAATAAATTTTACCAACAGCCAGGAAAGAGCTTATAGTTTATGGATTCCACATTAGTTAACCTTTGCTCTTCCTGATGTTTCTGAACTACAACGCCTGTCCTTCAATGACAACATGGCTAATGGAAGTTGTAGACTAACAACATTTGGAGACCCACAGGTCCCCTACCCTGATCTAACAATCAAAACTCTATCTATTTTTAAAATATATTCTGGAGTTATAAGAAGTACTGCATAAGATTTTGGAAGTTCTAAAACAGATTGTACAGGTTTCCTTATCTGCCAAACTCACCCCTTCCTTTTCCATAAATGACGTCCCACAGAGATATGCCACATCATCTACACTTCTCTGTGCAAAATTCAGTTGATCCAGACATAACTTAGAAGGTTCATCTTTTCTTGGCCAGCCTACTAACTGGCTGCATGTAGAGGAATGCATACAAGTGAGGGGGAGGGAATTCTGTGATAAATGTCTTCATCATTGTTCCATTTCAAGGCTATAATCTGCAAGGATGGAAAATGGGACTCATACAGTAGTGGTCGAGTTTGTTCTCCAGGGAATATCACAGATCTGGTTGGTGCAGCTGTTCCTCTGTACCCTACTCCTGCTCTTCTATGCCATCATCCTACCTGGAAATGTCCTCATCATTATGACAATTAGGCATGACCCCCATTTGGGATCCCCCATGTTTTTCCTCTTGGCCAACCTGGCTTTCATGGACATCTGCTACAGCTGTGTCACAACTCCGAAGATCATAGCCAACTTCTTGGCTGGCTGCAGAACCATCTCCTACAGAGGCTGCATGGCTCAGCTTTTTTTCATTCATTTCCTTGGTGGGGCAGAGATCATTCTCCTTATTTCCATGGCTGTGGATCGCTATGTGGCCATCTGCCACCCACTGCACTATGTCACTGTGGTGACAAGGGTGGTTTGCTGGGCTATGCTGCTGTGTGCATGGGCTGCAGGTTTCATACACTCCATGATACAAGTCATTCTCATTGCCCCACTGCCTTTTTGTGGCCCCAATGAGTTGGACAACTTCTTTTGTGACATCACCCAGATCATCAAGCTGGCTTGCACCAACACTTATACATTAGAGTTTGTCATGTTTGTCAACAGTGGTTTGGTCACAATTGCATCTTTCCTCCTCCTCCTCATCTCTTATTTGGCCCTCCTTGTCAAGGTGAGGAAGGGCTCAAGCCAAGGAAAGAAGAAAGCCTCCTCTACATGCATCACCCACATCATCATTATCTTCATTATGTTTGGCCCAGCTATCTATATCTATTGCCGTCCTTTCCAGGACCACCCGTTTGACAAGGTGGTGGCCTTTTTCCACACTGTGATCTTCCCTGTGATGAACCCCATGATCTATACACTGAGGAACAAGGAGATCAAAGTTGCTATGTGGAAACTGCTGAAAAAAATATACCAAAATCTCCAGACAAGTGAAAGATAACGATATCATAGTATTGCAATACCATAAAGAAGGCTGATCGCCAAAGAATTGATGCTTTTGAATTATGGTGCTGGAGGAGACTCTTGAGAGTCCCATGGACTGCAAGTAGATCAAACCTATCCATTCTGAAGTAAATCAGCCCTGAGTGCTCACTGGAAGGACAAATCCTGAAGCTGAGGCCCCAAATACTTTGGCCACGTCATGAGAAGAGAAGACTCACTAGAAAAGACCCTGATATTGGGAAAGATGGAGGGCACAAGGAGAAGGGGATGACAGAGGATGAGATGGTTGGACAGTGTTCTCGAAACTACGAACATGAATTTGATGAAACTGCGGGAGGCAATGGAAGACAGGAGTGCCTGATGTGCTCTGGTCCATGGGGTCACAAAGAGTCGGACATGACTAAACGATTAAACAACAACAAAATTGCAAAACTTGCTTTTATTCTTATGCTTTCTTGCACTTAATCATTATTCACCAGATTTCTTACACCCCCTTTGCTTAGTGAATTCCAGAGACTGCAGTAGATTAACAGTACAGTGGTACCCTGGTTTTCAAACAGCTTAGTTCACGAACAACTTGGAAACTGAACGTTGCAAAACCGGAAGTAGGTGTTCTGGTTTGCGAACTTTTTTTCAGAAGCTGAACATGCTCCGTTTTGAGTCCCTCTGTTTCCCTTTTGAGTTGCTAATTTGCTTCCCTCTGTGTTTCCTGTTGCACTGCTAATTTGCACCCCCCATTGTAATTCAAGCCTTCCATTTCCGATTGCAGTGTTCTGAGCTGATATTTGGAGCTGATATTTGGTGTTTTTTTGCTACAGGATTTGTTTTGCCTTTTTTGTTTTGAAGCTTTTTCAGTTAATTTGTTTATGTGACTGTGTGGATCCCAGTTCAGCTACTGATTGATTGATTGTGTGACTGCAGAAATGGTTAAAAGCCCCCCCCCCATGCAAACAATGACTATCAACAGTGCAGATAAGAGAAAACAATTAATTTTTATTATCTATAATACTGTTTTATTTATTTTATAGTATATTACTTTTATTATTGCTTTCCTTTTATGGATCAATGGTCTCGTTAGATAGTAAAATTCATGTTAAATTGCTGTTTTAGAGGTTGTTTTTAAAAGTCTGGAATGGATTAATCTATTTTGCATTATTTTCTAAGGGAAAGCACACCTTGGTTTTGGAATGCCTTGGTTTTGGAACAGTCTTCCGGAACGGATTAAGTTTGAGAACCAAGGTACCACTGTAACACTTTTATTGTCTAAAAGTAACTATACAACAGCCCTAACAAACTTACTGCTGCAGATCATATTTGTGCACCAGTCCTTCTGCCCTAGTCCTAGTTTCATTTTCCATGTCATACCATATAAGCCATTGCCTCTCTGTTCAGGATCACCTGTCACCACATTTAATCTAAACTACAAGTCACACAAACATATTTTAACAGCTTCCCATCCTTGAGGTGGTGAGTGGATGATCAGTCACCTCTAATAACACCTGGGGACTATTCTGCCCCATTACTGGTTGCTATTTCTATCTAAACAATTAATAATCTCTGTATTGTGCAGGTTTCCTATTCACCCCGCCTCTAGAGGTGACCACCTCCATGTTCAAAGATGGGAAGCAAGCTTCTATAGGTGGTTTCTGGGCCTGGGCTTCTGTTGATGTTCCAAGATCTTGGCATGTTGACAAGCTTTGCTCTTTTGATTGTATGGTTCAACATAATTCTGACATAAGTTGCATATGTCTTCTGCTCCTTCTAAATGGGCAGCAAGGCCTATAAAGGTTGCCAATTTCTCCACCAGCACATGAACGTGACCCGTCTTACAGTCTTCAAGCATGTGGCTGGTGAAGAGGGTGGCCAGCATGGCATGGTGGAACTAGCCATCATGTTCTCACAACCACCTCAGATGTGCTTTTGATATCTGAAGAAGTGTGTCTTCATCCCCCTGTGTATACAAAGCTGCATGTGAAGCTTTATAGACAAGTTCTAAAAAGGAAGTTCTACAGGAAAGGCGGCTTTCTCTCTCCACATGCATTCATTCTGTCCTTGATTAATGTATGGAAAAGGACTATATGTTGAATCTCAGTGTGGGAACCTCTGGTTGCCTGATTATGGAGTTAGCTCCCTATCTCTCTGCTCAGCCTGCTTTGCAAGGCAGACGATGATATGTTTTAATTTCCTTAAATCTTTAAGCACAAACATATTATACTGCATGGGAAGATCCATAGTAACACATAACAATTATCCATACGGTAGTTGCATATTGTTTGCCAACTTCATGGTGTAATAACTAATAGCTTGCCAAAGTAATCACACATTAAGGCTGGGCAAGACTTGGTGTGGTATTCAACTAGTTTGAGCAGATCCATTGAAATTAATGAGCATGATTAAGTAAAGTCCATTACTTGCAACAGGTCTACTCTGAGTAAAATATAGTTGGATGCCACATGTGAAGCCAATCCGCTCCATTCCTTCATGTGTACACTATAGTCCATCTGTGGACTCTACTTCCTTTACTCTTCATAATGAAGAGTGTTTCTAATAAATAAACTTGTATGACAATTCTCCATCATCTAATCTATTTCTTATGCCACTTTGTTATGGATATGCAGGTGGAGACTGCAGTGGGTCCCCATAGTATTAAGGTTACACACAAGGCAAAGTGTTGGTAACTTTTGAAAGCCTAATAAGATACTACCTGAAAGGCATGGACAATGTTCATCTACACTTCTTGATCCCGTCATCCAATAATGTCTAGTCAGGTACATGTTATGAGTCATTGCACTGAGTTAGGGTTACCATATTTTGAAGAGCAAAAAAGAGGACTCTATAACGACTCTTATTTTAAATACCTCTGTTATATGTAGGCTATAGAAGCTGTGATATATTGCTGAGGGGGGCAGGAGAAGAGAAGAAGAAAGCAAGTCTTCAGCCACCAGTTATGCCTATGTCTCATCCAGAAATTATAGCCAAAGACATTTTTGCAAATTTAAAAAATCCATCCGGACAAAAAGTTTACCCCTAAAAAAGAGGATATGTCCTGGAAAAAGAGGACACATGGCAACCCTAACTGAGCAGACAGATTCACACCATACATTTAAAGCACATTCAGCACACATCTACAGCACATGGCTTCCCCCAAAGAATCCTGAGAACTGTAGTTTGTTATGGATGATAGGAACTGTAGCTCTGTGAGGTGGAACTAGAGCTCCCAGGAAGCTACTACAGTATGTACTTTAAACCTGAAGAAATGTGAGCTTTGCATTCAAGTTTAATTCTAGTTTTTACATCATCATCATCAGGCTGGGAGAACCGCCAGGTTTGCAAAAATACAACAATAAAATGCAAAATAACCTTAGGGGAAGGCACCCCCCCAAAAAAACCCCCCACATAACTCTGCTGATTAAGTACTGAGCATGTTCACCAGCCTAGGGGTTCTAAATTCCTTTTTGAGTGGAAAGGGGAAGGAATGGAATATCCTGAAGTAAGGCATGGCTAGTTGAAACAGTGCACAAATGGTTGTAAATTTTTCTCCATGGACACGCTCTTCTGCCTTATTCCTTGGATAAATGGTTGTTGGACTAGGGCCCAGATCAAGGCCTACTGCTTCACCATTTCCAATCCCATCCCAGAGTTCACCTGCACTTTCTCCATCTGATTCACTATGCAAACTTTTTAATGAGCTCCCTGAAGACTGATAGCTGGGGTGTCTCTGCCTTGAGTCTCTTGAGCTCTTACTATGGCAGCTTCCAGTATCTGTGTGCCAAGGCCTTTAGATGAGCAGGGAAGTATTTTGTTATTCCCAAAGAGGAAAAGAATGTGACCCTTTTCACTGCCCTTTACCCCAGAGGAAGAATAAGGAATTGGTTCTTTTTTTCTTTCCTTCCTTACAATGTTCAGATTTTAGTTATTATTTTTTCAGGTTGCAGGGCTAGATCTTCAACAATCAAAAGCATTTTGTCCTCACTCACACATCCCTGATCACACATACATTATGTGTTAACTCATGTGTAAGCCCATGCTGCCACAGAGGTGTGATATGAGCAAGATCTTGGGCCCACAGTTTTGCCACAAGGCAGGGGTGTTCAGCTATGTTAGTCAGAGATGAAACAATGAGAAAACAAAGAAAGCCAGGCAAGCTGTTGATCATTATCGTTCTGTTTGCAAGCAGACTCCCACTGACCATGCAAGGAGAAGAAGGGACCAGAACAAAAGCATGTTAGAATTTTTTAACCCTCAGATAGTACCCACCCTTGTAACAGAAAAGCTACCCCCAAAATGGCAGAGAAAAGGGTTGTACCTGTAAATCAGGACACACTCAGATTTCATGTTTCTCCAGCATATTTACGAGTCTGTTAATCAAGATGCTTGACAATACCTTTTTCCAAACCAGTTTGAGATACCCTTTGAAACAGTGAATACATTGACTCCAGAATCCATTTTCAAGCACCTGTTTATTCATACATTGATACCGGTAGCTGCTCTTTGGGCAAATCTGTGGGGATAGTTATCAATACTTGTTAAACCAGAGGGGAAGCTTGGGAAGGATTTCCTGCTATGTGGCTGGAGGAGTCTCAGTGCTGACTAGGGGTTAAACATGACTGTTGTATTGCTCTCTGTTTACAGCTCAGGCTTTACTGGTAAAGCAGGTTCTCTCCATAGGAGAGAGCATGGGTTGCGGCTGGGCTAACAAGACGACCCAGGGCCTTGGGGGGTGGGTCTGATATTTGGCTTTGATTGGTGGTTTAATTGTTGCTGGGGATTTTTTCCTTGTTGCAATTTGATGATTGACAGCCCTTGCTTGGTTTAAGCTGAAGGAGCAGTTTGTGCTACCTCTTTGCTGCTTGCTTCGAATCTCCCGCCCACCCTCCGCTTCATTTAGGCCCCTTTGCTTGACCTTGCAGTGCCTGTCTAGGTGGTCGCCTGTATTCAGGGGCCTGGTAGGAATTTTGCCATTTGACTGATTGGCTGGTGTCAGGTGGTTTTTGCCTACCATGCTGCAATTAGTCACAACTTGTAAGGTTGCGGTTAGTCATTGGTTCAAATAATTGGTCGAGGGGTACGGATTTTGGCTGGGCCTGACCCTCATGTGATTGCTGCTGCCATATAGAAGTATTCCGTTAAAGGAATCCCGGGCTCCACATGTTTGTCTGTTTATCCCCGCTAGGGGTCAGGACCACGCATGAGCCTCGGGGAGCATCTGGGGAGAGGACAAAGAAGGGCTTGTGCCCCCTGCCCTGTCCTCTCTCAGGGGGTGCTGACTTACTGACTCCCCTACTAGGCTAGAGGGAGTCAGATCTGTCCCAGGCGGGAGACAGATGGCTGGGAACCAATGACTAAGCAACCACTCACATTTAATTGATTGTATTTTAATAAAAAAGTTGTGGCCAAATTTTAATGCCAAAAACCTTAACAAAATTATGGTGTCTGTGTGAGTTATTGGGGGGTCCTCTTGGTGCCTCGGCACGCAAAAAATGATATTTCATTAATTTTTCCATAACAGTTACAAGCTGGTCACTGAGGATATGTGCACCATATATTTTTAAAAGTACATTTAACACACATTTCTCCCCTCAAAGAATAATGGACCCTGTAGAACAGGGAATAGGTTACTGAGAGCTATAGCTCTGTGAGGTGTAACAGTGCCCCAAATTATTTGTGGGAAACAATGTGCTTTGAATGTACTTTAAAGGTATAGTGTGTATGTAGCCAGAGTCCCCATTAAAGTTAAAGATAAATTGGCATATTATTATTAAAAGGTAAAGGGACCCCTGACCATTAGGTCCAGTCGTGACCGACTCTGGGGTTGCGGCGCTCATCTCGTGTTATTGGCTGAGGGAGCCGGCGTACAGCTTCAAGGTCATGTGGCCAGCATGACAAAGCCGCTTCTGGCAAACCAGAGCAGCACACACAGAAATGCTGTTTACCTTCCCGCTGTAGTGGTACCTATTTATCCACTTGCACTTTGACGTGCTTTCGAATTGCTAGGTTGGCAGGAGCTGGGACCGAGCAACAGGAGCTCACCCCTTTGCAGGGATACGAACCACTGACCTTCTGATCAGCAAGCCCTAGGCTCTGTTGTTTAACCCACAGCACCACCCGTGTCCCCTATTATTATTACAAAGCATCAAAATGGCATCAGAAAGTCAAATGGCTGTCACAGGGCTTATGGAAGCCTGGACTGTGTAAAATGTGTGGGTCTGGGATTACACATCTTTTCTCTCCTCCAAAAATAATCATTTGTTGTTGTTGTTGTTGTTTAGTCGTGTCCGACTCTTCGTGACATACTCTTGGAGAAACAAAACTCTGATCTACATAGATCTTCAAGATAAGATTCTGGAGGCAGAACATGGAATCATTTAAATGTAGTGGTCCAGTATTTTTTGATATAGTTTTAATGGAAGGGCAACAATGATTCCCCATTTCCCCATTTGTGAATTTCTGCCTGAAAATGGTTTAAGGCTAGGCACATATTCAGAGCAGTGAACATTTGATCCACCACTCAGAGGTCAGTATTTTGGGTACATGGGTACCTGCATGTTTCTAGTGACATATGTAACAGGGTTGCCAGATCACCTGAGCACCTGGGTAATGATATAGCCACAAAATGTCTTGATAATATTAATATGATATACTTCCTTCCTTCCTTCCTTCCTTCCTTCCTTCCTTCCTGATTAATAGAACTGGAGATTATTCAATTGGTTGAGTGCACACACATAGTTCAGAGATTACCCTGTTTTTGATCCCTTGCCACCTACCCAAGAAACCAAATGAGAAGTCAAACCAACCAACGATGCACCCCTGAGGACAGCTGTGTGTCACATCCCTTAGTGATAAAGTATTGTTTTCTTCTCTAGCACCATTGGAGCAGATAACACACAACTAATGCAGTCAAGCAGATATATCATCCAAATAGATATTGTCATCCACACACCAGCCACAGGCAGAGGAAGGAACTGGATCAAGCAGCTCCATGCTGATGATGATCAGGACAGAAGAAGTTGCTGTAGCAACCTCAAGGAATTTCTGTTGGATTTTGGAGGTGGGTGAGAAACCATTTGAGGATGTATTGCATTTTTCCAGAAGGCAGGTGGAAAACAATGGGAGGAATGACATATTGCAAACATCTCCAAAGAGCTCTCCAGCCATTTCCATCAACTAATCTTCCCTTTCCCATTCTCTAACTTCACATGCCTTTTGGTGGATAGACTGCTGAGGAACACTGGAGTAGTGTGAAGACTGGTCAATATTATTATCATGTAATTGTCCATCCAGAACACTGGAGACTACATAATATACCCAGTTTCTGATATGGCATGCCTCTAAGAGGTCTACTGCACTCGTGTTATATTTGTGGGTTTCCTCTAGGCATTGGTTAACCATGGCAGAATACTCACCTTGCCACAGTCTGATCTGTAATAGAATAGTCCCAGGATGCTTTCAGTAGACTGAGGTTTGGGCAGTTGTGTTCCTTGCTAAGTGAGAATATAAGAATGTGAGAAATTAGAACTGTCATTCTACATCAGTCAGCAACTGCATACCCATGGCAGTTTGTTCAATTTTCCTGGTGTTTCCCTGTTGATTTCTGCATGTAATTGGAGCTTTCACATGACATAAAAGCCACTTCAAGAACTATAGAGGAATATAGTGAATATTGAGTGCTCATTTCCGTATTAGTTGCAAATGATTTTTTTTCCCTCTGGAAAGGAATAACATGGAAACTAGGACTAAACAGCACTATGGTTCTGGAAGTGATATTTGTAAAATATCATGTGAATGCAGAAATCAACAGTTCGAGAAATGGGGAAATGGAATAAACTGTAGTGTGATTGCAGCTTGTGACATCAGGCTGAGCACTCTGACTTCTTATGGTGACTAACCAGGTGTTTCTTTGGAAAGGAAACACAAAATAGGGGAAGATAATGCATCTGGCCTATTAATAATTAAATCAGAGCAACACACAATTTTAAGGTAAGTCTTTGCACGACAAAAAAGAAGTGGATACAGTTCAGTAATGAACATAGACAATGAATCTATCATATCCACCTCTCTGTGTGTGCACATTCCTGTGATGCAGTCTCAGTCAAACCCCCTGCCGGTGAAGCTGATGCTAAATGAAACCACTGCGTAAGGGCACATGGCAGCTACCACTTTCTTCTCCATGGGCTCCTCTGTGTGGTAACTTCTCCTTGGAATCTTCTCTAATCTCCTTCTGCAGATCTGGAGTACCCAAATGGGTAGTTCTTCAGATATTCCACAAATTTAGATTGTATTTTGGAAAGTGGTCTGCTTCTTAGGAAGATAGATACAGTGGTACCTCTACTTACGAATTTAATGCGTTCCGAACACACATTTGTAAGTCGGAAAAAATTGTAAGTCGAATCCCATAGGAATGCATTGGGAGAAAAAAATTGTAAGTCGAAGCAACCCTATCTAAATATTCATAAGTAGAAAAAAATCCTATCTAAACAGCATCCAAGATGGCCGATGGAGCTCCATTCGTAAGTAGAAACATTCGTAAGTAGAGTTATTCGTAAGTAGAGGTACCACTGTAGTTGGAAAGGTGATGATGATGATGATGATGATGTGTGTGTTGTAGGACAATATATTTTAGAGGAGCTGCATTGATGGGGAAGGGCCATAGCTCACTAGTAGAGCATCTGCTTTCCATTAAGAAGATCCCAGGTGCAATCCCTGGCAACTCCAAGTAGGAGTGTGAATTTTCTCCTCTAAAACTCTGAAAAACCACTGCCAGTCAGTGTAAACTATACTGAGCTATATGAACTAATGGTCTGACTCAATATAAGGCACCTTGCTGTTTTCCTAAAAGAGGTGTGTGTTTGCACCACAGCCCTTCAGATATCTGTTGAATTAGATTGGACAATGGTCAGGGGTAAGGAGCTGGACTCTGCAGAGCCGCAGGTTCTCAACTCCTGGTGCAGATAATACTGAGTTGGATAGAGGAATGGACTTAGTATATGTCATCTTCCTATGTTCCTATGGATAATGTATGAACAATTAGGACTGGGGTCCCAGGACCCAGTCAAGAATAATGGCAGCTGACACATAGCTACACCCTTTGCTAAGGCTATAATGGAAGTATCTCATTACCACCTTTTTCTCTCTTTCCAGTTTTTACAGTGATTTGCAAGAAGACAATGGCATGGGGAAACCAGACAATGGTGAATGAGTTTGTCCTTCTGGGCCTCTCTGAAATTTGGGAGGTCCAATTGGTCTTCTTTATCGTCTTCCTCCTCCTCTACGTGGCTACTTTCTTCATCAACATTCTCATCCTCTCAGCTATTTTCAGATGTCGCCATCTTTCAGACTCACCCATGTTCTTTCTCCTGGGTCATTTGGCTTTCCTGGACCTCTGCCTGTCCTCCTTTGCCACTCCAAGATCTCTTTTTGATTTCCTCGCCCAACACCATGTCATTTCCTTCCATGGTTGCATGGCACAAATCTTTTTTCTTCATCTCTTTGGGGGCAGTGAGATGCTCCTGCTGATAGCCATGGCCTATGACCGGTATGTGGCCATCTCCCACCCTCTCCATTATGCCACACTCATGAATCGGCGGCGATGCATGGGGCTTGTGCTAGCCTGCTGGACTGGTGGGCTCCTCCACACCACTGTGCAATTGGTTTTTACAATTAATGCACTTTTCTGTGGACCCAATCTTGTGCACAATTTCTTCTGTGACATCCCCTTTGTCATTAAGTTGGCCTGCACTGACACATACCTCCTGGAAGTCATGATGGTCACCAACAGTGGCATTATGTCACTAATGTCTTTTGTTGCTCTGCTTCTCTCATATGGATTCATTCTTTATACCATCTGCTCTATGCCCCACTCTAAAAGGACCACAAAGACTGCTTCCACATGTACCTCTCACCTCATTGTGGTTACCATGTACTTTGGGCCAATTATGTTTATTTACCTGCAGCCATACAGTCAATTCATGGCCGATAAAGTGCTCTGCATCTTCTACACCTGTTTCACCCCCTTGCTGAACCCAACTATCTATGCTTTGAAGAACAAGGAGATGAAGGTTGCTATGGGAAGTCTGCTGGCAAGGCTTTCTGGGAAGGTTTCCACTCAAGGCCAGCCCTATCATTAGTCAGCATGAGATGGCCACTTCGAGCAGCTTATTTTGGTTGTCACAAAAGAGAGGCAAAATCAATAGTTATTTAATTTTACTGCTCACAGTGTGGAGAACCCAACTATCTATGCATTAAAAAACAAAGAAATGGAGGCTGTCATTGGCAGTCTGTTGGCAAGGATTTCTGGACAGGTCTCCACTTAGGAATGAACACAGCACTAGGCAGCCCAAAGCCGCCACCTCTTGAAATTGAATTTGGGTGTCACGAAAGAGCAACAAATTTAATTTACTGATCTTCTTGCATTTATACATGGGGTGGAGAAAGTGGTTAGGGAGAAGTTTTTCTCCTTTTCTCCTTATTCTAGAACCCGGGCTCATACAGTGGAGCTGAAAATGAAGTGCTTCCTTACACAGCGCACAGCTGATGGGTGGGGAAGCTAAGCTTTAAAAAGTCTTTTAAATAAACCTTATTCAACATTAGCTCCACCCCACCCCTAAATTGATTTGGGCCTGGATGTAGACCAGATGTTCTCTGGGTAGCCCCGGGTCAAATGGGGTGCTGGGTTCCACCCTAGGATTTCTTTTATTTTCTACCTCAGCTACCAAAATAACCTGACCAGCCACTGGTGTGCAAAGACCTATGCAGCTTGGGGACCAGGATACCAGAAAGACCATCACATCCCTTATTTACTAGGCCAGGGCATCTGGCATGTATCATTTTATCGGGAGGTCCTGAATATTGTTTTTAATCCAATCAGTACTTATTGATGTTTTAATAAATATTCTATTCTCCTTTACATCTACAGGTGTGGCAGTTGATGTGCTAGACCAGTGTCTGGCTTTGGTAATAGACTGGATGAGAGCCAATAAGCTGAACCTCAATCCAGATAATACAGAGGTGCTGTTAGTAGGTGGTTCCCTAGACAGGTTGGATGGGAGACTGCTTCCTCTTTTGGGGGTTACTCTCCCTGTGAAGGAGCAGGTACATAACTTGGTGGTGCTCCAGGACTCATTCACTAGGAAGCGTTCGAGGTATCTGGGGGTACCAATTGCCCATAATTTGAACAAAGTTGTAGCAGTCTAATTAGAGAACGGTTTGTTTGTTTATTTATTTATTTGTTCCTTAGTTTTTATTATATACTAGCTGACCCGGCCACGCGTTGCTGTGGTCCTTTCCTGTGACAAAAACAAAAGGGTTAAAAACAGGACCACATTATCTACCTGGCCCTGCAAGGGCCTGGCAACAAAAGGCGCGTTCTGAAGCACCCGAGTTGTTCAGTTCCATAAAAATTCCAGGAAGTGGCAAGGGGAAGGTAGGGGGTTCTAAATCGGGGGGGGGATTGGGCACTGCAAATATCTGAGGACATGGTTGTTGTTATTGTTTTTAAAAAAGACGTAGAGGGTTGCATTCAGTCGTAGTATACGTGAAATGGAGGGGAATAGCCCCCCTTCAGATCCCCCTGAGCCTCAGAGTCCCTCTGATTCGAGGCGAGATACTGTGGAGATGGCAGGTTTCATCCCTGTGTGTCCCCCCCCACCCTGTTCTGACCCATTACGTATCCCTACTCCCTATTCGGCCCCCACCCCAGGCAGGCCCTTACCTCCACTTGGCAATGTTGGTTTTTTGGTGGGGGATTTTTTGGGGGGGGGTGTAGTGGTGCTAAATGGTAAAGTAAAAACCCCTTGCCATGCAGGGGCCTACATAAATCAAAGGCTGTGCTGCGGCCTGATAATGGCCGCTTTGGTGGTTTCAGTTGCTTGGTTGATGATGTCATTTGGTTTGTGGGTGTGGCTTAAATTTCACAGGAAGGGAGGGGGTGGAGGAGGGTATAACACCACTTGAGGGCGCTGTTTGACTTGGTGGAAAACCAGGTCTGTATCTGCCCAGGTGTGTGATTTGAGGGATTTTTGTCCCCAACAACGCTTGGGGAGTGGCCTGGATCGTTGTGTCAAAATTTCAGGATGATCGGTCAAGCGGTTACGGAGAAAAGTGGAACCTGCAGTTTCACGATTTTTAGATTTTTATATATATAGATAGATTTTTCTCCTCCTCCCCTAATTAGAGGTGGATATCATTCCATTCAGATAGGTGGTAGAATCACACACATTTGGGACAGGGAGAGAAAATCACACCCCTATTTACCCTCCTTTTTTTAAATCTCCTACCATCTACCCAGAAAACCAAACCTGAAGTCAAACCAAGGCACAATGCAGCCTTGAGGGCAGCTGCATAAATCTTGCTTTAGTGACAAAAGTATTACTTTCCTCCCTCTTGCTCTGTAAGAGCAGATAAGGCACTAACTAAAGCAGCCCCCTTTGGGGGGGATGAGCAATTAATTACACACACACACACACACACACACACACACACACACACACACCCCACTGTCTCTTGATTTGCTCTTTAGCCTGCCTTTCAAGCAGAGATCACATCCACACAGATAACTCATCCCCACACCACTCATAGGCAGAGGAAGAAACTGAATCAAACAGTGCCATGCTGATGCTGAACTGAACAGAAGAAGCTGCTCCAGAAAACTTCAAAGAATCTCTGCTGGGATTTGCAGGTGATATAGACCATTTGAGGGGGTGTTAGGTTTGTCCAAACACAAGTGCCTTTGGGAAGAATGACACGTTGCAGACTCCTTCAAGGAGCTCTTCAGCAGTTTCTGCCACCTAAACTTCTCATTTCCAACTCCAGCACCGCACATGTCTTTTGGTGGTTGAATTACTGATGGAATATGGGGCAACATGGGAACTGGTCAGCATTGTTGTGACATACTCATTCATCCAGAAGACTGGAGAATATGTATTACATTGAGTACTGGGGCGACATGCCTCTGATTGTTAGGGAACAGCAGCGGGAGAGGGCTTATTGTATTAATGTCCTTTTTGTGGGTTTCCTATAGGTGCCATCAAAAGGCAAAACACTCAGTGATATGGGCACAGCCTGGTCAATAATGGTTTGGGTCCAGCATGTTGTTGGAATCCTTAGGTTGGGGAACTGGTGTTCTTTGCAAAGTGAAATATAAGATCTTAAGAAATCAGAGCTACCATTTCAGATCAGACTGTGGCTTGTATATGCATGTTTATTCCACTTTCCCAACAGTTCCCTAACTGTTATTTTTTACATTACATTTGAGCTTTCACGTGATGCAAAATCCACTTTCAAAATAATAGAGAAATATAGCATAGGTTTAGCACTTATTTCAATACTATTTCCAATGATTCCCCCATGTCCCCGGCAGCAAATAACATAGAAATTAGCACTAAAGTTTGTGCCATATTCTAGTGTAGGTCTGAAAGTGCCTTTTGCATTGTATGAAAACTCAAAGATAATGTGAAAATTAACATTTAGAGAAACATTGGAAAAGGTGACCAACTACTGTAGATGAGGACTCCATTTTCTGACAGTACCTAACAAGATTCTCCTTTGTAAGAGAATAATAAAATAAGACATGGTAATGCATCTGAACCTGTTAATAATTCTGTCAGTTTGGTTCTGCCTCTGAACACGGTGTCATGGATAGAAGTCATTGAGGTGTGTGGTGTGTGTGTGTGTTAATATAAATTTTATTTTATTCTCTTCTCTTATAATCTATTCTATTCTTACTGAATATAACAATATTCTGAGACAATAACTCCTTGGGTATGACCTGCCTAGCTAGTTCTTCTTACTTTGCACAGCAGAACACAAGGGCTGTAACATCTATAATGCTGTCTACTAGTGATCTTGGCACCAACAGGGCTGTAGCCGAAACAGAGCTGCTGATGAACAAGAGTGAATCAGCATCCTCAGTGGAACCCCAAGGTTAACAGAAGTGCCACAAATAAAATAGGGAAACACCAATGAAGCTGAAAGGGGAACAGGCTGGGGGGCGGGGGGCGCCAGGGGGGTGCCGTGCTGCTGTGCCTGCGGAGGCGGCACTGCGCCCTCCAGCCAGCTGCACTGGGAAACGGGGTGGGGGGCGCGCCAGGATCATCACACCATGGCGCCCGGGTGCCCGATATGCTTAAGACGGCCCTGAAGAGGAAACAGATGAAATAATGTACTGGAGGCAATGATGGCCACCAGCTTGGATGGCTTTAAAAGAGCATTTGAGGCATTCATGGAGGCAGGGCTATCAGAGGCTACAAGTCATGATGGCTATGGTCTGCCTCCATGGTCAGAGTCAATATGCTTCTGAATACTAGTTGCTGGAAGCCACAGCAGGGGAGAGTGCTCTTGTGCTCAGGTCCTACTTACAGGTTTCCCGCATGAATCTGGTTGGCCACTGGGAGAACAGGCTGGATGCTGTAACTCTGCTTACACTTCCAGCAGTCCTTCATGTGCAAGGAACTGTGGAATGGGTGAAGAAGAGAAAGACCAGGGCTCCAGCTCACCAGCTCACATTTCCTTAAAACAGAGGTGGAGGGTGACAACTAAAATCCTAACATGCAGTCACTGCTACACCCCCTGGTGGTGGAGCTGCCCAGGGCCGTCCTCAGGCCTCCCCCAGGAGCTTCGCCTGGGGAGTGGGAGCCTGGGGCCGCCTCCTCCGCACCTCTCAGTTTTTGAGCGGCTTCAGGCCACTCTCCGGAGGTGTGCAGGGAGCGCGAGCCTGGGGCTGCCTCCTCCACACCTCTCAGCTCCCCGCGCACCCCTCCTGCCCGCCTCACTCACAGGGGGCGCCAGAGGGATCTTGGCACCAGGGCGCCAGATATGGTTAAGACGGCCCTGGAGCTGCCACTAAGTAAAGAGCTGCGGAGGGCACAAAGCAGCTTATGCTTTCTTCTCCACAGTTTTCTCTGAATGGTAACTTCCTCTTAGAATATCCTCTAATCTCTGCTGCACCAGATCTAAAGAACCCAAAGGGATTATGCTCCAGGCAGTGCTATTTTTCTGGAAAAAGAGGTGCTGGAACTCACCATGAACACCTCCCTCTTTCTATTAGAATGACAATGACACCCATTGTCATTGTTTTGGAACACACCTGAGAGGTGCCAGAACTGAGTTCCAGTGAGTTCCCTCTGTTTACACAGGGTTTTTTTTGGAAAGTGGTCTACTTCTTAGGAAGATGGGTAATTAGGGAATTGGGGTGTATGCACGAAGCTATGGGCACAAGACAGTATATTTTAGATGATCTGATAAGATGAAGGGTCATAGCTCAGGTGTAGAAAGTCCCAGGTTCAACCTCCAGCATTCCTTTTTTGTCAAAAAACCCTGAAGTACTACTGCCAGTTACTACAGACTATACTGAGTTAAATGGACCAATGATTTGACTTGAAATACTGCAGCTTGCTGTCATCCTAAAAGGTTGGTCTCTCCCTGTGGGGTGGGGTGGGGTGGGGTGGCGACTCCAACTCCCATCAGCCGCAGCCAGCATGCTCATTTTGGGGGATGATGATGTGAGGTGAAGAACATCAACATCTGATGAGCTACAGGTTCCCCATCCCTTGTGAAGACAAAACTGAGCTAGATGAAGTGATGGCCTGACTCATTATAAATCACCTACATATGTCCCTGTGATAATGCATGAAGCACTAGGCCAGGAGTCCCAAGACTCAGTCAAGAATAACGTCAGATAATACAAAAGCACACCCTTTGCTGATTTAACCTAAGACTGTAATGGAAGTATCTCATTATTGTCTCTTTTCTCCCTTCCAAATTTTCACAGTGAAAAGCAAGTAAGGAATGTCAACAAACCAGACAATGGTGAATGAGTTCCTCCTGCTGGGCCTCTCTGAAACCTGGGAAGTCCAAATCTTCTTATTTGTTTTCTTCCTTCTCCTCTACATGGCTACACTATTCACTAACATCCTCATCCTCTCAGCAATTTTCAAGGATCACCACCTTTCAGACTCACCCATGTTCTTTCTTCTGGGTAACCTGGCTTTCCTGGACCTTTGCATGTCTTCCTTTTCCACCCCAAATCTCTTTGATTTTCTTTCCAAGCACCATGCCATTTCCTTCCATGGCTGCATGGCCCAAATCTTCTTCCTCCATCTCTTTGCAGGCAGTGAGATGCTCCTACTGATAGCCATGGCCTATGATCGGTATGTGGCCATTGCCCATCCCCTCCGTTATACCTCACTTATGAGCCGATGCCATTGCATGGGGCTTGTGCTAGCCTCGTGGGCTGGTGGGCTCCTCCATGCCACAGTGCAATTGGGTTTCATCATTAATGCACCTTTCTGTGGGCCTAATCAGGTGGACAGTTTCTTCTGTGACCTCCCCTTGATCATCACATTGGCCTGCACTGACACCTACCCCCTGGAAGTCATGATGATCACCAACAGTGGCATTATGTCACTGGTGACTTTTGTTGGCTTACTTCTCTCCTACGGATTCATTCTCTACACAATCCACTCTCGGGGGGCGTCTGAAAGGAGCACCAAGGCTGCTTCCACATGTACCTCTCACCTCATTGTGGTCACCATGTACTTTGGGCCCATTATGTTTATTTACCTGCGTCCATATGCCCGGTTCATGATTGATAAAGTGCTCTCTGTCTTCTACATGTCTGTCACCCCCTTGCTGAACCCAACTATCTATGCTTTGAAGAACAAGGAGATGAAGGCTGCCCTTAGAAATCTGTTGGCAAGGCTTTCTGGGCAGGTTTCCACTCATTGATGGCCCTACTGTTTGGCAGCTTGAGGCAGCCACCTCTAGCAACTGATTTTCATTGTCACAAAGGAGCAGTAAATTGTCAGTTGTTTATTTTACTGTTCCTGTTGCATTTATACATGATGTGGAGAAAGTGTATAGGGTGGATTTCTCTCTCTCCTTCTCTTGTAATTGTAGAACTTGGGCTTATCCAGTCGATCAGGAAAAGAAGTGCTTCTTTACACAGCAACCAATTGAACAATAGATTTTGCTACTATAAGGGATGGCCACCACTTTGGATGCCTTAAATGCATTAGAAAATATCCTGGGTGATAAGGCTATCAATGGCTACTGCTGCTGATATGGTAGCTACATTACCTGCAGTATCCAGAAAATTCTATGGTAATTACCAATATGTTGAGCACGAAGTGAATCACACAAAAATGTTAATACCATTGTTGGAGTTCCATCTGGATCGCACCAGCACAAGTATACTTATGTAGATATTGAGTTGCGTATGTCATCATTATTTTGGCATTGGAGGCATCATTTAAAATTCCATTTATTAGAAGCTGAAATGTCATTTATTGTTGTTAATGAATTTTTGTAAACCACAAAATTGTTCAGCTTGTGTTTTATCTCTCTGTATTCCTTGGGCATGGTATAGATCTAGGTTTGGGGCAAGTACTTGTTGGTTAGAGAACCCCAAAAGAGATTTAAAACCACAAGATATGCAGCAAAGTAAAATGTGGCAATATAGGCTGTTAGACTTTTAAAATATCCCCTTTTAAGTTGTTCCCAAAGTTCCCATCTTCCCTTAGCATAGAAAGAGTCCACACATTTTTTAAGTTACACATATTTTGCTTTCAAACGTTTCAAAGGTCAGATTCATGTGCTTTTCCATACAGCAGTCTGAAAACACGGGCATTAAAACTTAGGTTTCAATGTGGTTTGTGTTTCTAAATCATTTGTATAGAAATTGTGTGTGGGGGGGTGGGTGGGTGGGTGTGGTTTAAGCCACGTGGTCTGAGTTTGGTACAACCAACTCAGACCTCTTTACTAGTAAGGTTCACATGGTGGAATGAAGGCAGAACAAGGAGCTTGATAACCTTTCCTACAAACAGCAGGGGCGTAGTCAGGATCAAAACTAGGGGGGGCAAGCCATGGTCGTTCAGGGGCGGGGCCAAGGCACGGGAGGGGAGGGGCCACAAAGTGGGAATGTGGGTGGGGCTACAGGGCCAGCGGGCCCGAGGAAACATGGCGGCGGCAGCAGCGGCCACCTTGTGCTTCTGGGGCTGGCAGCGTCGGCGGCTACCCTGCTTGGCTGGAGAGGACGGGAGGGTCGGGCAGGCGAGAGGGGGTGACAGGACGGGCGAGGGCGAGGCAAGGCACGGCCGCAGTCATGACGGCTCCGAGGTGTTGCTGCATATCAGCATAATATTTCAACCATGTCGTGGGTTCAAGCCCCACCTTAGGAAAAAATTCCTGCATTGCAGGGGGTTGGACTAGATGACCCTTGTGGTCCCTTCCGACTACAATTCTATGATTCTATTGATATATTACCATAGCATATGCATCATTCTGCTTTCTTGAATTGTCCTACTCCTAGGCATAGCAGCCAACTCCTAGAGGCCTAGGTGCCTCTCCCCCCCCCCTAATTACTGGTAAATACCGTATTTGAAAGAGTCATCCCCCCATGTTGATGGGCTTTCTATGTGGGGCTTATCCGCCCGCCCCCTCCAGTATTTTATTCAGGATGGAAGAGGGAGGGAAGGAAGGAAGAAATAGAGAGAGGGATAACTCACATTTGTGGGTGTCTCCGGGTGACGCTGTGATGCTGGAACTCTGCAGCAAGAGGAAGGAGCCTTGTAAGCAGCTTTCTCTCTGCTTGAGTTACAGCAGGCACGTCCAACAGGTAGATTGTGATCTACCAGTAGATCACTGGATGTCTGTGGTAGATCACTGGCACCCCTCAAAAAAGCTCACCCAAAAATTTTCTCCTCCCTAAAAAAAGCTGAACTATGACCTGAAACCCTAAACAAAAATGGGCCTCCCTCCCTCCTAAAAGAAGCTCAACAAGTTTGACCTAAACCTCCAAAAACAGGGCTTCCCTTCCTTTAAAAAACTCAACAGCTTTGACCTGAACCCCCCAAAAGGGGGTAGATCACTCCCAGTTTTTAACTCTGTGAGTAGATCAGAGTCTCTTGGGAGGTGGCCACCCCTGATTTACAGTATACAGATGCAGGAGGAGGGGCAGACTGGAACACCACTGCTTTTTATAAACATCACTGTGTCTATCAAAGCTACAGCCCCCCTTTTCTTATTCACTTCCTTTTAGCCTTGCAGAGCCACCTTAGTCAATGCATCCTCATTAAATCGCCAATAGAACTCTTAATGCGATCCCTGAATGCTCATTAACAACTCCCACTGAAGAACAATAGGGTGAAGTGGTCAGCTATCAAATCTTGCCTGAAAGGCAATGGACAATCTGCTCCATTGTCTTAACTACCGGTAGCCACTTTGCTTTATTTATTTGATGTGTTTTTGTTACAGCTGTGTTCCTGCCTCCCCCCCAAAGCAAGCGGAGAGCTAAAGCAAAGCAAAAGCAAAGCCCTTTCCACTTCAGTTTTTGGAGGGGAAAAGTGCTGGTCATGGCCTGTAAAAGACATATTTTTTTTTGCTTCTGGGGGGGCAGCTGGCCCCCTGCCCCCCTGCCTACGCCCATGGGTAGGTCTGCCGTAGTCGAAACAAAATTTACAAATTCCTTCCAGGAGTATCTTAGAGACCAACTAAGTTTGTCATTGGTATGAGCTTTTGTGTGCATCCACACTTCTTCAGATATCTGAAGAATATCTGAAGGTATCTGAAGAAGTGTGCATGCACACGAAAGCTCATACCAATGACAAACTTAGTTGGTCTCTAAGGTGCTACTGGAAGGATTTATTGTTTTTACTTTCCTACAAAGGTGATTGTGAGTGACTCTAGTTAAGCCTGGCAGGACAGCTTACTTTGTGGTTTTAACCCCTTCATGCATGAATTAGACTTAAGCATGTTGGTTATATGAGGCTGGCTATCCCACACCTTCTTCATAGGAAGGCAGGAACCTACATTATACTGAATCAGACCATTTGTCCATCTCCACAGTATTGTCTATACCAGCTGGCTGTGGCTACCCGGGGTTTCAGACAGGGGTCTCCTCCAGCCCTGAAACTCAAAACAATTGCAAGGGCAGTTTTATGAGTCCAGAAGACTCAGAGTTCCTGGCCCTCACTTCTGACTTCAACATACATGCATACACACTGCAGGAACACATCTCCAGTCCTGAGATAGTTCAGAGACATCTATTCTAATTTCTTGTGGTTTCTATAGCTAAGTGTTACAGTTCACTACTTTCTTCTCCACTTGGAAAGGGCCCTTTATTTTTTTCAGACTGAGGAGTACAAATGTATCAGGATATTAGAATTAAAATTGAATCATGGAGGTGTTGCATTGCATTGATTAGACCATTGTGACTGAAACCTCATTTTCTCCCTCCCCGGTGTAATAAAAATATGCTTTTTAAATTGTTCGTCTTGTGAATTTCTGGGTTCAGAACTGTTTAGGTACATTTTGCAGGCAAGGACCATTTGATTCTTGCTAATCTTGTTATTCACTTGGAATCCTTCCCTTCCCTCCCTCCCTCCCTCCCTCCCAGATTGGAACAGTTTGAAATGATTCTATTGGTGGAGTTTGTGAAAGCATGTACTGTATTCAAGAAAGAGGTAGAAAATCGCAGCCTTCTCTCTTCCCATCTTCTTTGATCCCTTGCCATTTACCAAGGGAAATAAGCCAGAACTTAAACCAGCACCATGCACCCTTGAGGGACATCATGTAAGATTTGCCACAGTGACAAAGCATTACCTTTCCCACTAGCTCCCTAGGAGCAGATAAGGCACCAGCTTCAGCAGTCTCCTTTCAAAAAGAATGAGCAATTAATTCTACACATTCCACTGACTGCTCTTCACCCTGCTTCTCAAGCAGCTATATCATCCACACAGATATTCACAGCCCCACACCACTCACAGGCAGAAGAAGGAATTGGATCAAATAGGCCCATGCTGATTCTGAGCTAGACAGAAGAAGTGCCTGCAGAAAACATCCAGACATTTCTGCTGGGATTTTTTTCAGGTAGGTAAAAACCCACTTAAGGATGCATTAGATTTCTCCAAAAGGCAAGTGCAAAATTCTGCAAGGAGCCCTCCTGCAGTTTCATCTGCTAATCTCCCCTCTCTAACTCCAGCACTCCATATGCCTTTTGGTGGGTAGATTGCTGATAGGGGTAATCTGGCTACTGGTCAGCATTGTTAGAATGTAATTGTCCACCCAGAACACTGAAGACTATATATAGTGCCTCCTGAAACAGGTGGCATGCTTCTAAATGCTGGGGAAGGGCAGAAGAAGAGGGCTATTGCACTCATGTCTTTTTTGTGGGTTTCCCATAGATTGACCACTGACAGAACATAGAACATTCCACTAAATGGCTACAGCCTGATCTGGAATGGTTCAGTCTCAGCATGCTTTTGGAATAATGAGGTTAGGGAAGTGATATTACTTGCTAAGCAAAATATAATAATTTGATGAATTAGAACTACTATTCCAGATCACACTGTGATCCTCTAGCTGAACACCTATTAATACCGTAATTCTTCCAGAATTCCTGCACCTGGTGCTCTAAACATGATGTAATGGGTGGAAGTCACTGAGATATCTATTTATATACCACTTGATCATTAAAAAGCTCTCAAAGTTGTTTACAAAGTCTGTGTGTTTGTGTGCATTTGTGCAATTCATTATTACTGAACATTACAATATGCTGAAGCAATAAATCTCACAAGCTACCCATGAGCTCTCCAGCTGGTTCTTTTTACTTTGCTTAATGGAATAAATATTATGGCTGTAACATCTGTGGTCCTGTCCAATAGTGATCTTGGCACCAAAAGGGATGTAGCCAAAACAGGACCGCTGAGAAACGAAAGGGAAGGGTTAGCATCCTCAGTGGAATGCCAAGGTCATCAAAAGTGAAAACAAAATTCTTTCAGGACATTATTATTATTATTATTATTATTATTATTATTATTATTACCCCCACCCATCCAGCTGGGCCACCCCAGGCACTCTGTGTATAAAAACATAGTAAACACCAATGAAACTGAATGATCATTCAGGATGGATGAAGGAAAGTAATTCAGGAAGCAGCAATGGTCACCAATGTGGATTGCTTTCGAAAAAGGATTAGACACATTTAAGAAGGACAATGCCATCAATGGCTACTGGTCATGATGGTCAAACTCTACCTCCATGGTTGGAGGCAGTATGCTTCTGAATACCAGTTGCTTGGAATCCATAGCAGAGAAGAGTGCTCTTGTGCTCAGGTCCAGTGGTCACAGAAAGCTAATTGCCTCTTGCTATTTTCAAGGTGGGGGTGGAAAGATGGTGAGCTAGAAGAGTGAAAATACAATGGAGTTTACAGGAAGAGGAGATGGCTAAGTAGGACAGTGAAGCACTCCTCGTTGTAACATTCCCTTCTCTTCCATTAACATTTACAGAAATGGTTAGACCTATCTGAGACTCACTAAGAATAGAATGGGTAAGGAGGAGGAACATCAGGCCTCCAGTCTACCAGCCCACATTTCCTGAAAAAGAGGTGGGGGTGGAAAACCTATTGGAATGGTGGGTGGGGTGAAACCAAGGACTAGGATGGATTTTAGGAAGACATGAAAAGAGGAGAGGCATTCCACTTTAAGATAAGCTTTTAAACACGGCATTCATAGATACAATGAAGTAATGGAAATAGACAAAGGAATACATTCAGAGCACTCCTTGTGTCTATAAAAAGAGTCTGGAGGTGCAGTCTCTGGTGGTGGAGCTGCTGCTAAATAAAAGAGGTGTGAGAGGGCACAAAGCTGATTGTGCTATCTTCATACTAATCAATGGATGGTAACTTCTCCTTAGAATCTCCTGCAATCTCCTTCTGTAGCAGCTCTGAAGACGCTTATTACATTGCATTTTGCAAAGTGGTCTACTTCTTAGGAGGACTGATAGTTCGTGACTTCAGGTGCATGTGTCTATACAAAATGAGAGGAAATGGGAAGTATATCTTAGAGGAGCTGATAAGACAGGGAAGGATCATTGCTCAGAGGCAAAGCATCTGCTTTGTATTCAGAACGTCACAAATCCAGTGCCCAACATGTGAATTTTCCTGTGTCTAAAACCCTGAAGAAACACTGCCAGTTACTGCAGACTATAACTGAGCTAAATGGACCAATGATCAATATAAGGCACCTTGCTGTTCTTCCTTAAAGGGTTGGGGTGGGAGGTAGGGGTGTAAATCACAAAAACAGGCAACCTATGGCCCTTTGGATTACAGTTCCCATCAGTGTCAGCCATTGTGGTCTGAAGGGCTCCAGGTTCCCTATCCCTTGGGCAGTTGTTGCTGAGTAAGATGGAGCAACAATCTGACTCACTATAACTCACCTTTCTATATTCCTATGATAACATACTATGATCCGCTATGACTGTAGTCTCAGGACACAGCCAAGAATAACAGAAACTGACAAAAAGATGCTCCTCTTCACTGGTTTAAGACTCTTGATGGAAGTATCTCATTACCATCTTCTTTCTCACTTCCCAATTTTCCCAGTGATATGCAAGAAGTGGATGATGGAGGCGAACCAGACAATGGTGACCGAATTTATCCTGCTGGGCCTCTCTGAAACCTGGGAAGTCCAACTTTTCATATTTCTCCTCTTCCTCATCCTCTACATGGCTAGTGTCTTCACCAACATTCTTATCCTCTCAGCAATTTTCAGTGATCACCACCTTTCAGAATCACCTATGTTTTTTCTGCTGGGTCAACTAGCTTTCCTGGACCTCTGCTTGCCCTCTTTTGCCATTCCAAATTTCTTTGATTTCCTTGTCAAACACCATGTCATTTCCTTCCATGGCTGCATGGCACAAATCTTCTTTCTCCATCTCTTTGCAGGCAGTGAGATGCTCCTGCTTATAGCCATGGCCTATGACCGGTATGTGGCCATTGCCCATCCTCTCCGTTATGCCTTACTCATGAACCGGCACCATTGCGTGGGGCTTGGGCTCGCTTCCTGGGCCGGTGGGTTCCTGCATGCCACTGTGCAACTGGGTTTCATCATTAATGCGCCTTTTTGTGGACCCAATCAAGTGGACAGCTTCTTCTGTGACCTCCCCTTGGTCATCAAGTTGGCCTGCAATGACACCTACCCCCTGGAAATCATGATGATCACCAACAGTGGCATTATGTCACTGGTGTGTTTCATTGGCCTGCTTCTCTCATATGGTTTCATTCTCTACACGATCCACTCCAGGAGCCCCTCTGAAAGGAGCACCAAGGCTGCCTCCACATGTACCTCTCACCTGATTGTGGTCACCATGTACTTTGGGCCAATTATGTTTATTTACCTCTGTCCATCCACCATGCTCATGATTGATAAAGTGCTCGACATTGTCTCCCTTTTTGTCACCCCTTTGCTGAACCCAACTATCTATGCTTTGAAGAACAAGGAGATGAAGGCTGCCCTTGGAAGTCTACTGTGTAGGCTTTCTGGACGGGTCTCCACTCAGGGCCATTAAGCAGCTTGATATGGCCTCCTCTAGCCCCCGATTTAGGCTGTCACTATGGAGTCTCAAATCACTGGTTACTTATTTACTTGCATTTATACACAGTGTAGAGCAGTGGTGTCCAAACTTTTTTCAAAGAGGGCCAGATTTGATGAAGTGAAGGGCCATGAGGGCTGACCGACCAAAGTTGTTAACCGTTTTTTTAGGATTAAAGTTGTTGAGGTTTTTTTTTAGGATTTTACCCCAGGAAATAAACTGCCACAGGGGCCGGATTGAACCAACCGATGAGCCGGATTAGGCCCCCAAAACAGACTTTGGACATGCCTGGTGTAGAGAAAGTGGATAGAGATACATTTTCCTCCTGTTTTAATTCTAGAACCCAGACTCAACCTGTGGAGCTGAAAAGGATATATTTCTTTGCGCATCACACAACTGAACAATGGAAATTGCAACCATATGTGATTACCACCAGTTTGGGTATCTTTAGTGGGTTAGACAAATCTATGGAGGATAGGACTGCCAATGGCTACTACTCAGTGGTTTTTTTTCTAGAAAAAGAGGTGCTGGAACTCACAACAAACACCTCCTTCACTTTCTTAGAATGGTAATGGCGCCCACCAGAGAGGTGCTGTAACAGAGTTGCTGTGAGTTCCCCCTGAAAAAATCCCCGCTTGTACTATAGATGGCTCTATTATCTCCAGTTTCTCTCCCCAGAGAGAGTGATCTTAAGCAACATGCTGGTTCACAATTGCATGTACATGGATGCATGCTTGTCCTGGGCCTAGAAACAATGAGTCTGAACATTTTTCTGCTCGTTCAGTGCTTTCTAGGCCTGTGTCTGAGCAGTTTTTCCTTTGCTCCTGGAAAATCTGATTGTCATTTGTTCCAATTTAGCACTAAAGATTGGGCTTCCCCGGTGGAAAGTTGCAGGGCAAACAGAGGGGTGGATAAGTCCTAAGTGGTAAACAGTGGACTTTCTTGGGGAAAGCAGTGGGGCAAACAGAAAAACACTCGGACCAGTGCTTAGAAAGTACAGGACAAGCAGAAAACTTCTTAGCACAGGACAATAGGAAGTGTGGACAAGCCCAGAGACAACTCACGTACACATAACAGCAAGATAGTTGCAAGGCCCAAGTTAGCTCATTGTATTCGTTCCTATTTTCTTGGGGTTTCAGTAACTTAGGGTTATGCTCCATCGTTTTGTTTCCTACTTTAAAAGAACTTTTCCCCCTTTTCTTTAGATTAAGCATTGTGAATGTATTAGGATTAAAATGAACCCACTATTGTCTTGCATCACATTGATTGCATTGTAGTAATTTAAATCTCAATTTTCCAAAACGACACATGTAAAAAAATGTTACATTTTTAAATTGTGCTGTGAATTTCTGGCATTCGTATTTGACTCACACAAAAGTTCCACCTCTCACACATGCCTGTTTTGAGGTTCATAGAGGCACATGTAATAATGGCGGCAGCTGGGAAATAGTTTAGCCACAAATCATCTTGCTCATCTTGTTACCCACTTAATATCTTGCCCTTCCTTTCCTCTTGATTGGTACAGTTGGACATTATTCAGTTGCTGGAGGTGGTGGAATCACACATTCAAGAAAGGAGTAGAAAACCCTCTTTATCCACATCTTTTGTTCTCCCTTTGCCATCTAACCAGGAAACCAAACCAGAAAGTCAAATCAACACACAATACACCCCTGAGGACAGCTGTGTACCTTAGTGACAAAGTATTGCTTCTTTTGCTAGCTCCCTTGAAGCAGAAAATACACCAGCTAATGCATTTCAGAAATAATGAACAATTAATCACACACACACACACACACACACACACACACTTCACTAACTTTTGATTTGCTCTTCATCCTGCCTTTTAAGCAGAGATCTCATCCACACAGGTATCTCATCCTGTCCCCACTCATAGGCAGCAGATGGAACTAGAACAAAGTTATCCATACGGATGCTAAGCTTTACAGAATAAATTGCTGCAGAAAACCTCAAGGAATATCTGCCGGGATTTGCAGGTGGGTGAAAAAAAGAGAGTTAAGGGTGTATTAGATTTTTCCAACAGACTGGTGCGAAACTCTGTGGCAAGTGACATGTTGGAGACTCCTCCAAGGAGCTGTCCAGCAGTTTCCATCTGCTAATCTTCCCTTTCCCCCTGTCTAACTCCAGTGCTCCACATGCCTTTTGGTGACTAGATTACTGATGGACACGGGTGTAGTCTCAGGACTAGTCAGCATTATAAGGATGCAACTGTCCATCAAAAACCCTGGGGACCATTTAGTACCTTCAGTTTTGGAGGTGATGTGCCTCTAAATGCTGGGGGGGGGGGCAGAAGGAGAGGGCTATTGCACCCATGTTCTTTTTATGGGTTTACCATAGGCATCTGGTCTAACCACTATCAGGAGACTCAACCAGATGGCCAGAGCCTGATCTGGAATAGATCATTCCCAGCTTGTTGTTGGAATACTGAGGTTAGAGAAGTTGTATTCTTTGCTAAGGAAAAACTTAAGAACATGAGAAGTACCTAGTTAATATATAATGCAGCAAGTATAACTGGAGGTCAAAAGAAAGTAGAAACAATGTAAATAGCAGAAAGAGGAATGTGTTTATATAAGTATGGGTGTTTGAATCTGTATGTTTTGTGACTGTATCTATGTATGTATGTTTATTTTACTTTTTTCTTATTCTTTGCTTTCTTACTTGATTGCTTTTTTGTTAACTCTTCATTTTAATCATTTTAATCAATAAAGACTTTATTTTATTTTTTTAAAAAAAAGAACATGAGAAATTCAGTCTACCATTCCACATCAGACTCTGACCATCTAGCTGAGGGCTCAGTCTCTTGACAGTGCCTACCCAAATTCTTGTTCGGAAGGGAATCACAAAATAGAGCATGATAGTGGCATGTGGTCTGTTAATCATTCTGCCACTGGTGTTTATTTCCCCTGCCTCGAACATAGATATTTAACACCTGGACCTGTGACTAGAAATGTGGCACAAAAGGATGTCTGGATGAACTCTCTGCAAACACAGTGCTACGATCCACATTTTGTCACACACCCTGGTAGTGAAGGAGCAGCTGCTGAAATCTGCTGTGAGAGGACACAGAGTAGCTCCAGCTTTCTTTTCTACAGTGTTCTCTGGAGGGTAAGTTCTCCTTAGAATCTCCTCTAATTTCATTCTACAGCAGCTCCGAGGAACCCCAAACAGCTGTACTCCAAGCACCTCACATTGCATCTTGGAATATGAACTGATTCTTAGGAAGAGGAATAGTTGGTGAGCATACAAAACCTTTGGCAGAAGGATAGCATATTTTAGAGTAGTTGATGAGAAGAGGAAGGGGACCTCACCTGCTTTGCGTGCATCAAGTCTCAGGTTCAATCCCCCGCATTTCAAGAAAGGGTTGTGGAATTTCTGCTGTCTGAAATCCTGACTGAGCTAAATGGATCGATGGTCTGACACAGTATAAGGAGCTTCCTATCTTGCTAACACACACACACACACACACACACACACACACACACACACACAAAAGAATTGTACTAGTTTTCGGAAGAAATAATGAAATCAGTTTTTTCATTTGCTAATGAACATGCATACCAACAACTTTTATTAGGAGAATTTCACACTTTTGTGTTCAGAGAAAATAATTCCATAATTAACTTAGATAACTCAAAATAAAGAAAATAACTCAAAAGAAAATAATTTTAAAAGACAAAAAGGAAGAGGGGCAAAAAAAATCTGTTGAGAATTTACTTCACTTCTGAAACTCCGTTCAGTTAGTTAGTTAGTTAGTTATTGCTATATCTCAGTTTAGGTTTTTGTGTTTAAGTTTACAATTCGACTCCTTTTTGAACCTGCATCTATTTCTTTTGTTCATCTACTTTCTGCTACATTATTTCCTGATTCTTCAAATATTGATTTGACATACATCTTCTTCTTCTTTTGCTCCATTAATGTTACAAGACCTGGTCCACAGTACCTTCTAATATTTCCCCTGAATAAGGTAATGTCTAGCCTTTTTGAATCCATAAGCATTCTGAGTAGATTTTATAGCGTTCCATTCTCCATTCCAATATACATTTAGCTTAAAAGTTATGCCCCATTTGTACTTGATCTCTCATTGTTTGAGTAGAGATGCTTTTAAAAATCCAATTCCCTTATTTTATTCAAAACATGAGAGAGTATGATTGCAAATCTCTCAATATGGTCCCCATTTAGAAGCTATTTCTTTCTTACCCAGTCCCTAAAACTAGTGGATTCTTCGACTCATAGAACTTAAGCAAACTGTACCTTGGATTGTTAGGCCTTCTTTTTGTGGCATATTTGATTTCCTTGTCACTCCAACTCTGATTCAATATAAAGCAGTTTTCTATCATCCTAAAAAAATAATAACCTTGTGTCTAAATCAAGGATAGGGAACCTTTGATCATTTATATAATTGTTGGGGGTGGGGGCGAGTTAGGGTGTGTACAAAAGTTTGGGCAGAAGGGCTGAATATCTTAGTTGAGTTGATAAAATGGTTTACATTCAGGTGGTGCAGTTCGATTCCTGGCATCTCCAGGTAAGTTTGTGAATTTACCGTGTCTACAACACGGAAAAGCAACTATCAGTCAGAGTAGAATGTATTGAGCAAGACTGTCAACTTGAATAAAATATTGTGGATGCCCAGGTAACCCCTGCCTTGCATAATTGATCACATGGTGAAGTGCTCACAAACCATTTGGTGGCAATTTCAATCAACTTTCTGGGAGCATGGCCCCCTCAAATATTTTATTGTGGGGGCTGAAGCCCCCACAACCCGTAAGAGTTGGCTTCTATGACACTGAGCAAAATGGACTGGTGGCCTCACTCAATGAAAGGCAGGTGTGTGTGTGTGTGTGTGTGTGTGTGTGTGTGTGTGTGTGTGTAAGGGAATAACACTTTCAGATATTTTTCCGGCTCCCATCAATCCAAGAAGAATGGTCAGTGGCCAAAGGTAAATGGATTTGGAGTCCAATAACAATGAAAGGCCACCGATTCCCCATCTCCACTGCAAACATTAGTGAGCTAGTTGGAGCAATGGCTTTGCTCAGTATAAATCACCTTCAGATTCTCCTATGAGCAATGTATGATCCACTGGGACTGGAGTCTCAGGACCCAGTCAAGAAGAAGCTGCAATAAGGTGGTGGGAAGTCACAGGTGAAGAAATGTGGATATTGTTTGGATTTGTTTTATATTTAATATATGTTAAAGTATGGATTGGAATATGTAACTGTCTAGCGGAAGAAAATAATAAAAAAAAAAGAATAATGGCAGATAACACAAAGATGCACTTTTTGCTGATTTCACCAAAGACTGTGATGGAAGCATCTCATTATTGTCTCCTTTCTCCCTCTCCAATATTCACAGTGATATGCAAAAAAAAGAATGTTGGCTGCAAACCAGACAATGGTGACTGAGTTTGTCTTGCTTGGCCTTTCTGAAACCTGGGTAATCCAACTCTTCTTCTTTGTCTTCTTCCTCCTCCTCTACATTGCTACTGTCTTCAGCAACACTCTCATTTTCTCAGCCATTTTCAGGGATGACCGTCTTTCAGATTCACCCATGTTCTTTCTGCTGGGTCACTTGGCTTTCCTGGACCTCTGCCTATCCTCCTTTGCCATCCCAAGATCTCTCTTGGATTTCCTTGCCCAACATCAGACCATCTCCTTCCAGGGCTGCATGGCACAAATCTTCTTTCTCCATGTTTTTGTAGGCAGTGAGATGCTCCTCCTGGTAGCCATGGCAATTGACCGGTATGTGGCCATTTCCCATCCCCTCCGTTATGCCTCACTCATGAGCCGGCCTCGTTGCATGGCCCTTCTCCTTGCCTCCTGGGCTGGTGGGCTCCTCCATGGCACTGTGCAATTGGGTTTCATTATTAATGTGCCTTTCTGTGGGCCCAATAAAGTAGACAGTTTCTTCTGTGACCTCCCATTGGTCATCAAGTTGGCTTGCATTGACACAAATCCCTTGGAGGTCATGATGGTCACCAACAGTGGAATTTTGTCACTAGTTTCTTTTCTTGGCCTGCTCATCTCATACGGATTCATCCTCTACACAATCCGCTCCAGGGGTCCCTCTGAAGGGAGCACCAAGGCTGTTTCCACATGCACCTCTCACCTCATTGTGGTCACCATGTACTTTGGGCCCTGCTTGTTTATTTACCTGCGTCCATCAGCCCATTTCATGATTGATAAAGTGCTTTCTGTCTTCTATACCTGTGTCACCCCCTTGCTAAATCCAACCGCCTATGCTTTGAAGAACAAGGAGATAAAAGCTGCCATTAGAAGCCTTTCAGCAAAGCTTTCTGGGCAGGTTTCTACTCAGGGACGTCCCCACCATTAGACAGAATGAGGCGGCCACCTCTAGCAGCTGATTTTGGCTGTCACAGAATAATAACAAATGGTCAGTTATTTAATTCGCAGTTCCGATACATTTATACATGGTGGAAAAAGTTTAAAAGGAGAAATTTTTCCCGTCTCCTGATTCTATAACCCAGGCTCATCCAATGGAGCTAAAATATTGCACATTCTTGAACAATAGACTTTGCTATAACAAGGAATTATCAACAGTTTGGATGAAGGCCAACTGGATCATGCAAAGCTTGGGCCAAGTCGAGTGAAGACAAGCACAGATCGTCCCATTATGGGGTGGGATACACAGAGTGATCCGGGGTTTTCAGGGGTTGAGTGGTGGGTGGAAAGGCTGCCAGGGTTTATTTCACCACCACGTTCTCTGCAGAAACCTCTGCTCAGCAGCTGGTTAGGAGAGGGTTTGATCCTGCTGGTTTCAGGATGCTCCTATGCAAGCACCACCCATCAAGTTTCAATTCCTGTTCTCATTTGGGGGTGGAGGAAGGGGACACATCAACTCATTTTTAATATATGAAATAACACAAAAATATTACAAATTAAACTTTGATTGCTGTGCACAGATTGCATTTTTAGAAAAAGTGTATGTTATGCTATAATATCATGCTCCCTTTATTCAAATTGCCTCTCCATATTCAGGGAGAGTTTTCTGTCTAAATATGCACAGGTTCCCTGTAGCTGCAATTGCCAGTTGGTTACAGCAGGGATATTTATTTATTAATCACCCATCATTCACACTATTTAAAGCAGTATAAAACAACATTAGGCAATCTTTCAGGTTTCTGGGACCCAGGCTGTGCAGAGCTTTAGGAAGGTCAAGTCATTTTGGAAATGGGGGCAGAAAGTGGCAGAAATATGAGGGCTTTGCACAGTTCCATCACCCTCAACCTGGTGTGACCAACCAGCCAGGACTCAAGGCAATTTTGGGTGCAGATAGAGCTAATGGAGGGACGTGGGTGGTGCTGTGGGTTAAACCACAGAGCCTAGGGCTTGCCAATCAGAAGGTCAGCAGTTCGAATCCCCGCAACAGGGTGAGCTCCCATTGCTTGGTCCCTGCTCCTGCCAACCTAGCAGTTCGAAAGCACGTTGAAGTGCAAGTAGATAAATAAGTACCGCTCCAGCGGGAAGGTAAACAGTGTTTCCGTTTGTGCTGCTCTGGTTCGCCAGAAGTGTCTTACTCATGCTGGCCACATGACATACGCCGGCTCCCTCAGCCAGGAAAGTGAGATAATTGCCACAGCCCCAGAGTCATCCGCGACTGGACCTAATGGTCAGAGTTACCTTTACCTTTACCCAGAGCTAATGGGGTACCCAGAATACATCGCTGGTTCGGTACTGGGTAATGCCCTACTTCCCCCAATACTTGAAGACTAAGATTCCATCAAATGGCTTAACCACCAAAAGTTTAGACATTTTGCTATTAGGAAGGCAGAATCTCAAGGCCAGCCAATTTCTATACAGGCAAATTCCTTCCCGGCTTCGAATACCACAACTGTTATCAACCATAGCAAGGTCAGCAGGTACAATAAAAATGAAGTGGTTAGACGGAATGATGGTTAGGGATAAAAGCAATGTTAGATCATAACTGGAAAAGGAAAATACATTTTACAAGCATGATAATTAATTGACCTGAATTGTGAATGGAAATAAAAAGGGAGGGTGGGAGGGTGTCGCTCTTCACCCAGCCGTTCTGCGAGAGCCTCCTGCATCTGCCCTTTTAAGCCTCACTGCCAGGCCAAACAAGGCAGCAGCCAATAGCCACAGTCAGCAAGGTGCTGCCCTCCAGGAGGCACCACTGAGTTGCCCATTTATGGTACCTTTTGGGTTGGAAAGACTCCTCCCTTTTGAGATCCACTAGCCAAGGAGAATTCCCCTCCAAAGGCCAGCAAATGTGTGGGCCTAGGCCATAGGGAAAAGAGGCTGAGAGTGGGGGTACGAAACTGTCACCCCCTGGAAAAGTGGTGAGCAGCCATTATACTCATGCTACATGGTTGATACGGATCCAGGTTCACTCAGCCAAATTCCAAGATGTTGAAAACACCATAATACATTTTGGAGTCTCCATTTTTTACAAGGTCTTCTATTATGAACTTCAAACTTCAAAATTCACCAATACACCACTGGTCCCTCATTATCTACTGAAAGGGAATTAAACACAACAATTTTGAATATGTGGCAAACACATTTTCTTCTGCAATTCCACAGGGGTTCACAAGCATTGAATAAATAACTAAATTCCAGCTTGGTTATTAACAGGGCTATAATTAAATCTGCTGCTTCGCAAAAAAAACCCTGTGGACTTTCAGTGGCCACTTGTGAAAGTAACATAAAAGATACTAAAATTAACCAGAATAATTTAAATAGGGTCTGGGATCCACAAGTCTGATCTTACATACTCCCAGATTGCATCATCTCAGGAAACTTAACTACCATTCAAATGAGACAATTTTATCTTGGAGAAGCTAATTATAATATTGCCAGAGAAATCATGGGTTCCAAAAGAGTTGCTTTTGAACTGAGAATGGTGGTTTTACTGTTCTTGCTGCTGGAACTGATTTCTTACAATGTATGTGAGGCTCACATAGCGAAATGCAGGCTCCAAGATCCACACCGTCCACTTCACACCTATCATCAGCCAGGAGAGTTCATCATTGGTGGCATTGTTTTCCATGGTGGCTTCATCTCCTCTGAAGCAACATTGACTGAGGAACCCCCACCAGCACTGCCTGAAGAGCTTCTGTAAGAACTAAGCCACTCATTTATTACAGAGGAGAAATGATCAAACTTAGAGTTGCAGCCTCAGAGCAATGACTGAGACTGCAATCTTTTACCCTTTTACCTAGGTATAACAATTTTGCAGTTCAAAGGGACATGTGCTGATGTAAAAATCCATAGGAATGTCTTTGTGAATTAAGAGAATACTGTAGAAGCTCCCATTTCTCAATAGGAAAATAAAGATAAATGTATTAAAATGTAAGCATGTCTGTGTGTTTGGGAAAGCTCTTTTGAACAGCCTATTTTGTTTGATAGACTTTATCTGAACTACTAGAGTGTTAGTAAGAATGAATTTTTAAAAACCTGCTCTGAAGCTAATATGTTCTTATGGCTTCATTTTTTGATTTTTGGCTAAAGTTTGTTTCAGCGCTAGAAGGTATATATTATGAAGTATAGAATTCAGTGAATTTCAATGACCATCACTGCCTCATGCAAATGAGTTCATTGCAGGAGAGAGCACAGAAACTTATAAGTGTAAGGGAAAGACTTCCTTTATAAGGGTAAGGGAAAGAAAGGTTCCTATGGGCCCCACATTAGGAACACCTGGTCTTGATACTATTGGCCTTAACAGATTGGAAAACTGGGACAAAAGTAACAACATGATTTTCAATAGGGACAAATGCACAAATCTAAGATGAGGAACACTTGGCTTGCCTGTAGTACATGTGTAAATGTTCAAGGGATCTGCATCAACAGAAGTATTGTGTCCTGATCAAAGGAAGTAATAGTTCTATTCTGCCCTGGTCACCTGGAGTCCTGTGTCTATTTCTGATCACCACAATTCAAGAAGTATATTGACAAGCTGGAAGATGTGCGGAGGAGGGCAACAAATATGGTCCGGAAACCAAGTCTTATGAGGAATGGATAAGGGAGTTTGGTATGTTTAGCTATGATGAGACTGAGGGCAGGTATGATAGCCATTTTCAAATATCACCAGTAAGATGGAACATGCTTGTTTTCTCTTGCTCTGGAGGTTAGGACACAAAACAGTGTATTCAAGTTACAAGAAAGGAGGTTTCAACTAAAAATCAGGAGTAACTTTCTATTGATAAGAACTGTTTAATAGTAGGATGGACTGAGAGTTAACCCCACTGATGTCATGGACTGTGCTGAGGAGGGCTGCACTGAGGAGGAATGGTGGGAGCCTCTCCCTGCTCCTGAGCAGGATCCTGAATCTTCCCAGGAGCAGGAGGAAAGGATAGATTTGGACCAGTGGTTTGCAGAGGTACATAGTTTAGAAGGAAGAAGCTGAGAAATACTGGATGGGTAACAGCTAGGAGTAGAAGCACTGGGAGAGGGAGAGTTAACAGATTCACTCTCTCTGGGAAGCATTTCTCCACCCAGCCCAAGGACAAGAAGAGCTGATAAGGTGGCAGAACAGAGAACAGAGAACACAGAGATTATGAGCTCAGATACAAAACACAGTAGTGACTAGGGAGGAAGCAGGTGGAACCCTTAATTGGGAGCATCGCCATTCCTAGAAAATTGATTTTTTGTTCTCTCACTGTGATCATTAAAGTCTCTAACTGGTAAGAAGACTCATTTTCATTTGTTTTGCTTATCTACTGCCGAAGGGAGGGGGAGCCGATTCCCTGATGCCTGACAACTAAACTCGATATGATTAACTACTGTAAAATCAGATCATATGTAAAAGGATATACTGTATCTGTTGAAGTCCCTGCAACTCTCATTCTAGGGTGGTGCCTAAGGGTTACCAGCACATCTTGACTTTGGCATTTGCAGTCAATGAGATCAACAAAGACCCTCACATCTTACCTAATATCACATTGGGCTTTCACTTATATGACAGCTATTCCAATGAAAGGAGCACATATCTTGCCACACTGCTACATTTATCCGTGGTGGAGAAATTTGTCCCTAACTATATATGTGATGTTGAAAATAATCTGACTGGGGTCATTGGGGGACTGGATGCTGAAATATCCTTTTGTGTGGCAACTATTTTGGATACATATAAGATTCCACAGGTAGGACACTTATGTACAATACCTCTATTAGTTTGTATCTTTCCCACCCAGCAAGGACTCTCTTCCCCAAAGCAGGTAGCAGGTGAAGAGAGAGTTTTCATTGAGCCAGCCACTTCCCCCCCCTAATTTATATTAATAAAAATATTGGTTTCCAGTTACCTTACATGGGATGGAAAAATGGTTGATCCAATAACCCGAACAAGGTATACGAAAGGGCGCAAAACTAGAAAAAGGTCTCTCTCTATCTTACACACACATCAAAGGTACTGATATCCCAGTGATATCAGTGGGCTTCTCCCTCATCAGCCGTTTTTGCTTAAGCAGCATTTCCTGCTTAGCGAGGAGGGTATCTGAATTGAATTGCTGGGGGAAAGGGGTAATTGATTACAGGATATTAACCCCATACAGTAATTCTTCCTCATCCCAACACCACACCTAATATGTGAAGGTTTAGGATTAAAGGGCTTTCAAAATAAACACACTGTGGAGCTGTGGCAAATTGAAGATACAATCCAGTTCTGCAGAGGAACAGTAATAGTACTGAGTAGCTGACTCACAAGTGAAATGGATGTTCATAAATGAAGTTGAGAAGTCTTGAAAAAGAAGAGACAGTTTGCGTGCTAGGGTATGTGCCTCATGAAGACAAAAGAAGTTCCACAGAAGAAATGTGTATAGAACCCAAGTTGCAATTCTGACATAGCGAAAAAATGCCAAAGGCAGAGGTAGTTAATCCTCTCTTTGGGCCGAAGTATGCTCCTACAATAAGTTTTATCCATCCTACAAGAACCTCACCACATAATGTATATAAATAATTTGAAAGAACTCTGTCTCTTCTTTTCCTCCGTTTACGTTTCAGCTCATTTATGGCTCTGCTCCAGTGATGAATGATAAAAGCCCAGGGCTTCCCTTCTACCAGATGGCAGCCCCAGAAGCCCTTCAGTATGAGGGAATTCTCTCTTTGCTTCTGCATTTCAGGTGGACATGGATTGGAGTCTTTGCAACAGGCAGTGACAATGGAGAAAGATTTGTGCAAACCATTTTGCCAGTATTTACCAAGAGTGGTGTCTGCATTGCATTCATAGAAAGAATCCCCTATTGTAGTTTTATTTCTGAAATGAATGACATAGTAAAACAGGGGGCAATTATAAACCATAAAATTTTTAGCAGCACAGCTAATGTAATAGTTGCCTATGGAGAATCTTATTCCATGACAACTTTTAGATGGCTTCCATACCTATCAGAACTTGATGACATGACATACAATATAAAAAGTAAAGTATGGATAATAACAGCCAATGTTGAGTTCACCTCATTTGTCTATCAAAGGAAGTGGGATTCAGGGATATTCAATGGTGCTATATCCTTTGAAATTCACTTCAGAAACCCACCAGGATTTCATCAGTATGTTCTGCACAGAAACCCATCCAGCACAGATGGGGATGGTTTTATCAAGGACTTCTGGGAACAGGCCTTTGGATGTGTATTCTCAGATATCACTTCAGAAAAGGTGGAGGGGAATATTTGCACTGGAAAAGAGAAGCTGGAGAGCCTTCCTGGATCATTTTTTGAAATGAGCATGACAGGCCACAGTTACAGCATCCACAATGCTGTCTACGCCATGGCCCATGCTTTACATGCCATGTCTACATCCAGACTCAGGCACAGAGAAATGGCGTACGGAGGGAGAAAGAAGAATCAGAATCAAGAGTTTTGGCAGGTAATAGACTAAACATCCTCAATTGGAAGAGGCCTGTTATTCTCTCACAAAGTATGGATTTCCAAAATGAAGTTTGGATACCACTGAGATGCCATGGCATTCACAGATAAGAAGCAGCGGTAATGGTCAAGAGAGATGTTCAGTATTCTCTCTATCCCATATAAACCCAATCCTCCCTCAGAGCAGGTGGTTTCCTGTTGTGTCTCCTGGGATGAAGAGGGAGAGAGGAAAAGAAGTGGGGGTGAGGATAGATAGAAAGAAAGGTTGTTAAAAAGTGGAGAGGGAGAGAGATGTGGGAGAGAGAAAATTGGTGGTCTCTCCATCCTTGGACCTGACTCCACTCACTGTTGACTTAATCACCACCCACCACTTGCTGTAGGTCCTGCCCACAGGAAACAGATACCTTAGCCCTGTATTGCAACTGCAGTCTTTTCCAAACAAGTGCGTTTTCTGTTTTCAATCTAGCTTCATCGCTTTCTGAGAAGTATTTCGTTTAACAATACGGCTGGAGATGTGGTCTTCATCAATCAGAATGGAGAGGCAGCATCTAGCTTGAATATTGTCAATTGGATTATATTCCCCAACCAAAGTTTCCACAGAGTGAGCATTGGGAGGATAGATCCACAGGCTTCTCCAGACCAATCATTCATCCTTGATGAAGATGCCATAACATGGCACAGTTGGTTTAATCAGGTAGAGTTGCATTGTTAGATAATTCCAAAGAGATTCAATCTTGCATGTCTATTCACTGTCTTTTAATCTGCAAGTTACTGTGTAGAACATGACCAATGCATACAAGTACCAGATTAAGAGCCAAAAGCTTACAGCAAAAATGACTCAAGAAGCAAAGGTAAATATTTTATTATATTTATTAATATTTTATTACAAAGTACATTTACAAAATACTGATTTTCCATCGAGTTAAAGAGGATGCATAAATAGGTATGCCCCAGGATTTTGCCTTTCTTCCAAGAAAAGTGGAGAAATCAGGTGGTTGGGGAAAGGAGGCATATTAATACCAGAGGAAGAAAGTGAGAACAGACAGCAGAAGGTGGAGGAGACCACTATTCTTCTAAGGCCACAAGTGGAAGAGGTGGAAGCAAGAGAAGTGGTGAAGATTGAGAGAGTGAAGGAGGGAGCTGAGAGAAAAAGTGTGAAGAGCAAGCGATTGAGTATTAGGAATGGATACATCAGTCTTTAAAAAAGAGTTATCTCAAAAGATGTATTCAAAAGTATCTTACCATGCTGAGATTTGTGTTGCAACATTTCAAGGAGTATCACAGGTCTTTGATAGCTTAATTTCAATTTATGTATTTGTCCAGAATTTATGTTGCTTTGGAAATCACCAAGATTGCATTCCTCAGAAATCCCTTATTTAAACTCATCCTTAAACAGCATCTGATGGGTCCAAGAACAGGTGTAGCCACCAGCAACAAAATCAATTGTACACAACATACTCAAAAGTAGCCATTATGACAGTGATGGCGAACCTATGACACGCGTGTCAGACGTGACACGCAGAGCCCTCACTGGTGGCACGCGCCCCATTGGGCAATTTGCGCTGTTGTTGTCCCCCCCCCCCATTTTTCTCCTGCTCCTCCTACAGCTTGTCTCCGCTAGAGCTTGTCTCCACTGTGAAAACCCGGGTCCCTTTCTGTTGTTGTTGCTGGTAACCAGATTGGTTTTTAAAAACTTTCTGTGCTGTTTCTTTCTGGCACTTTGGCAGACTATGTCGGTGCTGCGTGTTAGTTCCAGCGAAGGTATTATTCGTCATTTATTTCTGTTCTCTCCCCCCCCAAAAAGCACAGCAGCTTTGGGGCACATCCCAAAAGCAAAGCAACTTTTGCACACCCCCCCCCCAAAAAAAGCCTCCAAAACTTTGGTCAGCAGCTCCCCCCAAAAAGCTCAACAACTCTGGGCACTTTGTGATAAGGTTTGATTTGGTTAAATAATTAGTTTTTGGTTTATTAAATACAGTTGTTGTTGTTGAATTATTATTACGGTTCTTGACCAGCACACATAAATATGCAATACATAAAAACAATAAAAGAAAACAAGAATATCTAAAAATAGACAATAAGTATAAGTTTTAACAATTAGTTAAAAGAAAACTAATTAAAAGGAGTATTACTACTTAGGGAGGTAGAATACAGCAGTTAATATCACTGGATCCTCTTTAGCTAGTCCTGAAGATGTTCTGAGGATATTTGGACACTGCTAATTAGATTGGACCGAATTTTTATGGCTCTAGCACAGAATTTGGCAACCTTCGCTGACACATTAGGGTTAGCGTCGGAAAGAAGCCACTCTATATAGAAATTATCCGAGCATCCAGGTAGCTCTGCCAGTATAGTGTGGATAAATACAGTTATATATTACAATTATATATTTTTGTTATTTAAACTATAAATATCGCAAAATTATGGGTTTTTTTCTCAAAGTGACACACCACCCGAGTTATGCTTGTTTTTTTTTGGTGAATTTTGACACACCAAGCTCAAAAGGTTGCCCATCTCTGCATTATGACAAACTGAATAGGGACATTAGAGTAACTTCAGGGTGTACATTAATTGGCAGGGCAATCTATGCAGAACAGATAAGCACAACAATGAAATCCTAGAACAATAGAGGGATTATCATATTACTTCAAAAAATTAAACTACTGAAAAAATATAGCCTTTTCACATATTGCTGAAATGCTGGCTCAGCTTAGTAACATAGAGAAGGGCCCAAGAACATGAAAATTTCCATAGTCATTATTCTCCTGATGACTCTTCCGCTATTTCATTTATGGAATAGACTCAGCCTCTTTCTGTCTGTACTGAGAGATGTCTTCCAGGATCCAGCAAGAAAGTGAAGGAGGGACAGCCACCTTGCTGCTACGATTGCATCCCATGTGCAGAGGGGAAGATTGCAAACCAGGATGGTAGGAGAAATAAATAGATTAAATAGATCCAGTCTCAGTGCTAATAATTGAAAGCTGTTGTAAGTACAGTGGTGCCTCGCTAGACGAAATTAATTCATTCCAGGACTCAATTCGTCCTACGAAAATTTTGTCTAGCGAGGCACCGTTTCCGATAGGAATGCATTAAAAGTCAATTAATGCATTCCTATGGGCTCAGGGGGGAACTGGTGGTGGTGGCGGCGGCGGCGCTTGTTCTCTTGGCTCGGGGAAGGCAGGCAGGCGCTTCCCCGAGCCAAGAGAGCAAGCGCTGCTGCTGCCAACGACAGAGCCGGATCGGACAAAGCTTCAGAAGCTTCATCGGATCCGCCTCTGTCGGGCGGGGTGGGGGGAAGGCGAAGGAACGATCCTATGCCTTTCCCCCACCTCTACCAAGCCCCATGCCGGCTGTGCGTGGCAAGACTTGTGTGCCTCCCCCGACATGGAGCGCGGTTTCGGAGACCTCCGAAGCCGCGCTCCATGCCGGCTGTCCGCGGCAAGACACAGTGGCGGGGGGAGACGTTGCCCCGTTGCCACGTCTTGCCTGCCTCCCCCGACATGGAGCGCGGCTTCGGAGGTCTCCGAAACCGCGCTCCATGCCAGCTGTGCGCGGCAAGACGCGGTGGTGGGGAAGACCTTCCCCCGCCGCCATATCTTGCCTGCCTCCCCAGGCACTGAACGCAACTTCGGACACCTCCGAAGTTGCGTTCAGTGCCGGCTTTTCGCGGAAAGACGCGGCGCCGGAGGAAGGTCTTCCCCCGCCGCCGCGTCTTGCCTGCCTCCTTTGAGAAACCCCTTGCTTGCCTGCCTTGAGAAGCCCCCTAGAATCCCCACTGTGTGACAGGCAGGATGTGGGGGAAGCACAGGATCTTTCCTGCGCTTCCCCCACATCCCGCCTGTCACACAGCGGGGATCGTAGGGGGCTTGAGAAGGCGCCCGGCTTTTTCGGCGAAGGCAAGCGGGGGACATCTACCTAGCCTGCTCCCTTGCCTTCGCCAAGAAAGCGCCGCCTCGGCGAAGGCAAGCGGGCAGACAACAAGTTGCTCCCCCGCTAGTTCCTCTTTGTGTTCTGCTGGTCTCTGCCAGGGCAGAAACCAGCGGAACACAAAGGGGAACCAGCTGCAGCAGGGAAAGAAGGCAAAGGGAGATCAGCTGAGAGGCGGTGACAGCTGCCAGCGCCTCTCAGCTGAGCTTCCTTTGCCTTCTTTCCTTGCTACAGCTGGTTCTCCTTTCACTAGATGAATGCCCTGATTTTCTGATCAGAGGACTTTATGGCCACGCTTCGCAAGATGAAGCGGTGGCCATAGAAAATCTCGTCGTATAGCGAGGCAACCTCCGATCAGAAAATCCTTTCGTTAAGTGGAATTTTCGTCTAGCAGGGCATTCGTCTAGCGAGGCACCACTGTACGGCTGAGTACATTACAAAATAGATAATCTACTGTGTCTGATCCTGCCTCTATGTGATCATTGCCTTTCAGATACTCTAAATATGCTAATCAAATGAGAGTGACTGGGCATTGAGAGTAATTGGATGGTATGTGGTTCAATCATATCTAGATGGGGCCTTCCCACTCCTTCTGACTTACACAGGCTGCATCCAGGCTAGTGTGAATAAATATTCAGATGTCAATGGCTCTGGCTTTAACACTTACAAGACCACATATCTCTGAACCAATTAAATTCAGTAATACCACTTTGCAGAGGCCCAGACAGTACTAGATATGTGTTTTGATTTAAAGAGAGCTCTTTTCTTCTCAGACAGAAAGTAAAAAGTTCAGCAAGTTGACATGATATGAGCTAATTTATTTATCCCCCCCCCCCCAGATATGAATGACTGTTATAAATGCCCGGACAAAGACTATCCGAGCAAGAACCGGGATGCATGTCTACCCAAGGATATCAGCTTCTTGTCTTATGAAGAACCTTTGGGCATCAGTTTATCCTGTTTCTCTCTTTCCCTTTCCTTGATCACAGCTCTGGTACTTGGTATATTTATAAAACACCACGTTACACCCATTGTCATTGCAAATAACCGAAACCTCACCTACGCTCTCCTCATCTCTCTCCTGCTCTGCTTCCTTTGTGCATTGCTCTTCATTGGCCGACCAGAGAAGGTGACCTGCCTCCTCCGGCAACCAGCTTTTGGCATCATCTTCTCAACCGCTGTTTCTTGTGTTCTGGCAAAAACCTTCACGGTGGTTTTGGCCTTCATGGCCACAAAACCAGAAACCAGGATGAGAAAATGGGTGGGGAAAGGACTAGGCCATGCCATTCTCCTTTCCTGCTCCATAGTTCAAGCAGGGATATGCACTGTGTGGCTGGCAACCTCTCCCCCATACCCAGATGTGGACATGCACTCAACGACAGAAGAAATCATACTAGAATGTAATGAGGGGAGTGTGGCCATGTTTTACTGTGTCCTCATCTACATGAGCTGCCTGGCAATTGTAAGTTTTGCTGTGGCTTTCCTCGCCAGGAAGCTACCAGACAGTTTCAACGAAGCCAAGTTCATCACTTTCAGCATATTGGTCTTCTGCAGTGTTTGGCTGTCCTTTATTCCTTCCTACCTGAGCACCAAGGGGAAATATATGGTAGCTGTGGAGATCTTCTCCATCTTAGCCTCTGGTGTTGGGTTGCTGGGCTGCATCTTTGCCCCCAAATGTTACATAATCATTTTGAGGCCTGAGCTGAACAATAGGGAACAGCTAATAAGGAAGAGAAATTAAAGAAATAATAAACCTGCCCTTTGCTGTATTTTGTTCTTTTCTTTGTCTGTACAGTATATAATTTTATGTAATTTTTTCTAGATTCCAAATTCCCATAGTAGAAAATTCATTTGTAAAATTGACTTATTTGCTTTAAGGAAAACAATCAAACATTTACACATACATTATTCTGTTGTAACATTTGTGGACAAGAAGACTCAGAGCAATTCTTGTCAAAATATACATGTAAGCAAATTTGGATCTGGCCTTAATTCTCTCTTTTTTTGTTCAATAATTTTTTATTAATTTTCAATGACAAAAGTCCAATATACACCATATTATATCAACACCAAATAGAAATACGTATTCAAATACCATTAAATTACATAGCAAATTATAAAGTTTATGTGGCCTCCCACGTGCTATACTTCAAGGTCTGATTCCCTCAATTTCTGCCTCCAGACTATTGCTCAAACCAAATGCAATCCACTCTTGATTAAAAAAAAACTCAGCCAGAGGTTTCCCCAGCCACTATGGACGGCATACAGCATATATATCTATATCTATATCTATATCTATATCTATATCTATATCTATATCTATATCTATATCTATATCTATATCTATATCTATATCTATATCTATATCTATATCTATATCTATATCTATATCTATATCTATATCTATATGCTGTATTATTTCATTTGTTGTTATCTGCCTATCTGCTTTCAATCCCCCTAGAGCAGGGATGGGAAGCCTATAACCCTCCAGATATTGCTTGACTACAGCCCTCTTCATTGCTGACCATTTTCCATACTGGATGGGGTTGGAGATTTTGGAACCCATCAACATCTGGAGTGCCACACATCCCCAACCACTGCCCTAGTGGAAGTGAAGCAGAACACATAATTTAAAAATAAAATGCTGAAGTTTGCAGAAGAAGCCAGAGACATTAGCATTGCTGAATGAAGTTGGACACTGAATTAAAATCTACCAAAAGGATGAAACATCAGGCTCAGCAATTTTGGGAATCCTGACCACCCTCACCTGGGTGCTGATGAAGTTTGGGGTCTGAGAGATTTCAAGAATCCTCTGTCTCCCTAAGGTGCCAGCTCACAGAGGTTGACAGAATCAAGAGAGATTTTTCACAAGGCTCTATAACAGGAGCCATACAGGAGGGCAGGGGGCACCAACTCAACCTCTCCAGAATTAGAGGGGCATTTACCCCTAGGGGTGTGGGCAAACGTGCATTCCCAGGCCACTGGGGAAGGAGGCTGAGAGCAAGGGGACACAACTGTCATCCCCAGAACAGCAATGAGAGGCCACTGTACTCATGTCACATAGCTGGTTGAATCCAGGTTCACTCAGCCAATTTACAAGATGCTGGCTACATTTTGGAGTCTTCATTGGCTACGAAGTCTTCTATTTTGAGCTTCTAAGTTCTCATTTCACCCATACACCACTGGTCCATTATTATCTAATGAAAGCGAATTTCTTCTGCAATACCACAGGGAATCCCGAGCACTAGATGAATAACTACACTTCTGCTTAGTTATTAACAGGGCTATAATTAATCTGCTGCTCCTCAAAAATCCCTGTGTATTTTCTTGGCCACTGGCAACATAACACAAAGGATACTACAACTTAACCAGAATTATTTAAATAGTGTCTGGGATCAGCAAGTCTGCTTTTGGATACTCCCAGATTGTGTCCTCTCAGGAAATTAATCTTCCATTTAAATGAGACAATTTTGATCTTAGAGAAACCTATTCTAGTATTGCCAGAAAAATAATAGTTTCTGCATAAAACAAGCAGTTGCCCTTGGATTAAGGATGGTAGTTTTAGTGTTCTTGCTGCTGCAACTGATTTCTTACAATGTATGTCAGACTCACCTAGCGAAATGCTGGCTCCAAGGTCCACACCATCCACTTCACACCTATCATCAGCCAGGAGAGTTCCTCATTGGTGGCATCGTTTCCCATGGTGGCTTCTTCACCTCTCCAGCAACATTCACTGAGGAACCTCCTCCAGCGCTGCCTGAAGAGCTTGTGTAAGAACTAAGTCACTCATTCATTACATCAAAGGAATGATCAAACCTAGAGTTGCAGCTTCAGAATAATGAATGAGGCTGCAAACTTTTACCCTTTTACCTGGGGAAATCCACTTTAGATTTGAATGAGACTTATGCTGGTGCAAAAAAAATGGAAGGAATCTCTTATGAATTAAGAGAATACAGGAGAAATTCCCATGTCTTGGTAGAGAAATGAATATAAATGTTTTGAAATATATGCATGTTTGTGTGTCTGGGAGAGCCCCTTTGAACAGCCAATTTTGATAGACTTTATCTGAACTACTAGAGTGTTAGTAAGAATGAATTTTTAAAAACCTGTTCTGAAGCTGAATATCCTTATGCTTTCATTTTCTGAACTTAGGCTAAGGTTTGTTTTAGCACTGAAAGGTACTTACTGTGTTATGAAATATAGAATTTAGTGAATTCCAATGACCATCACTGACTCATGAAAACGGGGTCACTGCAGAGAGAGACCAGAGACTTTGTAAGTGTCAGAAAAAGACCTCAGACATGTAAGGGAAGATGTCCCATGAGCCCCACATTAGCAAGCCTTGCTCTAGATACTATTAAGTTTAAAAGATTGGAAAACTGGGACAAAAGTAACAACATGAATTTCAATAGGGACAAATGCACAAATCTAAGATGAGGGACACTTGGCTTGCCAGTAGTACATGTGAAAAGGTTCAAGGGATCTGCATCAACAGAAGTATAGTGTCCTGACCAAAGAAAGTAATAGTCCTGTTCTATTCTGCCTTGGTCACTTGGAGTCCTGTGTCCAGTTCTGATCATCACAATTCAAGAAGGATATTGGCAAGCTGAAGCATGTGCAGAGGAGGGCAACAAAGATGGTCTGGAAGCCAAGCCTTATGTAGAATGGTTGAGGGAGTTTGGTATGTTTAGCTATGATGAGACTGAGGGGAGGTATGGTTGTTGTTGTTTAGTCGTTTAGTCATGTCCGACTCTTCATGACCCCATGGACCAGAGCACGCCAGGCACTCCTGCCTTCCACTGCCTCCCGCAGTTTGGTCAAACTCATGTTCGTAGCTTCGATAACACTGTCCAACCATCTCGTCCTCTGTTGTCCCCTTCTCCTAGTGCCCTCAATCTTTCCCAACATTAGGGTCTTTTCCAGGGAGTCTTCTCTTGTCATGAGGTGGCCAAAGTATTATGATAGCCATTTTCAAATATCTCAAGGGCTGTCACCAGAAAGATGAAACATGTTGTCTCTTGTTCTGGAGGTAAAGACACAAATTAGCTTCTTCAAGTTACAAGAGAGGGGATTTAAACTAAACTTCAGAGACAACCTTCTGTCAATAAGAGATATTCAATAGTAGAACGGATTTAGAGTTAACCCCACTGAAATCAATATGATTAACTACTGTGTTGGTGTGTAAAAGGATACATCTGTTGAAGTTCCTGCTGATACCATTTGCAACTCTCATTCTAGGGTGGTGCCTAAGGGTTACCAGCACATCGTGGCCTTGGCATTTGCAGTCAAGGAGATCAATGAAGACCCTCACATCTTACCCAATATCATCTTGGGCTTCCACTTATATGACAGCTATATCAATGCAAGGAGTACATATCTTGCCACACTGCTACTTTTATCGATGGTGGAGAAATTTGTCCCTAATTATATATGTGATGTTGAAAATAATCTGGTTGGGGTCATTGGAGGTCTTGATTCTGAAATCTCCTTTTATGTGGCAACTGTTTTGGATATCTTTAAGATTCCACAGGTAGGACACCTATGTACAATACCTCTATTAGTTTCCATAGAGAAAGAGGCAGGTTCTTCAGCATCAGTTCTGGGTGTATCACCACTTCAGGGTGAAGATAAAATTGGAACAAGAACTATGTACACCACCTTGAGATCCTTGGAAAATAAAGGTGGTACATAATTGTAATATAAGCAAACAGACAGACAGCAAAACCTGAAGAAAGGGGAAGGTTGCAATACCTGAAAAAAATATGTAACTCTCTCCCGTCTTACACACACATTTAGATCACTTATATACTAAAGGCCACTGATGGGAGAGTGGGCTTCTCTCTCACTGGCAGTTTTTGCTTATTCATCAGTTTCTGCTTAGTTAGGAGGGTATCTGAATTGAGCTGCTGAGGAAAGGGGGAATTGCTTACAAGATAAAAGCAGTAAGAATTTAGGTGCCCGTGGAAGATTTAGTGAAGAGGGCATGTCAAATAAGCTGCTGGGGAAGTGGGGGAATTGGTTACAGCTAAAAAACTGACAGGTAGGCGTCAGTACAATAACTATTCCTCTTTAGCACACCCAATGTATTTAAAGACACAGAGAAGTTATGGCAAATTGCAGATACAATCCAGTTGTGCAGGAGAGCAGCAAGTGTAGTTAGCAGCTGAATCACAAATGAAATAAATCTTCATAAATAATGTCTGAGAAGAATCAGCTTTGCTGTGTGATGGGGGATGTGCATCAATAATAATAATAATAATAATAATAATAATAATAATAATAATAATAATAATAATAATAATATTTTTATACCCCGCCCATCTGGCCGGGTCTCCGCAGCCACTCTGGGCGGCTTCCAGCAGAGCATTAAAATACAATAATCCATTAAACATTAAAAGCTTGCCTAAACGGGGCTGCCTTCAGATATTTTCTAAATGTCAGGTAGTTGTTTATCTCTTTGACCTATGATGGTAAGCGATTCCACAGGGTGGGTGCCACTACCGAGAAGGCCCTCTGCCTGGTTCCCTGTAGCTTTGCTTCTCACAGTGAGGGAACCGTCAGAAGGCTCTTGGCGCTGGATCTCAGTGTCCGGGCAGAACGATGGGGGTGGAGACGCTCCTTCAGGTATGCTGGACTGAGGCCATTTAGGGCTTTAAAGGTCAGCACCAACACTTTGAATTGTGCTCGGAAACGTACTGGGAGCCAATGTAGGTCTTTCAAGACCGGTGTTATGTGGTCTCGGCGGCCGCTCCCAGTCACCTGTCTAGCTGCCGCATTCTGGATTAGTTGTAGTTTCCGGGTCACCTTCAAAGGTATCCCCACATAGAGCGCATTGCAGTAGTCCAAACGAAAGATAACTAGAGCATGCACCAGTCTGCGGGCTGGTAGGGTCTCAGCCTGCGTATCAGATGGAGCTGATAAAGAGCTGCCCTGGACACAGAATTGACCTGCGCCTCCATGGACAGCTGTGAGTCCTCCACACCCGCCTGCCTCCTGTCCCCCACAAACAGTACTTCTGTCAGGATTCAACCTCAATCTCTTAGCCGCCATCCATCCTCCAACCGCCTCCAGACACTCGCACAGGACCTTCACCACCTTCACTGGTTCTGATTTAAAAGAGAGATAGAGCTGGGTATCATCCGCATACTGATGAACACCCAGCCCAAACCCCCTGATGATCTCTCCCACTGGCTGCATGTAGATGTTAAAAAGCATGGGGGAGAGGACAGAACCCTGAGGCACCCCACAAGTGAGAGCCCAGGGGTCTGAACACTCATCCCCCCCCCTTTCTGAACACGGCTCAGGAGGAAGGAGCGGAACCATTGTATGACAGTGCCCCCAGCTCCCAGCCCCTCTAGACGGTCCAGAAGGATGTTATGGTCGATGGTGTCAAAAGCCGCTGAGAGATCCAGCAGAACTAGGAAACAGTTCTCACCTTTGTCCCTAGCCCGCCGGAGATCATCGACCAGTGTGACCAAGGCAGTTTCAGTCCCATGATGAGGCCAGAATCCCGACTGCAAGGGATTCAAATGGTCTGCTTCTTCCAGGCATGCCTGGAGTTGTTCAGCAACCACTCGCCTTGCCCAAGAATGGAAGATTTGAGACTGGGTGATAGTTGGCCAAGAAAGACGAAGCTCTAGAGAAGAAATGTGTATCTGACCTAAGTTGCAATTCTGAAAAAGCCAGATAATGTCTATGTAATCTGCTGTTTGGTGCAAGGTATGTTCCCCCATTCAGTTTCAACTATTGTACACGACCCTTCCAAATTTTGCAATGGCATAAACAATGTTTGTTTGTTTTTAAGTGAAGTAGACACAATGCCCTGCTCCAGTCATGAAAGTCTTAACTAGATTCTTAAAAAGAATATAAAACAGACACTATTCCCTCTCCAGTCATCAAATCAAAGGTTTAAAAACCAGAATAGGGAGGTGATCCCAGTTTTCAACCCATCTGCATGTGTGCCTTTTTATTAATGAGAGAGAGGCACACAAACCCTGAAGCATTGGTAAAAGGGCATCTTTGACTAACAGGGTTCACCACATGATGTACAGTATATGAAAGGACTCCACTTTGTCTCTTTTCTTTCCCCATTTACTTTTTAGCTCATTTATGGCTCTGCTCCAGTGATGAATGAGAAAAGCCCAGGGCTTCCCTTCTACCAGATGGCAGCCCCAGAAGCCCTTCAGTATGAGGGAATTCTCTCTTTGCTTCTTCATTTCAGGTGGACATGGATTGGAGTCATTGCAATGAACAATGACAATGGAGAAAGATTTGTGCAAACCATTTTGCCAATATTTACCAAGAGTGGTGTCTGCTTTGCATTCCTAGAAAGAATCCCCAATTTAACTTTTATTTCTGCAATTAATGGCATGCTACAACAGGGGGCAAGTATAAACAATAAAATCTTTAGCAGCACAGCTAATGCAATAGTTGCCTATGGAGACTCCTATTCCATGGCTACTTTTAGATGGCTTCCATACCTATCAGAACATGATGACATGACACACAATATAAAAAGTAAAGTATGGATAACAACAGCCCATGTTGAGTTCACTTCATTTGTCAGTCAAAAGAACTGGGATTCAGGGATATTCAATGGTGCTATATCCTTTGAAATTCACTTCAGAAACCCACCAGGATTTCATCAGTATGTTCTGCACAGAAACCCTTCCAGCACAGATGGGGATGGTTTTATCCAGGACTTCTGGCAACAGGCCTTTGAATGTGAATTCCCAGATATCACTTCACACAAGGTCGAGGGGGATATTTGCACCGGAGAAGAGAAGCTGGAGAGCCTTCCTGGATCACTTTTTGAAATGAGCATGACAGGCCACAGTTACAGCATCCACAATGCTGTCTACGCCATGGCCCATGCTTTACATGCCATGTTCACATTCAGACTCAGACACAGAGGAATGGTGTACGGAGGGAGAGGGAAGAATCTGGATCAACAGTTTTGGCAGGTAAAGGCTGAACATCCTTAATTGGAAGAGACCTGTTATTCCCTCACAAAGTATGGATTTCCAAAATGTTGTCAGCTTGGCCATTCATCTCAGAAAAGAAAAAGCACTTTTATGAGAGAAGTTTGGATACCACTGAGATGCCACTGCATTCACAGATAAGAAGCAGTGGTAATGGTCAAGAGAGATGTTCAGCATTCTCTCTATCCCATATACACCAAATCCTCCCTCAGAGCAGGTGGTCTCCTGTTGCGTCTCCTGGGATGAAGAGGGAGAGAGGAAAAGAAGTGGGGGGTGGGGATAGAAAGAAAGGTTGTAAAAAAGGGGAGAGGGAGAGACAGATGTGGGAGAGAGAAAATTGGTGGTCTCTCCATCCTTGGACCTGACTCCACTAACTGCTGACTTAATCACCACCCACCACTTGCTGTAGGTCCTGCCCACAGGAGAAAAGATACCCCTTCCTGTATTAGAACTTCCGCTTTTTCCAAACAATTGCCTTTTGTGTTTTCAATCTTGCTTCATCCCAAGGGCCGAGTCTCTGTTTTTTGTTCTTGCGATAATTGTTGGATTGAAACCCTCCAGCACATAGTGTTTCTATGCGCTCTCTATAGTGCTGTCCGGGAAAATCCATTAGTCCAAAATTTGCCTGGGTATCCGGCAGATTCACACCTTGCCTTTTTTCTGCAAGATACAGATCCGTTTGAAACCTTACAATTGGCAAAAAAAATTAACTTCTGTTTTGTCCTATAAAGAGATGTAATGGATTGCTATATGTAACCTGAAATTCTTTTTATAATATTTTTATTCCTAATTCTGTATATCTTTTAAGCTATTTTATTCTTATTAATTGTAAACCAATTGTGAGCCCCCTTGTTTGTTTTTGTATGTTTATGAGCTTAAAGCTGAAATAAACAGATTGAATGATTGAATCTAGCTCCATCACTTTCTGAGAAGTCTCTCATTTAACAATACGGCCAGAGATGTGGTCTTCATCAACCCGAATGGAGAGGCATCATCTAGCTTGGATATTGTCAATTGGATTATATTCCCCAACCAAAGTTTGCACAGAGTGAGAGTTGGGAGGATAGATCCGCAGGCTCCTCCAGATCAATTATTCATCCTTGATGAAGATGCCATAACATGGCACAGTTGGTTTAATCAGGTAGGACCGCATTATTTGATAATTCCAAAGAAATCAGTATTGCCTAAGCAATGAGCATTCACCTGCATGTCTATTCACTGTCTTTTAAACTGCAAGTTACTGTGTAGATTATGACCAATGCATCCAAGTACCAGATTAAGAGCCAAAAGCTTACTGCTAGAAGCCATTCAAGGAATAAAGGCAAATGTATTTTATTATATTTATAAATATTTTATAAATATTTCTTAACAATTATAAAATACTGGTTTTTAACTGAGGAAAAGAGGATAGATAAGTGCCAAGATTTTTCCTTTCTTGCTAAAAAGTGGGGAACAACACCTACACATCTCAGAACAATAGAGGGAGTATGACATCACTTCAAACATTACTACTACTAAAAATATATAGCCATTCTACAAATTGCTGAATTGCTGACCCAGCTTAGTAACATAGAGAGGGGCCCAGGAACATGAAGATTGCCAAACTCTTTGTCCTCTTGCTGATCCTTCTGCTCTTTCGTTTACGGAATAGACTCGGCCTCTTTCTGTCTGTACTGAGAGATGTCTTCCAGGATCAAGCAAGAAAGTGAAGGAGGGACAGCCACCTTGCTGCTATGATTGCATCCCATGTGCAGAGGGGAAGATTGCAAACCAGGATGGTAGGAGAAATTAATAGATTAAATAGATGCAGACTCAACACTAATAATTGAAAGGTGTTGTAAGGACGGCTGGGTTTACTTTTCAAAAGAGATTATATACTGTGTGTGTGATAAAGTCTCTTTGTGATCATTGCCTTTCAGATAGTCTAAATATACTAATCAAATGAGAATGAGAAAGCATTGAGAGTAGTTGGGTGGTATGTGGTTCAAAGCATTTCTTCTGCTTCTGGTTCTGGTTCTGGTTCTGGTTCTGGTTCTGCTTCTGCTTCGATCACTCGTAGCCGAGTAAGATTGTATTCCATAAACACGGTTTTAACAATGAGTCTGTAAGTGACACTGGAGGCCAATTCTGGATCCACACGTCCTTCCACAGTGGGGATATTGGTTTCCAGGCGGGAGTTGATCATGGCGTGGATTTGCCAAGCATGCCTTTCTCTTTCCACATTTCTACCTTGTGTCCTGAGCATATCTAGAGGGGGCCTAGATACTTCTTCTGATTTACATAGGCTGCACCCAGGCAAGTGTGAATGAATATTCAGATGTCAATGGCCCTGGCTGTGGCACTTACAAGACCACATAGCTCTGAACCAATTAAATTCAAGAATACTGTAGTAATTAAATACAGAGGATCATACCATATAAGATTTTGACAAACTGAGCATGTTCGGACTGTGGTTAGACTATTCTCGGTAACTAGAGTGAAATACAATACTGAGGTGAAATCTAATCCTGCAATAAAATTTTAGCAAACCATGAGGAAGCTCCTTTGTTTAAACTGGGAGTCAATACACATGCTCAAACTTTTTGTAACTTGGACCAATCATGAGGAGACAACAAACAATAAAGATTATCTATATCTATCTATCTATCTATCTATCTATCTATCTATCTATCTATCATCTATCAATCTATCTAAAAAAGTGCCTTAAGAGGAAATGGGGTGAGGGAAACAAAGCATTTCAATTGGATAGGAAATTTAAACTTAATGGAATGTGTGGAATTTGTGCCAAATGTATAAAACTTTTTCAAACTCTTTTTATGATGTTCAGTTGTTTTAAGGAGCTATTCCCAGCTGAAACCTCTGTGCAGAATTAAACACTTTGGACTACGTTTTCCCTCATGCTCTAATGTGGTTTATTGGCATATCCATGAGAAAGAGAAAGCTTAGATTGCAACAAGACCATATGACAGAGCATCAGACAGTACTAAACATGTATTTTGATTTAAGCGGAGCTCTTTTCTTCTCAGACAGAAAGTAAACATTTAAGCAAGCTGAAATGTATGACCTAAAATATTTATTTTCCCCAAGATATGAATGACTGTAAGAAATGCCCAGACAAAGACTATCCAAGCAAGAACCGGGATGCATGTCTACCCAAGGATATCAGCTTCTTGTCTTATGAAGAACCATTGGGCATCAGTTTAGCCTGCTTCTCTCTTTCCCTTTCCTTGATCACAGCTCTGGTACTTGGTACATTTATAAAACACCACGATACACCCATTGTCATTGCAAACAACCGAAACCTCACCTACGCTCTCCTCATCTCTCTCCTGCTCTGCTTCCTTTGTGCATTGCTCTTCATTGGCCGACCAGAGAAGGTGACCTGCCTCCTCCGACAAACAGCTTTTGGCATCATCTTCTCAACTGCTGTTTCCTGTGTCCTGGCAAAAACCTTCACGGTGGTTTTGGCCTTCATGGCTACAATACCAGAATCCAGGATGAGGAAATGGGTGGGGAAAGGACTAGGCCACTCCATTCTCCTTTCCTGCTCCATAGTTCAAGCAGGGATATGTACTGTGTGGCTGGCAACCTCTCCCCCATACCCAGATGTGGATATGCACTCAATGACAGAAGTAATCATACTAGAATGTAATGAGGGGTCTGTGACAATGTTTTACTGTGTCCTCATCTACATGAGCTTCCTGGCAACTATAAGTTTTGCTGTGGCTTTCCTCGCCAGGAAGCTACCAGACAGTTTCAACGAAGCCAAGTTCATCACTTTCAGCATGTTGGTCTTCTGCAGTGTTTGGCTCTCCTTTATTCCTTCCTACCTGAGCACCAAAGGAAAATATATGGTCGCTGTTGAGATCTTCTCCATCTTAGCCTCTGGTGGTGGGCTGCTAGTTTGCATCTTTGCCCCAAAATGTTATATAATCATTCTGAGGCCTGAGCTGAACAATAGGGAACAGCTAATAAGGAAGAAAAATTAAAGAAATGATAAACCTGTCATTTGCTGTATTTTGTGTTTTTCTCTGTGTTTACATTAGAGTATTTGGAAATATGAATTCAGCTGCTGCCTTATATAATTTTTTTCTAGAGTCCAGATTCCCATAGTTTGCTTTGAGGTAAACAATAATACCTTTTGTTGTTGTTGTTGTTTAGTCATTTAGTCGTGTCTGACTCTTCGTGACCCCATGGACCATAGCACGCCAGGCACTCCTGTCTTGCACTGCCTCCCGCAGTTTGGTCAAACTCATGTTCGTAGCTTCGAGAACACTGTCCAACCATCTCGTCCTCTGTCGTCCCCTTCTCCTAGTGCCCTCAGTCTTTCACAACATCAGGGTCTTTTCCAAGGATTCTTCTCTTCTCATGAGGTGGCCAAAGTATTGGAGCCTCAGCTTCACGATCTGTCCTTCCAGTGAGCACTCAGGGCTGATTTCCTTAAGAATGGATAGGTTTGATCTTCTTGCAGTCCATGGGACTCTCAAGAGTCTCCTCCAGGACCATAATTAAAAAGCCTCAATTCTTCGGCGATCAGCCTTCTTTATGGTCCAGCTCTCACTTCCATACATCACTACTGGGAAAACCATAGTTTTAACTATACGGACCTTTGTCGGCAAGGTGATGTCTCTGCTTTTAAGATGCTGTCTAGGTTTGTCATTGCTTTTTCCCCAAGAAGCAGGTGTCTTTTAATTTCGTGACTGCTGTCACCATCTGCAGTGATCAAGGAGCCCAAGAAAGTAAAATCTCTCATTGAAAATTAATTTTAAAAATTGAACAAAAAAAGAGAGAATTAAGGCCAGATACAGATTTGCTTTAATAATACCTTTACACATACATTATTCTGTTGGAGCATGTGCTGACAAGAAGACTCAGAGCAATTCTTGTCAAAGTATACATGTAAGCAAATCTGTATCTGGCCTTAATTCTCTCTTTTTTTGTTCAATTTTTAAAATTAATTTTCAATTACGATACTCCAATATATTATATCAACCATATTATATCAACACCAAATAACTACCGGTATTCAAATACTAATCAATTACATAGCCAATTATAAAGTTTATGTGGCCTCCCACATGCTGTCTGATTCCCTTTAATTCTGCCTCCTGGTTATTGCTCAAACCAAATGCAACCCACTCTCGACAAAATCTCTTCTACCACAGCTACAATAATTGACTTCAATTTGTATTAACACATTTAGTAAATTGTAAATTTGTAAGTGAGGTTTTCCTTTCTTCCTGTGTGAGGTTTTAATTTTCATCCATAGTTCTTTATTTCTTTATCAGATATTATGTCCATATTAATTATTCCTGATTACAGCTCTGTTGACTCAGAGTTACTCTGGAAAGATCTCTCTGTTTTTTTCTCAATTCTTCTGATCCATCCGTAAAATTCCATACTACCAATTTCAAGCAGGGAATCGCCTAGCGTTCTGCCAAAGCCCTGGAAGCCTCCAAATTCTCCCCTCCATATCCAAACAAAGCTATTTATTATAATTAGTCATAGAAGAATGATCTGGTGTCCTGCCAGAATCCCAGAAAGTCACCAAAGTCCAGTCCGTCCTCCCCTCAATCAGGAGGAAAGTAAGAATTAACTCCGCAGAGGCTCCAAGTTTTTTTATATAATTATTCCAAACTTTAATATTTTCCTGTTTATCATTACAATCCATATCTATACTCCCATCTCCTTTTTTCTTCACTTGCTGTAAAGAACATTTTTTGGGCAATCTTGGGGGGTTTTCTGAATCATTTATGTAACAAAGGATTAATGAAGCGATTTACTCCCACCAAAACATGTACCATCTTTTAGCTCGAATAAAGTCATATTTCCAATTTGAATCTGTACTACATTGTAGCTGTTTCGATTTGGCAGTGCTTAATATTGTCACATCATTACCAGAACACATCTGTGCATTAATCCTAATTAATCTCTTAAAGAAAAACAAGAGGAACTGCTGTTCTTAATGGTGGCATTGGAGGGCTACTGAGAGACGAAGTGCTTTTGCACCCAGCATCTCCCTGCCTCCCACATCTTTGTCTGAGTGAAAGCCAGATACCGAGACAATCCGCCAGTGAAGCTCCCCCACCCCACCCCTGGTCCACAGTCTTAAACACCTCTTCAAAATCTCCTTATAAATTATCAAATCCAATTCTCAATAAAATAATCCAATCTTGATAACAGCAAAATTAAAAATCCATTCACTGATCCCTCCAGGCACCTATATCCAGCTTCCTGGGGGACTTATTTTAACTTTTTAAAAAAGTCTTGCAGGCAATTTAATTCAATTCACACCTCTCTCTCCCAAGCCTGCTTCAGGGAAGCATTTTAAATGTCCATTTCCTGGTAAATTGATTGCTTCCTTTCACCTTTCCAGCTAGGGGTCAAGTTACTGTGTCACAATGTAATCAATGTAGGAGACCAACTTCTGTTTTTAGAGTCTCCTGCCATGGCCAATTCTTTAAAATAAAGCAGCCAGTTTTCAATCTTATTACTCACAGTGCCCAATGTCAATTCTTTTTTCTTTTCTTTTTTCTGAAAAATTCACCGCTCTCCGCTGCCGCTCGGAGCTTCACTTCAAGAGGGTGAAGATGGCGCTCGAAAATGCCTCCCGTGACTACCACCCCACTCACTCCGGGGCTCTTAAAAGAGTAAAGGAGTCACTCTTGGGGCTTTGCCGAGCTCTTCCTCCCCAGAACGCTCAATCTGTGGCTTTCTCGGGGGGGGGGGCTTACTCTCGCAGCTCTCCCCCCCCTCTCAAAGCCAGGTCCCTCAGAGCTCAAGGGAAACCCCGCCGCACAATGCTGGTGGTAGACCGGAAGTCCCTTGATTGTACTGTTTCAAGGGTCTTGAGATTGGCAGAAAGTCCGATTTGTGAGCCATACAAGACTTGGGCTAAAGATTTTGCCTGAAAACCTTTAAGGGCCATAGGAAGGAAGCCCACACCTTTCCTTCTGAATAATCTAAGGATGGCATTTGCACTTCTTCCTGCTGAAGTAGCTGATTCAGTCAGGTGTGTTGACAATTTGGCATTATAAGAGAAGGATATGCCTAAGTAATGGAAGATCTTAGTTTGTTCTATGGCATTTCCCTTCATACTCTAATTGTTTTTCTTGAAGGAAAGGTCAAAATGAACAATTTTAGTTTTGGCAAATTTAATTGTTAACAATTCAGTGTTACATTGGTCGCTGAATTTCCCTAAGGCTCGTTTCAAACCAACTTTAGTTTGAGAGAGGAGAACAGCGTCATCCGCATACATTAGAACTGGTACTTTTCTACCACTGGAAAGCACGGGGGGATGAGTATCGATTTCATGACAGCATGTGATCAAAGAATTAACATAGATGTTGAATAAAAAAGGAGCTGGTAAACATCATTGTCTGACCCCTCTTTGAACTGGAATTCCTTTAGAAAGTGTGCCATGCTATGTGAATCTTATATGAAGGGTATTATTTTCATGCAGCTTAATCATCAGAAATAATATAGTGGAAATAAACATGTTACTGGAGCACGCTGGGGATGCCTTTTCCAGAGCTATGCTCACCGGAGGACGCTTGGAGAAACGGGGGGGGGGGGTTGCTGATAGCCCAGAAAACTCTCCCTACAGTCTTCGATCTAGCACATCCTTTCAATGGTCTGATTTTGGAAATGTTATATGGCATGGGGCACCCACCCACCCATCTGTTGAATACGCATGTCACCTTAGTCTTTCCTCTCAGAGTTCAAACATTTGGGCAGAGTCCAGAAATGAATCTATGATTCTCCTGACAGAGGAGAAGGCATTGATTTGGTGTTATCCTAGATGATTTCCCACATATTGTGCTGCTTGCAGATCTGGACTACATAAAGACAGTATACTCCCCCAGAGGAAAGGGAAATGATGGTTGTGTCCTATTTTGAGTGGATACTGCCCTGGATTTGAGGAGAAAGCATTTGGAGGAGAGAATCTTTGCAGCTCAAGAGATGCCACTAGATTCACAGATAGGAAGTGGTCAAAGTCAATAGAGAGGTTCAGCATTCTCTCTAAGCCCATATCCACCAAATCCTTCATCAGAGCAAGTGGCTGCACAACACTGCGTCTCATGGAGAGGAATAAAGGAAAAGATGGAAAAGGGAGTGTGGGAAAGAAGAGCTGTAAGAAAGACTGAGAGAGATGCATGTTTGTGAAAGAAAATGGGTTGGCTTTCTCCATGCTTGGACCTGACTCCTCTCACAGTTGCCTAAATCACCACCCACCTTTTGCTGCATTCTCTGCACACAGGAAAAAAGGTTGCTCAGCCCTGTATTAGACTGTAGCCTTTTCTAAACACCTGTCTTTTCTGTTTTCAATCTAGCTCCATCACTTTCTGAGAAGTATCTCATTTAACAATAACGCAGGAGATGTGGTCTTCATCAACCAGAATGGAGAGGCAGCCTCTAGCTTGGATATTGTCAATTCGATCATATTCACAAACCAAAGTTTGCACAGAGTGAGCGTTGGGAGGATAGATCCACAAGCTCCTCCAGACGAAAAATTAACCCTTGATGAAGATGCCATAACATGACACAGTTGGTTTAACTAGGTAGGGCCACATTGTTATCAAATTCAGAAGAGATTCAATATAGCTTAAGCAACAATTATCCACCTGCCTGTCTAATCACTGGCTTTTGAACTGCAAGTTACTGATTAGTGGATGGCCAAAGCAGGATCACCAACTTGAATAAAATATTGAAGGGGGGGGCAGGAAAGTCCCACAATGCTTCTATGTACGTACCTTATGCCTCTAGCTTGTCTGCTCCCTCTATCTTCTCTATGGGCTCCATGTGGGATCCAGAAACATTCTGGAGAAAAGTAAGGATGCCACTAGATCCAAAGGCAAATATTTCATTAAGGAGGTTACAAAACAGAAGAACCCTTTTACTATAAAAAGCACTTAAGCAAGGCTGACATTGTAAACTCACCCTCAGTAATCTGATTGCAAACCAAAACAGTGAAAGCTAGGTTGTCTCACCCTAATCCCAACCCTTCACAGACCCCACCACAAGCTTCATCCATAAAAATTTGGTTTGTGCATCACACAATCTTCATCTGAATGTGGGTTATTAGGCCCAAGTCAAATACCAGTTTTTCTATGAAGAGTACAGGAGGGCATGTTTTCTTTAAGCCAATCACGGCCTTGGCATACATTTCCCCAGCACTAGAGGCTGTACATCTGAAAGACCAATTAGCTATCCAGTGGATTTTTGCATGATCATGTTGACCTTGAAACAATCTTACATCAGGCAGTGCACATAGGTGGTCAGTTGGAGTAATTAAATAGGTTCTTTTTTCCCTTCTGAAAGACTGCAACCAGATTCCTAAGTATATAAAGAAAACTAGTGTGAAATAAACCAAAGAGATTGGGATTTCTTTATAAATATTAAATACTGGTTTTGAACTGAGTGAAAGACCATGTATTAATTGATAAGCCTCATGACTTTGCCTTTCTTGCGAGAAAAGTGGAGAAATGAAGTGGTTGGGAAAAGGAGGAAAAAAGTTAAAACAGAGAGCAGCAGATGCAGGAGACCACTAGTCTTCTAAGTGGGCCAGTGGAAGAGGTGGAAGCAGAAGAAGTGGTCAAGATAGAGAACGTGAAGGAAAGGAGGCTGAGAGGATAGGTGTGAAGAGCAAGAGACAGAGCATTAGGAATAGATGCATCAGTCTTCAAAAAAGAGTTATCTCAAAATATGTATTCCAAAGTATATTTCCCCCTTAAAATTATCAATGTCTCAAATCTCTTGGATAGCTTCATTCCAATTCATGTATTTGTCCAGAATTTTTTTTTTTTTTGTATGAAAACTCATAAAGAACTTATTCCTCAAAAATCCCTTATTTGGAACTTTAAGAAATTCTTCCCCAGACGACATCTGATGGGCCCAAGAATAGGTGTAGCTACCAGCACCAAATCAGTTCTAGAGTTGTCTACCTACTGGACAACATACTAAGAAGTAACAATTATAACAAAATTAACAGGGACACTAGAGAAACTTCAAAGTGTGCCTGCACATACCAGAGCAATAGAGGAGATATCACATCACTTCAAACATTACTACTACTAAAAAGAAAAGTAGCAATTGCTCTTGGTAGAGGCATTCCGTATCAATTTAGAAACATAGAGTGGAGCCAAAGAACCTGAAACATTCTGAACTCATTATTCTCTTGATGATTCTTCTGCTCTTCCATTTATGGATTAGACTCAGCCTCTTTCTGTCTGTATTGAGAGATGTCTTCCAGGATCAAGCAAGAAAGTGAAGGAGGGACAGCCACCTTACTGCTACGATTGCATTCCATGTGCGGAGGGGAAGATTTCAAACCAGGATGGTAAGGAACAGGATTTGATTAAATGGATCCATTTGATTGAAAGATGTAAGGTTGGCTGAGGTTAAGTTTCAAAAGAAGACATAAGATATTTTGTGTCTCTGCCTCTTGGTGGTCATTGTCCTTTAGATATTGGTGGTAGTAGTAGTAGTAATAATAACAATAATTCATATGCTGCCCATCTGACTGTCTTTCCCAAGCTTCCAACATCAACCACAGTATAACTTCAAACATTAAAGGCTTCGCTATATAGGGCTGCATTCAGGTGTCTTTTAAAAGTCAGATTGTTGTTTTCCTTGCCATATGATGGGGGTACATTCCCCAAGGTGGGTGCCACTACCAAGAAGGCCCTGCGCCTAGTTCCCTGTAACCTCACTTCACGCAATGGGAAAACTGACAAAAGGCCCTCAGGGCTTGATCTCAATGTAGAGGCTGAACAATGGAGTTATACAGGGTCAATATTTAGAGAGATAGTTTGAAGATATTAATCAAATGAAAATAACCATGCATTGAGAACAGCCAGGTGGTATGTGGTTCAAATAATATCCAGAGGGGCCCTTGTCACTCCTTCTGACTTACACAAGCTGCACTCAAGCTAGTGCGATGATACATTCAAATATCACGAGGAGGAATGGCCCTGGCTGTGTCACTTATAGGACAACATCGCTCTCAACGACATGAGAGAGTACTGGACATACATTTTATTTGAGCTGAGCTCTTCTCTTATCAGACAGAAAATAAACCTTTCAGCAAGCTGGTGTGAAAGGAACTAAGGTCCTACTCCAGATATGAATGACTGTAAGAAATGTCCAGACAAAGACTATCCAAGCAAGAACCTTGATGCATGCCTACCCAAGGATATCAGCTTCTTGTCTTATGAAGACTCTTTGGGCATCAGTTTAGCCTGCTTCTCTCTTTCCCTTTCCTTGATCACAGCTCTGGTACTTTTATGAAACACCATGATACACCCATTGTCATTGCAAACAACCGAAAGCTCACTTACACTCTCCTCATCTCTCTCCTGCTGTTTCCTTTGTGCATTGCTCTTCATTGGCTGACCAGAGAAGGTTGCATGCCTCCTCCGGCAACCAGCTTTTGGTATCATCTCCTCAACCACTGTTTCTTGTGTCCTGACAAAAACCTTCACGGTGGTTTTGGCCTTCATGGCTACCAAACCAAAATCCAGGATGAGGAAATGGGTGGGGAAAGGACTAGGCCACTCCATTCTCCTTTCCTGCTCCATAGTTCAAGCAGGGATATGTACTGTGTGGCTGGCAACCTCTCCCCCATACCCAGATGTGGACATGCACTCAGTGACTGAAGAAATCATACTAGAATGTAATGAGGGGTCTGTGGTATTGTTTTACTGTGTCCTCGTCTACATGAGCTTCCTGGCAACTGTATGTTTTGCTGTGGCTTTCCTCGCCAGGAAGCTACCAGACAGTTTCAACGAAGCCAAGTTCATCACTTTCAGCATGTTGGTCTTCTGCAGTGTTTGGCTGTCCTTTATTCCTTCCTACCTGAGCACCAAGGGAAAATACATGGTCGCTGTGGAGATCTTCTCCATCTTAGCTTCCAGTGTTGGGTTGCTGGGCTGCATCTTTCCCCCCAAATGTTATATAATCATTCTGAGGCCTGAGCTGAACAATAGGGAACAGCTAATAAGGAAAAAAACTTAAAGAAATAATATACCAGTCCTTTTACGCTTCTCTCTGTGTGTACAGTGGAAAATTTGGAAATATATGTTCAGTTGCTTCCTCATATAATTTTTTTTTTACTCCAAATTTCCATAGTCGAAAATTCCTTTGTAAAATTGACTATTTTGCTTTGAAGCAAACAATCATACGTTTACACATACATTATTCTCCTGTAGCATGTGCTGACAAGAAGACTCAGAGCTATTCTTGTCAAAATATACATGCCAGTAAATCTGTATCCTGCCTTAATTCTCAATGATAGTTTGTTTCACAGCTTTCAGTATGATAGGATCTATGAAACTGTACTATTGCAGGCCATGGAATATTCGAGTATTCATTTATGGTTTATTGTTCTGTACTGCTAACAGTCAGATTTTTCCTGATTGTATAACCCAGGTTCATCCTTTGAATTCCTTTATTGTTTAAAAACATATATGGGCAATATACAAACAATATACATATAATAAACACACACATTACACCAATAAACAACATTTCAACAATATGATCCCTTTTCTTTCTCGCATCTCCAACATATGAAACTTGCAGCAAGTTCAGGAAAGACAAGCACAGATTGCCCTATTATGGGGTGGGATATGCAGAGTGATCCCTAGTTTTCAGAGATTGAGTGGTGGGTGGAAAAGCTTCCAGGGTCTATTTCACCACCGTGTTCCCTGCAGAAACCTCTGCTTAGCAGCTGGTTTGGGGGCGGGGATTTGATCCTGCTGGTTTCAGGGTGCTCCTATGCAAGCAGCATCCATCGGGATCAATTCCTGTTCTGAGTTGGGGTTGGAGGAAGAGGACACATCATCTCATTTTTTAATATATGAAACAACACAAAAAACCTATAAATTAAACTTTGATTGCTGTGCACAGATTACATTTTAGAAAAAGTGTATGTTATGCATAATAACATGCTCCCTTTATTCAAAAACAATTTCCTCTCTGTATTCAGGGAGAGTGTTCTAACTTAAACAGCCACAGGTTCCCTGAATCTGCAATTGCCAGATGGTTACAGGAGGGATATTTATTTATTAATCAACCATCCTTCACCCTATTAAAACAGTTAAAAATAACATTAGACAATCATTCAGGTTTCTAGGTCCTAGGCTGTAGGCTGTACAGAGCTTTAGGCACAAGTGGAAGGTCAAGTCATTTTGGTAATAGGGGCAGAAAATGGCACAAATGTGAGGGCTTTACACAGTTCCATAACCCTCAACCTGGGGTGACCAACCAGCCAGGACTCAAGGCAATTTTGGGTGCAGGTAGAGTTAATGGGGTACCCAGAATACATCACTGGTTCGGTACTGGGTGATGGCCTACTTCACCCAATACTTGAAGATTACGATCCCCCCAAATGGCTTAACCACCAAAAGTTTTGACGTTTTGCTATTAGGAAGGCAAAACCTCAAGGGCAGCCAATTTCTCTATAGGCAAATTCCTTCCCTGCTCCGAATATGGCAACTGTTAGCAACCATAGCAAGGTCAGCAGATAAAAGAAAAATGAAGTGGTTAAATGGAATGATGCTTAAGGAGAAAAGCAATCATGACCTGAAAAGGAAAATACATTTTACAAACAAATTTTACAAATAAAATTATTATTATTATTATTATTATTATTATTATTATTATTATTATTATTACAACAAGCATGATAATTAATTGACCTGAATTGTGATTGGAAATAATAAGGGAGGGTGGGAGGGTGTCACTCTTCACCCAGCCGGGCTGCGAGGGGTCCCTGGAGCTGCCCTTTTAAGCCTCACTGCCAGGCCAGACAAGACAGCAGGCAATGGCCGCAGCCAGCAAGGCACTGCCCTCCAGGAGGCACCACTGAGTTGCCCAGTTATGGTGCCTTTGGGGTTGGAAAGACCCCTCCCTTTTGAGATCCACTGGCCAAGGAGAATTCCCCTCTGTGGTGTTGGCCCTATTATGCTAGTTATGTCATCCCAATATGAGAGTGAAAGAGTTAACTGTCTGCCCAATGAGAACCCAGTGGGCGGAGTCAGCTAGGTTATTAAAAAAAACACTGGGGGTTGGTTGGGAGAGAGGGTAGAGAGAGAGGGAGAGTACTAAGAAGTGGAGTCTGTGGGTTGGTTTAGTCTGTGAGAGAGAAAGCAAGTCTGAGTCAGAGATAGTCAGGGTCTGAGAGGATAGGATAAGAACCTAGACCAGTTTGGTTGGGAACTGGGTGGAGGTTGATTTGATTGTGAACTTGAGGGTATAGGAAGGTAAAGGCCAGTATAGGAACTAAAGAGTATTGACAGAGTACTACCTGAGAAACCATAAGCTTGTTAATGTGTGAGAAATAAACTGGAGCTTTGTGTTCACTTTCTAAACCCTGACTGGACTCAGTGATTACCAGGGAGTACCTGGTTGGTGGCAGCGAGTACTGTGGTGGCACAGGGATCAATAGACCGCTAAACATCCGGGGACCCTGGTGATCACCACACCCTCCTAAGGCCAGTAAATGTGTGTGCCTAGGCCATAGGGAAAGGAGGCTGAGTGAGGGAACGCAACTGTCACCCCCTGGAAAAGTGGTGAGCAGCCATTATACTCATGCCACATGGTTGATGTGAATCCAGGTCCACTCAGCCAAATTTCAAGATGCTGAAAACACAGTACAGTGGTACCTCTACTTACGAATTCAATGCGTTCCGAACACACATTTGTAAGTCGAAAAAAATTGTAAGTCGAATCCCATAGGAATGCATTGGGAGAAAAAAATTGTAAGTCGAAGCAACCCTATCTAAACCGCATCCAATATGGCGGACAGAGCTCCATTCATAAGTAGAAACATTCATAAGTAGAGTTATTCGTAAGTAGAGGTACCACTGTACTATATTTTGGTGTCTCCATTGCTTAGAAGGTCTTCTATTATGAACTTCAAACTTCACCAATACACCATTGGCTTCTTATTATCCACTGAAAGGAAATTAAACACAACTGTTCTGGATATGTGACAAACACATATTCTGCAGCAATTCCTCAGGGGTCCCCAAGCATTGAGTAAATAACTAAATTCCAGCTTGGTTATTAACAGGGCTATAATTAAATCTACTGCTCCTCAAAAACCTCTGTGGACTTTCAGTAGCCATGTGCAAAAGGAACACAAACGATACAAAAATTAACCAGAATAATTGTGCGTGCACACAAAAGCTCATACCAGTGACAAACATAGTTGGTCTCTAAGGTGCTAAAGAAGGATTTTTTAAATTTTAATTTAAATAGGGTCTGGGATACACAAGACTGATCTTACATACTCCCAGATGGCATCCTCTCAGGTAAATAAAGTACCATTCAAATGAGACAGATCTTATCTTGGAGAAGTTGATTATAATATTGTCGGAGAAATCATGGATTACATGGAGAACAAACAGGTACTTTTGTATTGAGAATGGTGTTCTTCGTGTTCTTGCTACTGGAACTGATTTCTGACTGTGTATCTGAGGCTCACCTAGCAAAATGCAGGCTCCAAGATCCACACCGTCCACTTCACACGTATCATCAGCCAGGAGAATTCCTCATCGGTGGCATTGTTTCCCATGGTTACTTCCTCTCCTCTCCAGCAACATTCACTGAGGAACCCCCACCAGTGCTGCCTGAAGAGCTTTTGTAAGAACTAAGTCACTCATTTATTAGAGAGGAGGAATGATCAAACCTAGAGTTGCAAACTTCTTCTAATTTACCTGGGGGAAACCACTTTAGATTTGAATGGGAATTATGCTGGTGCAAAAAATTTCAGGAATCTCTTGATAATTAAGACAATATGAGATAAATTCCCATTTCTAGATAGGGAAATGAATATACAGGTAAATGTATTGAAGTGGATGTATATTTGTGTGTCTGGGAGAGCCCTTTTGAACAGCCCATTTTGAAAGACTTTATTTGAACTACTAGAGCGTTAGTAAGAAGGAATTTTAAAAAACCTGTTCTGAAGCTTAAGTTTCTTATGGTTTCATTTTTTATTCTTAGGGTAAGGTTTGTTTCAGTACTGAAAGGTACTTACTATGAAGTATAGAATTCAGTGAATTCCATTGACCATCACTGCCTCATGAAAGCGAAGTCATTGCAGGGAGAGACGAGAGAGACCAGAAACTTTGTAAGAGTCAGGAAAAGACGTTAGGCATGTAAGGGAAAACTTCCCATTACCCCACATTAGCAACCCCTGCTCTAGATAGTATTAATCTTAAAAGTTTGGAAAAGTGGGGCAAAAGTAACAACATGAATTCCAATAGGGACAAATGCACAAATCTAAAATGAGGGGCACTTGGCTTGCCATTAGTACATGTGGAAAGGTTCAGGGATCTGCATCAACAGAAGTATAGTGTCCTGATCAAAGGAAGTAATAGCCCTGCTCTATTCTGCGTTGGTCACATGGAGTATTGGGTCCAATTCTGATCACCACAATTCAAGAAGGATATTGGCAAGCTGGACCATATGCAGAGGAGGACAACAAAGATGTTCTGCATACCAAGCCTTATGCAGAATGGTTGAGGGAGTTTGGTATGTTTAGCTATGATGAGACTGAGGGGAGGTATGATAGCCAGTTTCAAATATCTCAAGGGCTGTCTCCAGGAAGATGAAGGATGCTTGTTTTCTCTTCCTCCAAATCAGGGTATTCAAGTTACAAGAAAGGAGATTTCAACTAAATATCAAGAAGTTGTTTCTATTTACAAGGGCTGTTCAACAGTAGAACAGACTGAAAGTTAACCCTACTGAACTCAATATGATTAACTACTGTGTTGATATGTAAATGGATATATCAGTTCCTTCTGATACTGTTTACAACTCTCATTCTAGGGTGGTGCCTAAGGGTTACCAGCCCATCGTGACCTTGGCATTTGCAGTCAAGGAGATCAACGAAGACCCTCACATCTTACCCAATATCACCTTGGGCTTTCACTTATATGACAGCTATACCCATGCAAAGAGCACATACTTTGCCACACTGCTACTTTTATCGATGGTGGAGAAATTTGTTCCCAACTATATATGTGATGTTGAAAATAATCTGGCTGGGGTCATTGGGGGACTGGATTCTGAAGTCTCCTTTTATGTGGCTACTGTTTTGGATATCTATAAGATTCCACAGGTAGGACACCTATGTACAATACTTCTATTAGTTTGCATAGAGGAAGAGGCAGGATCCTCAGCATCAGTTCAGGGTGAAGATGAAATTGGAAGGAGAACCCTTAGAAAATAAAGGTGGTACATAATTACAATATAAACAAAATAAACCTGAATAAGCGGAAAGGGTGCAATACCAGAAAAAATACACGTCACTCCCTCCTATATTACAAACAAATGTAGAACACTGATATCCCAAAGGCCACTGATTGGATACCTCACCAGCTGTTTTTAGTTATGTAGCAATTTCTGCTTAGTGAGGAATGTTTCCGAATTGAGTTGCTGGGCAAAATGGGAAATTGCTTTAAATTCTGACATAGTCAGATAAGATCCTGCCAAATTTTGCAATAACATAAAATTCAATTGCTTCTTTTTAAATAATAATAAGAAGAAGAACAATTTATTATTTCTACCCCGCCAATCTGTCTGTGTTTTCCCCAGCCACTCTGGGTAGCTTACAACAAAATATTAAAATACAATAGTCCGTCAAACATTAAAAGCTTCCCTAAAGAGTAAAATAGACACAATGACAATGCCCTGCTCTAGTCATCAAAGTGTTCACAATATTTATAAATAAAATAAAACAGACACAGTGTCCCTCTCCAGTCATCAAATCAAAGGTTTAAAACCACAAATGGGAGATGATCCCAGTTTTCAGCCCAACCGCATGTTTGTCTTTTGTATATCTGAGAAAGAAGCACACAAATCCCAAAACATTGGCAAAGGGCATATTTGAAAGAGCTCTACTTTGTCTCTTTTCCCCCTCTATTTTCTTTTTAGCTCATTTATGGCTCGCCTCCAGTGATGAATGATAAAAGCCCAGGGCTTCCCTTCTACCAGATGGCAGCCCCAGAAGCCCTTCAGTATGAGGGAATTCTCTCTTTGCTTCTACATTTCAGGTGGATGTGGATTGGAGTCATTGTAACAGACAATGATAATGGAGAAAGATTTGTGCAAACTATTTCCCCAATCTTTATGGAAAGTGGTGTCTGCTTTGCATTCATAGAAAGAATCCTCGATTTCACTTTTATTTCTGAAACGTATGGCATGCTAGAAAAGGCAGCCAATATAAAAGATATAATTTTTAGCAGCAAAGCTAATGCAGTGGTGACATCTGGAGAGTCTTATTCCATGGCAAATTATAGATGGCTTCCATACCTATCAAAACATGATGAATTGACCAACAATGTAAAAAGTAAAGTATGGATAATAACATCCCAGGTTGATTTCACTTCATTTGTCTTTCAAAGGAACTGGGATTCAGAAATATTCCATGGCGCTATAGCCTTTGAAATTCACTTCAGAAACCTACCAGGATTTCATCAGTATGTTGTGCACAGAAACCCTTCCACCACAGAAGGGGACGGTTTTATCAGGGACTTCTGGCAACAGGCCTTTGGATGTGTATTCCCAGATATCACTTCAGACAAGGTGGAAGGAAATATTTGCACAGGAGAAGAGAAGCTGGAGAACCTTCCTGGATCATTTTTTGAAATGAGCATGACAGGCCACAGTTATAGCATCCACAGTGCTGTGTACGCCATGGCCCATGCTTTACATGCTATGTCCACATCCAGACTCAGGCATAGAGGAATGGTGTACGGAGGGAGAGGGAAGAATCCGAATCCACAGTTTTGGCAGGTAAAGGTTGTATATCCTCAACAGAGAAAAATCTGTTGCGTCCTCATAATCAGAGTTGTACCCAACATTGGGGGGAGGTGAGTCAAAGACGTAACAGTTGACCTATCTCCCCCCCCCCCCGACAATGTCCTACCTTAATGAAAGGGATGCACTAGTGCGAAGATGCTTCATTCTGGGTAGTTGGGGAGGTGCTTTTTGTGATCAAAGCACATGCCTGGGTAGAGCTAGGCTTGGCACGATTCTTGCCACTGGCCCCTCCTGCCCCAGAGCCCCTAGGAGTCTGGCCCTTCCTGCATTTCTTCTGCAGGTGGCCTTCTTTCCCACACTTCCAGCAATTTCACTGCATTTTGTGATTAGTGCAAATGACACGGTCTGTCTGAGAGCAAGCGTGAGAATCAGATATAGTCCTATCTCTATCTATTATGTGATGTACTTTCACTTTTGCCTGTTCTCTCTCGGAGCTGGATGAGAGAGAGAGCACCATGATTCCTTGTCTGTGTAATATAGTGTAAATAAACATGTCACTGGAGCATGCTGGAGAAGAAGGGAATGCCTTTTACAGAGCTATGCTCACCGGAGGACGCTTGGAGAAACGCGGGAGGGGGTGGCGGTTGCTGATAGCCCAGAAAACTCTCTCTACAGTCTTCCCTCTGGCACATCCTTTTGATGGTTTGATTTTGGAAATATTATATGGCACTGGGCACCCCCCCCCCCAATTCTGCTGAATATGCATGGGTTCACAAAATACTGTCACCTTAGTCTTTCCTCTCAGAGTTCAAATATTTGGGCAGAGTCCAGAAATGAATCTCTAATTCTGCTGACAGAGGAGAAGGCATTGATTTGGTGTTATCCTAGATGATTCCCCACAAATTGTGCTGCTTGCAAATCTGGACTATGTAATGGCAATATACCCCCAGAGGAAAGGGAAATGATGGTCATGGATATTGCCCTGTATTTGAGGAGAAAGCATTTGTAGGATTGAATCTTTGCAGCCCAATGAGATGCCACTGCATTCACAAATAGGAAGCAGTGGTCATAGTCAATAGAGAGGTTTAGCATTCTCTCTAGGCCCATATCCACCAAATCCTTCCTCAGAGGAGGTGGCTGCACAACATGGAGTCTCATGGAGAGGGAGAAAGGAAAAGATGGAAAAGGGAGTGTGGGGAAGAAGAGCTGTAAGTTAGACTGAGAGAGAGAGGCAGGTTTGTGAAAGAAAATGGGTTGGCTTTCTCCATGCTTGGACCTGACTCCACTCAGTTGCCTAAATCACCACCCACCTTTTGCTGCATTCTCTGCACACAGGAAAAAAGGTTGCTCAGCCTTGTATTAGACTGTAGCCTTTTCTAAACACCTGTCTTTTCTGTTTTCAATCTAGCTCCATCACTTTCTGAGAAGTATCTCATTTAACAATACGGCTGGAGATGTGGTCTTCATCAACCAGAATGGAGAGGCAGCATCAAGCTTGGATATTGTCAATTGGATCATATTCACAAACCAAAGTTTGCACAGAGTGAGAGTTGGGAGGGTAGATCCACAAGCTCCTCCAGACCAAAAATTAACCCTTGATGAAAATGCCATAACATGGCACAGTTGGTTTAACCAGGTAGGACCACATTGTTATCTGATTCCGAAGAGATTCAATATAGCTTAAGCAATAATTATCCACCTGCCTGTCTAATCACTGTCTTTTGAACTGCAAGTTACAGGTAGGTAGCCGTGTTGGTCTGAGTCGAAGAATTTTTTTATTTTGAACTGCAAGTTACTGATTAGAGGATGGCCAAAGCAGGTTCACCAACTGGAATCAAATATTGGGGGGGGGGGCAGGTAAGCCCCACCACTGCTTCTATCAGGGCCGTCTTAAGCATATTGGGCACCGTGCGGCACCCCACACCACCCAGCCTTGCCCTAGGGCCAGCCCTGGCTTCTATGTACCTTATGCCTCTAGCTTGTCTGCCCCCTCTTTCTTCCCTATGTGCCCCATGTGGGATCCAGAAACACTCTGGAAAAAAGCTAGGATGCCACTAGATGCCACTTTCCAGTCACTTCAGCACCATCTTCAGTTTAAATGCAATAATCATTACATTAACAAAAATCATTGAAAATGGTAGTGGAGAGGGCCTGGACATGGACCAATGAGTTTTATGAGGTTGCCATGGTACCACACTGGGAATCCCAGGCTTAAAGGTTTGGATAAAGCATTTTATAAATAAACAAGCCAATTCACCATGCAAATCCCTAGAAGTGTGTGGAACACCCTCCCTCCAGATGTCAAGGAGATAAGAGACCTACACAACTTTTAGAAGACATCTTAAGGGAGCCCTCTGTTGGAAAAAGGAAAAAAAGAAAATATTTCATTAAGGGGGTTTACAAAACAGAAGAACCCTTTTACTATAAAAAGCACTTAAGCAAGGCTGACAGTGTAAACTCACCCTGGGTAATCTGATTGCAAACCAAAATAGCGAAAGCTAGATTGTCTCACCCTAATCCCAACCCTTCACAGACCCCACCACACGCTTCATCCATAAACATTTGGTTTTTGCATCACACAATCTTCATCTGAATGTGGGTTATTAGGCCCAAGTCAAATACCGGTTTTTCTATGAAAAGGCCTGGATACAGGAGGGCATGTTTTCTTTCAGCCAATCACAGCCTTGGCATACATTTCCCCTGCACTAGAGGCTGTACATCTGAAAGACCAGTTAGCTATTCAGTGGATTTTTGCATGATCATGTTGACCTATTTGTCCAGAATTTTTATTATATATTTGTATGAGAACTCATGAAGAACACATTCCTCAAAAACCCCGTATTCGGAACTATAAGGAACTCTTCCCCAGACAGCATCTGATGGGCCCAAGAATAGGTGTAGCCACCAACACCAAATCAATTCTAGGGATGTATACCTAGTGGACAACATACAAAGAAGTAACAATTATAACAAGATTACAAGATTAACAGGGACACTAGAGTAACTTCAAAGTGTGCCTGCACATCCCAGAACAATAGAGGAGATATCACATCATGTCAAACATTACTACTACTATAAAGAAAAGTAGCAATTGTTCTTGGTATAGGCATTCTGTGTCAGTTTAGAAACATAGAGTGGAGCCTAAGAATACGAAATATTCTGAACTCATTAGTCTCTTGATGATTCTTCTGCTCTTCCATTTATGGATTAGACTCAGCCTCCTTCTGTCTGTACTGAGCGATGTCTTCCAGGATCAAGCAAGAAAGTGAAGGAGGGACAGCCACCTTGCTGCTATGATTGCATCCCATGTCCAGAGGGGAAGATTGCAAACCAGGATGGTAAGGAACAGGATTCGATTAAATGGATCCATTTGATTGAAAGATGTAAGGATGGCTGAGGTTAAGTTTCAGAAAAAGAGATAAGCTATTGTGTGTGTGTGTCCCTGCCTCTTGCTGGTCATTGTCCTTTAGCTATTGGTGGTAGTAGTAGTATTAATAATAATTCATATGCTTCCCATCTGACTGACTTTCCCCAACTATTCTGAGAAGCTTCCAATAAATTAAAACATCAACCACAGTATAACTTCACAGTATAGCTTCGCTATATAGGGCTGCCTTCAGGGGTCTTCTAAAAATCAGGTTGTTGTTTATTTCCTTGACATCTGATGGGGGTACATTCCCCAAGGTGGGTGCCACTACCAAGAAGGCCCTGTGCTTAGTTCCCTGTAACCTCACTTCTCGCAATGGGAGAACTGACCAAAGGCCCTCAGAGCTTGCTCTCAGTGTACAATGGGGGTATGCAGGGTCAATATTTAGAGAATAAGGTGGAATATCTTAGTCAAATAAGAATAACCATGCTTTGAGAAAAGGCAGATGGTATATGGTTCTAATAACATCCAGAGGGGCTCTTGTCACGCCTTCTGACTTACAAAAGCTGCACTAAAGCTAGTGCAATGATACATTCAAATATCATGAGGAGGAATGGCCCAAGCTGTGTCACTTATAGAACCACATCGCTCTCAACGACATGAGAGAGTACTGCACTTACATTTTATTTGAGCTGAGCTCTTTTCTTCTCAGACAGAAAATAAACCTTTCACAAAGCTGGTGTGAAAGGAACTAAGGTCCAAATCATTATTTTTTCCAGATATGAATGACTGTAAGAAATGCCCAGACAAACACTATCCAAGCAAGAACCGGGATGCATGTCTACCCAAGGATATCAGCTTCTTGTCTTATGAAGAACCATTGGGCATCAGTTTAGCCTGTTTCTCGCTTTCCCTTTCCTTGATCACAGCTCTGGTACTTGGTATATTTATAAAACACCACGATACACCCATTGTCATTGCAAACAACCGAAACCTCACCTACGCTCTCCTCATCTCTCTTCTGCTCTGCTTCCTTTGTGCATTGCTCTTCATTGGGCGACCAGAGAAGGTGACCTGCCTCCTTCGACAAACAGCTTTTGGTATCATCTTCTCAACTGCTGTTTCTTGTGTCCTGGCAAAAACTTTAACTGTGGTTTTGGCCTTCATGGCTACCAAACCAGAATCCAGGATGAGGAAATGGGTGGGGAAAGGACTAGGTCACTCCATTCTCCTTTCCTGCTCCATAGTTCAAGCAGGGATATGTACTGTGTGGCTGGCAACCTCTCCCCCATACCCAGATGTGGACATGCACTCAGTGACAGAAGAAATCATACTAGAATGTAATGAGGGGTCTGTGGCCATGTTTTACTGTGTCCTCATCTACATGAGCTTCCTGGCAACTGTAAGTTTTGCTGTGGCTTTCCTTGCCAGGAAGTTACCAGACAGTTTCAATGAAGCCAAGTTTATCACTTTCAGCATGTTGGTCTTCTGCAGTGTTTGGCTGTCCTTTATTCCTTCCTACCTCAGCACCAAAGGAAAATATATGGTAGCTGTGGAGATCTTCTCCATCTTAGCCTCCGGTGTTGGGTTGCTGGTTTGCATCTTTTCCCCCAAATGTTATATAATCCTTCTGAGGCCTGAGCTGAACAATAGGGAACAGCTAATAAGGAAGAAAAATTAAAGAAATAAGAAACCTGTCCTTTGCTGTATTTTTTGTTTTTCTCTGTGTGTACAGTGGAATATTTTGAAATGCATGTTCAGTTGCTGCCTTATATAAATCTTTCTATGCTCCAAATTTCCATAATTGAAAATTCCTTTATAGAATCCACTTATTTCCTTTGAAGAAAACCATCAAATGGAGATAAATTTTTAAAAGGAATACAAGCAACATATTCAGAACAGAAAGTGAAATTAATTTTAAATCAGGTGATAACGAATGAATGTAAAATACAAAAAGGAACTTGGCAAGGATGTCCGTTATCACCACTGTTGTTCATTTTGGTTCTGGGAGTACTTGCAAGGAATATAAGATCAGATGAAGAGATAATAGGTATAAAAACTGGTAAAAATGAATTTAAACTTAAAACATTTGCTGATGATACAGTATTTTTGGTAGAAGATCCAAAGAAATCTCTCCCTAAGGTAATAGAAAAAAATCAAATATTTGGGTAGTTAGCAGGATTGAAATTAAACAAAAATAAAACTAAATTATTAGTAAGAGAGAGAGAGAGAAGAAGAAGAAGAAGAAGAAGAAGAAGAAGAAGAAGAAGAAGAAGAAGAAGAAGAAGAAGAAGAAGAAGAAGAATTAGAGGAAAGCATTGAAATAGAAATCCATAAAAAAGTGAAATGCTTAGGAATTTGGCTAACAACAAACAATATAAATGTGTATAAAGATGAAGATAATTATGAAAAAGTGTGGTTAGAGATAAAAGGAAATTTAGAAACATGGAGCAGAATGAACTTTCGCTACTAGGAAGAATTGCGGTGATTAAAATGAATGTGCTACCAAAAAATGCTCTCTCTTTTCCAGACAGTCCCAATAATGGGTAAGGATGATGGCCTCAAAAAATGGCAAAGAGAAATTTCCAAGTTTGTCTGGGAGGGCAAAAGGCCAAGGATTAAACATAAAATACTTACAGATATAAAAGAAAGAGGAGGTTTCACCCTCCCAGACCTTAAATTGTACTATGAGGCTGCATGTCTAGTATGGATCAGGGACTTGGATAAAATTGGAAAAAGAGGAAGCTTAAGATCTGGAAGGTCATTATAATAGATATGGGTGGCATGCATATCTTTGGTATGGGAAAGGAAAGGTATGTAAAGGATTTTTTTAATAATCACATAATTAGGAGATCATTAATGAGGGTGTGGGAAAGATATAGAGATCTAATAGAGCAAGATATAAATCTTTCCTATCAAATCCACTCTGGAGAAATTTGTAAACGGGGGTTAACATCTGATGCTCTGAAAAAGCCAATTTCTATGTTGAGACTCCAAGAATCACAGAATTGTAGAGTTGGAAAATACCCCAGAGGTTTTATAGTCCAATGGCCTGGAAAGCAGGAATCCTTTGCCCAATGTGGAGCTTGAACCCATGAGCTTGAAATGAAGAGTCCCATCTCTACTAGCGTTGTGAAACCAGAAGCTGCTCCTGGGAATCCTAACAGGGTTAATCAACTTATGAGTGAGGGAATCAACATTTTGCCCCCAAACCACATAATAACCCTGGTGGGCTTCCATTTCTTAATTATCTCTGAGATGGTTATAATGTACAACTGAGAGAACTGAAAGCGTTTTCTCCACGTGACAATGGAAATTTACATGGAAATTTATATTTGGTGTGAGCTGCCATGAACAAGTAACTTTGCCACTTCATATTTCCTCCTTGATAAGAGATGATGCTGTGAAGATCTTATGGTGAAGATGGGACATGTTCAGCAAATGTTTGATGAGCAGATAAAAGTCATTAGATCTAACGATGCTGAATAGAGAATGCAACTAAAGCAGAGCTTAATGAGATAGAAAGCAGAATCAAAGAGGACAGAGAGACTGCACGTTGCATGTATATGTCCATAATAGACCTCAGCTTTCTAGATGCCAAGCTTAACCTCCGAATTATTCCTTCTATACAGCTCTTAATGGCACAAAGCCAATGCTTTCTCCCAATTTCAACCCTAAACCAAAGCCTAGGTTGCCAACTGGTACTCACTTATCTGGGAGTAAGCCCCATTAAACCTTAAAACAAATATTTATGAGTAGATATCTATATCAATTTACAGCAAGCTAAAATGCTTATTAATGAGTGTGTATATGGTAGGATTATTCTCCCCTTGAAGAACATCCAAATATTCAAGTAGAGACAGGAAGTAGGGATGGGAAGCCTATAGCCCTCCAGATATTGCTTGACTACAGCCCTCATCATTGCTGACCATTTTCCATACTGGCTTGGATTGGAGTTTTTGGAATCCATCAACATCTGGAGTGGCACACACACACACCCAACCCCTGCCCTAGTGGAAGTGAATCAGAATACATAATTAAGAAATAAAAATGCTGAAGTTTGCAGAAGAAGCCAGAGACATCAGCGTTGCTGAATGAAGTTGGACACTGAATTAAAATCTACCAAAAGCATAGCTGCCAAGTTATCCCTTTTTTAAAGGGATTTTCCCTTATGCTGAATAGGCTTCCTCGCGAGAAAAGGGAAAACTTGGCAGCTATGAACAAAAGGCTGAAACATCAGGCTCAGCAATTCTGGGAATCCTGACCACCCTCACCTGGGTTTGGATGAAGTGTGGGGTCTGAGAGATTTCAAGAATCCTCTCTCTCCCTAAGGTGCTAGCTCACAGAGGCTGAAGGAATCAAGAGAGATTTTTCACAAGGCTCTGTAAAAGGAGCCATACAGAAGGGCAGGGGGCACCAACTCAACCTTTTCAGAATTAGAGGGGCATTTACCCCTAGGCGTGTGAGCAAACATGCATTCCCAGGCCACTGGGGAAGGAGGCTGAGAGCAAGGGGACACAACTGCCATCCCCCAGAACAGCAATGAGCGGCCATTGCACTCATGTCACATGGCTGGTGTGAATCCAGGTTCACTCAGCCAACTTCCAGGATGCTGGCTACACCATGCTACATTTTGGAGTCTCCATTGACTACAAGGTCTCCTATTATGAGCTTCTAAGTTCTCATTTCACCCATGCACCGCTGGTCTAATGGAAGGGAAATTAAAATAACAGTTCTGAATATTTTCTTCAGCATTTTTCTTCTGCAATTCCATAGGGAATCCCGAGCACTAGATGAATAACTACACGCTTGCTTCGTTATTAACAGGGCTATAATTAATCTGCTATTCCTCAAAAATCCCTGTGTATTTTCTCTGGCCACTGGCAACATAACACAAAGGATACTACAACTTATCCTGAATAATTTAAATAGGGTCTGGGATCAGCAAGTCTGATTCTGGATACTCCCGGATTGTGTCGTCTCAGGAAATTAATCTACAATTTAAAGGAGATGATCTTTATCTTAGATAAACCTATTCTAGTATTGCCAAGAAAAATCATACTTTCTGCATAAAACAAACAGTTGCCCTTGGATTAAGGATGGTGGTTTTACTGTTCTTGCTGCTGGAACTGATTTCTTACAATGTATGTGAGGCTCACCTAGCGAAATGCTGGCTCCAAGATCCACACCGTCCACTTCACATGTATCATCAGCCAGGAGAGTTTCTCATTGGTGGCATTGTTTCCCATGGGGGCTTCTTCACCTCTCCAGCAACATTGACTGAGGAACCCCCACCAGCGCTGCCTGAAGAGCTTGTGTAAGAACTAAGCCACTCATTCATTACATCAAAGGAATGATCAAACCTAGAGTTGCAGCTTCAGAATAATGGCTGAGGCTGCAAACGTTTCCCCTTTTAGCTGGGGAAATCCACTTTAGATTTGAATAAAACTTACGCTGGTGCAAGGAAAAAAAGAGAGGAAGGAATCTCTTGTGAATTAAGAGAATACAGGAGAAATTCCCATGTCTGGATAGAGAAATGAATATAAATGTATTGAAATATATCCATGTTTGTGTTTCTGGGAGAGCCCTTTGGAACAGCCCATTTTGATAGACTTTATCTAAACTACTAGAAAGTTAGCAAGAATGAATTTTTAAAAACCTGTTGTGAAGCTGATATGTTCTTATGGCTTCATTTTTTGATTTTAGGCTAAGGTTTGTTTCAGCACTGAAAGGTACTTACTGTATTATAAAATATAGATTTTAGTGAATTCCAATGACCATCACTGACTCATGAAAACGGGGTCACTGCAGAGGGAGACCAGAGAGACCAAAGACTTTGTAAGTGTCAGAAAAAGACCTCAGACATATATAAGGAAAGATCTCCCATGAGCCCCACATTTGCAACCCGTGCTCTAGATATTATTTTTCTTAAAAGTTTGGAAAAGTGGAGCAAAAGTAACAACTTGAATTTCAATAGGGACAAATGCACAAATCTAAAATGAGGGACACTTGGCTTCCCAGTAGTACACGTGGAAAGGTTCAAGGGGTCTGCATCAGCAGAAGTATAGTGTCCTGATCAAAGGAAGTAATAGTACTGCTCTATTCTGCCTTGGTCACCTGAAGTATTGGGTCCAGTTCTGATCACCACAATTCAAGAAGGATATTGGCAAGTTGGAACATGCGCAGAGGAGGGCAACAAAGATGGTCTGGAAACCAAGCCTTATACGGACTGGTTGAGGGAGTTTGCTATGTTTAGCTATGATGAAACTGAGGGGAGGTATGATGGCCATTTTCAAATATCTCAAGGGCTGTCACCAGGAAGATGGAACATGCTTGTTTTCTTTTGTTCCAGAGGTTAGGACACACATTAGCTTCCTCAAGTTACAAGATAGAAGGTTTCAACTAAATATCAGAGAGAACCTATAGATAAGAGCTATTCAATAGTAGAACAGACTTAGACTTAACCCTACTGAACTAAATAGGATTACCTACTGTGTTGGTGTGTAAAAGGATAAATCTTTTGAAGTTCCTGCTGATACCGTTTTCAACTCTCATTCTAGGGTGGTGCCTAAGGGTTACCAGCACATCGTGGCCTTGGCATTTGCAGTCAAGGAGATCAACGAAGACCCTCACATCTTACCCAATACCACCTTGGGCTTCCACTTATATGACAGCTATATCAATGCAAGGAGCACATATCTTGCCACACTGCTGCTTTTATCCATGGTGAAGAAATTTGTCCCTAATTATATATGTGATGTTGAAAATAATTTGACTGGGGTCATTGGTGGACTTGATTCTGAAATCTCCTTTTATGTGGCAACCGTTTTGGATATCTTTAAGATTCCGCAGGTAGGACACCTATGTACAATACCTCTATTATTTTCCATAGAGAAAGAGGAAGGTTCCTCAGCATCAGTTCAGGGTGAAGATGAAATTGGAAGGAGAACCATGTACACCACCTTGAGACCCTTGATAAATAAAGGTGGTACATAATTGTAATATAAGCAAACAGACAGACAGACAGACAAACCTGAAGAAAGGGGAAGGTTGCAATACCTGAACAAAATACTGTATGTAACTCTCCCCTGTCTTAGACACACATTTAGATCACTTATATACCAAAGGCCACTGATGGGAGAGTGGGCTTCTCTCTCACCGGCAGTTTTTGCTTATGCATCAGTTTCTGCTTAATTAGGAGGGTATCTGAATTGAGCTGCTGAGGAAAAGGGGGAATTGCTTACAGGATAAAAGCAGTAAGAATTTAGGTGCCAGTGGAAGATTTAGTGAGGAGGGCATGTCAAATAACCTGCTGGGGAAGTGGGGGAATTGCTTACAGCTAAAAAAGCTGACAGGCAGGAGCCAGTACAATAACTATTCCTTTTTAGCACACCCGACATAATTAAAGACACAGAGAAGTTATGGCAAATTAAAATTCAGTTCTGCAGAAGAACAGTAAGAGTAGTTAGCAGCTGATTCACAAATGAAATAAATGTTCATAAATAATGTTTGAGAAGAATCAGCTTTGCTGTGTGATGGGGCATGTGCATCATGAAGAAAAAAGACGAAGCTGCAGAGAAGAACTGTGTATCTGACCCAAGTTGCAATTCTGACAAAGCCAGATAATGTCTAGGTAATCTGCTGTTTGGGGAATGGTATGTTCCCCCATTCAGTTTTATCCATTGTACAAGAGTCTGCCAAATTTTGCAATGACATAAAAAATGATTGTTTGTTTTTAAGTGAAGTAGACTCAATGCCCATCTCCAGTTATCAAAGTCTTAAGAAGATTCAAAAAATAATATAAAACAGACACAGTCCCCTCTCTAGTCAACAAATCAAAGGTTTAAAAACCAGAAATGGTAGATAATCCCAGTTCCCACCCATCTGCATGTTTGTCTTTCATAGAACTGAGAGAGAGGCACACAAACCGGAACATTGGCAAAAGGACATATTTGACTAACACAGTTCAACACATCATAATGTATATGAATACTTTGAAAGAATTCTACTTTGTCTCTTCTCTTCCCCCATTTTCTTTTTAGCTCATTTATGGCTCTGCTCCAGTGATGAATGAGAAAAGCCCAGGGCTTCCCTTCTACCAGTTGGCAGCCCCAGAAGCCCTTCAGTATGAGGGAATTCTCTCTTTGCTTCTGCATTTCAAGTGGACATGGATTGGAGTCATTGCAATGGACAATGACAACGGAGAAAGATTTGTGCAAACTATTTCCCCAATATTTACCAAGAGTGGTGTCTGCTTTGCATTCCTAGAAAGAATACCCAATTTAAGTTTTATTTCTGAAATTAATGGCATTCTACAACAGGGGGAAAGTATAAACCATCAAATTTTTAGCAGCACAGCTAATGCAGTAGTTGCCTATGGAGAATCTTATTCCATGGCAACTTTTAGATGGCTTCCATACCTATCAGAACTTGATGCCATGACATACAATATAAAAAGTAAAGTATGGATAACAACAGCCCATGTTGAGTTCACTTCATTTGTCATTCAAAAGAACTGGGATTCAGGAATATTCAATGGTGCTATATCCTTTGAAATTCACTTCAGAAACCCACCAGGATTTCATCAGTATGTTCTGCACAGAAACCCTTCCAGCACAGATGGGGATGGTTTTATCAAGGACTTCTGGCAACAGGCCTTTGGATGTGTATTCCCATATATGACTTCAGAAAAGGTGGAGGGGAATATTTGCACCGGAGAAGAGAAGCTGGAGAGCCTTCCTGGATCATTTTTTGAAATGAGCATGACAGGCCACAGTTACAGCATCCATAATGCTGTCTACGCCATGGCCCATGCTTTACATGCCATGTTCACATCCAGACTCAGACACAGAGGAATGGTGTACGGAGGGAGAGGGAAGAATCTGGATCAACAGTTTTGGCAGGTAATAGGCTGAACATCCTCAAATGGAAGAAACCTGTTATTCTCTCGAAAAGTATGGATTTAGAAAATGTTGTCAGCTTGCTCATTCATCTCAGAAACGAAAAAGCACTTCTATGAGAGAACTTTGGATGCCACTGAGATGCCACTGCATTAAGAGATAAGAAGCAGTGGTAATGGTCAAGAGAGATGTTCAGCATTCTCTCTATCCCATATACACCAAATGCTCCCTCAGAGCCTGTGGTCTCCTGTTGTGTCTCCTGGGACACAGGGAGAGAGGAAAAGAAGTAGGGGGCAGGGGATAGAAAGAAAGGTTGTAAAAGGGGGGAAAGGGAGAAAGAGATGTGGAAGAGAGAAAACTGGTGGTCTCTCCATCCTTGGACCTGACTCCACTAACAGCTGACTTAATCACCACCCACCACTTGCTCTAAGTCCTGCCCACAGGAAAAAGATACCTCAGTCCTGTATTCGAACTGCAGTCTTTTCCAAACAAATGCCATTTCTGTTTTCAATCTAGCTCCATCACTTTCTGAGAAATATATCATTTAACAATACAGCCGGAGATGTGGTCTTCATCAATCAGAATGGAGAGGCAGCCTCTAGCTTGGATATTGTCAATTGGATTATATTCCCCAACCAAAGTTTGCACAGAGTGAGCATTGGGAGGATAGATCCACAGTCTCCTCCAGATCAATTATTCATCATTGATGAAGATGCCATAACATGGCACAGTTGGTTTAATCAGGTAGGACCGCATTATTAGATAATTCCAAAGAGATTCAATCTTGCAAATGGTGATCATTCACCTGCATGTCTATTTACTGTCTTTTAAAGTGCAAGTTACTGTGTAGAACATGACCAATGCATCCAAGTACCAGATTAGGAGCCAAAAGCTTACAGCAAAAAAATGACTCAAGAAGTAAAGGCAAATATTTTATTTCATTATATTTATTAATATTTTATTACAAATTACATTTACAAAAAACTGATTTTTAATCGAGCTAAAGAGGATGCATAGGTAAGCCCCAGGATTTCGTCTTTCTTCCAAGTAAAGTGGAGAAATCAGGTGGTTGAGGAAAGGAGGTATATTAATACCAGAGGAAGAAAGTGAGAACAGACAGCAGCAGGGGCAGGAGACCACTATTCTTCTAAGGCCACAAGTGGAAGAGGTGGAAGCAAGAGAAGTGGTGAAGATTGAGAAAGTGAAGAAGAGAGCTGAGAGGAAAGGTGTGAAGAGCAAGTGAATTAGTATTAGGAGTGGATACACACATCTTTAAAAAAGAGTTATCTCAAAAGATGTATTCAAAAGTATGTATTTTCTTAACGTGCTGAGATTTGTGTTGCAGCATTCCAAGGGGTATCATAGGTCTTCGATAGCTTCATTTCAATTTATGTATTTGTCCAGAATTTATGTTACTCCAAAATTACTACTACTGAAAAAATATAGCTTTTTCACAAATTGCTGGCTCAGCTTAGTAACATAGAGAAGGGCCCAAGAACATGAAGATTTCCATACTCATTATTCTCCTGATGACCCTTCTGCTATTTCATTTATGGAATAGACTCAGCCTCTTTCTGTATGTACTGAGAGATGTCTTCCAGGATCCAGCAAGAAAGTGAAGGAGGGACAGCCACCTTGCTGCTACGATTGCATCCCATGTGCAGAGGGGAAGATTGCAAACCAGGATGGTAGGATAAATTAATAGATTAAATAGCTCCAGTCTCAGCACTAATAATTGAAAGGTGTTGTAAGGACAGCTGAGTACATGTCAAAATAGATAATCTACTGTGTGTGATCCTGCCTCTTTGTGATCATTGCCTTCAGATAGTCTAAATATGCTAATCAAATGAGAGTGACTATGCATTGAGAGTAGGGGACCCAGGTGGCACTGTGGGTTAAACCACCATGCCTAGGGCTTGCTGATCAGAAGGTCAGAGGTTCGTATCCCGGTGACGGGGTGAGCTCCCGTTGCTCGGTCCCAGCTCCTGCCAACCTAGCAGTTCGAAAGCACGTCAAAATGCAAGTAGATAAATAGGAACCGCTACAGCGGGAAGGTGAACGGTGTTTCCATGTGCTGCTCTGGTTCACCAGAAGTGGCTTTGTCATGCTGGCCTGGAAGCTGTATGCCGGCTCCCTCAGCCAATAATGCGAGATGAGCGTGCAACCACAGAGTCGGTCTCGACTGGACCTAATGGTCAGGGGTCCCTTTACCTTTTTATGCATTGAGAGTAACTGGACGGTATGTGGTTCAAATCATAACTAGATGGGGCCTTGCCACCCCTTGTGACTTACACAGGCTACACCCAGGCTAGTGTGAATAAACATTCAGATGTCAATGGCCCTGGCTGTGGCACTTACAGGGCCACATATCTCTGAACCAATTAAATTCAGTAATACCACATTGCAGGGGCCCAGACAGTACTAGATATGTGTTTTGATTTAAAGAGAGCTCTTTTCTTCTCAGACAGAAAGTAAACAGTTCAGCAAGTTGACATGATATGAGCTAATTTCTTTATTTCTCCCCAGATATGAATGACTGTTATCAATGTCCGGACAAAGACTATCCAAGCAAGAATCAGGATGCATGTCTGCCCAAGGATATCAGCTTCTTGTCTTATGAAGAACCATTGGGCATCAGTTTAGCCTGTTTCTCTCTTTCCCTTTCCCTGATCACAGCTCTGGTACTTGGTACATTTATGAAACACCACAACACACCCATTGTCATTGCAAACAACCGAAACCTCACCTACACTCTCCTCATCTCTCTCCTGCTCTGCTTCCTTTGTGCATTGCTGTTTATTGGCCGACCAGAGAAGGTGACCTGCCTCCTCCGACAAACAGCTTTTGGCATAATCTTCTCAACCGCTGTTTCTTGTGTCCTGGCAAAAACTTTAACTGTGGTTTTGGCCTTCATGGCTACAAAACCAGAATCCAGGATGAGGAAATGGGTGGGGAAAGGACTAGGCCACTCTATTCTCATTTCCTGCTCCATGGTTCAAGCAGGGATATGTACTGTGTGGCTGGCAACCTCTCCCCCATACCCAGATGTGGATATGCACTCAGTGACAGAAGAAATTATACTAGAATGTAATGAGGGGTCTGTGGCCATGTTTTATTGTGTCCTCATCTACATAAGCTGCCTGGCCACTGTATGTTTTGCTGTGGCTTTCCTCGCCAAGAAGCTACCAGACAGTTTCAACGAAGCCAAGTTCATCACCTTCAGCATGTTGGTCTTCTGCAGTGTCTGGTTGTCTTTTATTCCTTCCTACCTGAGCACCAAGGGAAAATATATGGTCGCTGTGGAGATCTTCTCCATCTTAGCCTCCAGTGGTGGGTTGCTGGGCTGCATCTTTGCCCCCAAATGTTATATAATCCTTCTGAGGCCTGAGCTGAACAATCGGGAACAGCTAATAAGGAGGAAAAATTAAAGAAATAATAAACCTGTCCTTTGCTGTATTTTCGTTTTTTCTCTGTATGATGGCATATTTGGAAATACATGTTCAGTTGCTGCCTCATATAAATCTTTCTACGCTCCAAATTTCCATAATTGAAAATTTATTTGTAAAATTGACTTATTTCCTTTGAAGAAAACCATCATACCTCTACACATACATTATTCTCTTGTAGCATGGAGATAAATTTTTAAAAGGAATGCAAGCAACATATTCAGAACAGAAAGCGAAATTAATTGTAAATCAGGTGATAACGAATGAATGTAAAATACAAAAAGGAACTAGGCAAGTATGTCCGTTATCACCTCTGTTGTTCATTTTGGTTCTGGGAGTACTTGAAAGGAATATAAGATCAGATGAAGAGATAATAGGAAGAAAAACTGGCAAAAAATGAATTTAAACTTAAAGCATTTGCTGATAATTCAGTAATTACAGTAGAAGATCCAAAGAAATCTCTCCCTAAGGTAATAGGAAAAATGCAAAATTTTGGGGAGGTAGCAGGATTTAAATTAAACAAAAATAAAACTAAATTATTAGTAAAAAATTTAAAAGAAGAAGAGAAAAAAAGAATTAGAGGAAATCATTGAAATAGAAATCCATAATAAGTCAAATGTTTAGGAATTTGGCTAACAACAAACAATATAAATGTACATAAAGATAATTATGAAAAAGTGTGGTTAGAGATAAAAAGAAATTTAGAACTATGGAGCAGAATGAACCTTTCCCTACTAGGAAGAATTGCGGTGATTAAAATGAATGTGCTACCAAAAATGCTCTCTTTGTTCCAGACACTCCCAATAATGGTTAAAGATGATGGCTTCAAAAGATAGCAAAGAGAAATTTCTAAGTTTGTCTGGGAGGGCAAAAGGCCAATGATTAAACATAAAAATACTTACAGATATAAAAGAAAGAGGAGGCTTTGCCCTCCCAGACCTTAAATTGTACTATGCGGCTGCATGTCTAGTATGCATCAGGGACTGGATAAAACTGGAAAAGGAGGAGGCTTCAGATCTGATAGGTCATTATAATAGATATGGGTGGCACACATATCTTTGGTATGGGAATGGAAAGGTATATAAAGGATTTTATAATGACATAATTAGCAGATCATTAATGAGGGTGTGGGAAAGATATAGAGAGCTAATAGAGCAAGACATAAATCTTTCCTATCAAATACACTCTGGAGAAATTTGTACACAGGGAGTTAACATCTGATGCTCTGAAAAAGCCAATTTCTATGTTGGGACTCCAAGAATCACAGAACTGTAGAGTTGGAAAATACCCCAGAGGTTTTATAGTCTAATGGCCTGGAAAGCAGGAATCCTTTGCCCAATGTGGAGCTTGAACCCATGAGCTTGAGATGAAGTGTCCCATCTCTAGTGATGTTGTGAAACCAGAACCTGCTCCTGGGAATCCGAAAAGGGTTAATCAACTTATGAGTGACGGAATCAACATTTTGCCCCCAAACCACATAATAACCCTGGTGGGCTTCCATTTCTGAATTATCTCTGAGATGGTTATAATGTACAACTGGAAGAACTGAAAGTGTTTTCTCCAAGTGACAATGGAAATTTACATTTGGTGTGAGCTACCAAAATACACAAGTATCTTTGCCACTTCATATATTCTCCTTGGGAATGGAATGTGTGTAATTTGATAAGAGATGATACTGTGAAGATCTTATGGTGACATGTAATGAGACTGAATTCTTAATCAGGTCAGAAACATCCAGTATGGCAAGTATGACTTCCGGTAATGGTGCGCTAGGGAACGGATCGCGGAGAGAAGAGCTCCGGCAATCTTGGAGCTCTAAAAGCAGACAAAGTACGTTTTGGAGGGGGTTGGCGCCTAAAAACCCCTCTAAAAGAAAGGTGAGGGTACGGGTCCCTCACTGAAGTTGAGAAAAGCGGCGTGACTTTGGCATAACTCAGCGGCGGCACCTTCTAATGGTGAAAGTCGCGGAGAGGAGCCGAACGCCAAAAGCTACATAGTGTCTGCTGCATCGGCGCCCGAGAAACTCCGTTCCCAGCAAGCATCAGAGCTCTTCGACAAGAAACATCGTAACGATACACCGACCGTGAGTGTTACAAATCTGATATAAAGACTTTAAATTTAAGACCGCGGGCGGGAGGTTAAGTCGAAGGAGTCACAAAACGCATCGCTGTTTAATTGTGAAAGATCCCTCTGACAGAACAAGAGCTGTTTGCTGAATAACGGGTCACTTTTTAACACGCCGGGGGAAGCCAGAGAGACTGAAAGAGACGGAAAAACCGGGCGCAAGAGTAAATATAGAATTTAATTGAACAATTGATCATTATCCCTCATTACAAGATGGAGATCAGGAGGTTTGAAAAGCCATTTTGAAAGGTTCTTTTCTGGCACGAAGGACAAGGAGAAGGAGGAGGAGGGGAAAAAAGGGAGGAGGAGGAGGCGACGAGGAGAGAAAGGAGATCAAAGACACAGCAGCTGCAGCTGCTGTATCTACGTGACAAAGGGAAGAAAGCTGCAAGCTGGTAATCTGCCAAGACATCCAAACTTAACAGACTTTTAAAGCCTACAAAAGCAACCCCCCTCCTTTTCTACTTCTTTCTTTTTTTTCTTGACATGACTGTTATAAGGAAAGAGTGATGAAAGACTGAACACACAGAAGGATACTCCCAGAAAGGGAAAGGAAAGGGGAAAATTAGGACCCTGAGTATCTGAAATGTACTCGGAGTCGAGAGTGAATTTCATGCTCTTTATTCAGCTCATAGTCATCAAGGAGAAGAGGAGAAGAAGAAATGGCTCTTTTCCCAAAACCATCTGCTTATATACATTATTTACACAATGGGCCTCGTGTGATTGGCTACTTCAGGGCTACACCTGTGGGCCAATTATATTGTGGATTGACTTCTGCCTGCAGCCTGATTTGCTGCTCCTACAGGCCAATCAGGTAGCAGATTCACTTCTGCCCGCCGCCTGATTGGCTGCTCCAGCAGGCCAATCAGGTTGCGGATTCACTTCCACCTGGAGTTGGATTGGGTAGCTCCCGCTGTTTCTGAATCCTATTGTTCTAGGATTCAGCTCAGTACATAACACCCCTCCCCTCTAAGTTCCAGTCCTGCCCGGGAAGTTGCATTCGTAGTCCCCAAGGTCTGCTGGCCGCCTCCGTGTGCGTTGTGGCCTGGGGTGTTCCTTGGTCAGGGGTTCTGGTTCTGGCTCGTGTTCCGAGGCTGCTGGCTGTGCCGGGGCTGTCTGGTCTGGCGCCACTGAACCACTAGGTTGTGGCTCTGGTTCCGGTGTCCTTCCAGCCTCGGGGCGCCCCTCTGTGCCTACTGCTTCTGCTTCTGCTTCCCCTGCCCACCCCTCTCGCTCTACAGGCCTCACTGCCCTGCTGTCCCCTTGGGACCCCTCTGTCCCGCTCTCCTCCCGGGTTCCTCCTGGGAATCGTCGCCGTAGCTGGTCGCAGTGGCGGCGCCAACATTGCCCCCCTTCCGTTAGTACCTCGTACGACACGGGACCGGTCACCTTGGTGACTGTGGCGGGTACCCATGCTGGGCCTGCCCCAAAATTCTTTGCGTACACTGCGTCCTGGGCCACAAATGTCCGGGGGTTCCTGCCTTTCCCCACCACTACCTCATCCTGAGCTCTGTCGGGGTGAAGTCGGTCCAGTCTAGTTGTAAGGCGCCGGCCCATTAGTAGTTCAGCTGGGCTCCGGCCCGTCGTTGTGCTTGGGGTGCTGTGCTGTGCTAGAAGAAATGCGGCAAGGCGGTATTCCCAGTCCCCTTGTGTCATGCGGCGGAGGCTGTCCTTGGTGGTCCGCACCATGCGCTCCGCTTGGCCATTGGTGGCAGGGTGGAATGGTGCTGAGCGGATGTGGCGGATGGCGTTCTGCGCTGTGAAGGTCTGGAACTCCTCTGACGTGAATGCGGTTCCATTGTCCGAGACGAGGGTGTCAGGGAGCCCGTGGGTTGCAAAAAGCTTACGTAGTACCCGGATGGCTGCCGCCGTAGAAGTGGACGGTACCAGTGCGACCTCCAGCCATTTGGTGTAGGAATCCACCACTATGAAGAATGTTTTTCCCTGGAAGGGTCCAGCGAAGTCCACGTGCAAGCGTGACCATGGATGTCGGGCGGACTCCCAGGGCTGGACTGGGGCCCTTGGGGGATCCGGGCGGGATTCTTGGCAGGTCTGGCAGTGTTGGACCCAGGCCTCTATCTCTCTGTCAATCCCCGGCCACCACACATAACTCCTGGCAAGGGCCTTCATCCTCACTACCCCTGGGTGTGTCTCGTGTAGGGCTGTGAGGACCCTTTTGCGGAGGGGCTGGGGAACAACAACCCTGCTTCCCCATAACAGGCACCCCTTGTGGGCCGACAGTTCATGTTTGCGGTTTGTGTAGCCAGCGAATTCTGGCCCGGGGCTGCTGCTGGGCCATCCTCGCCACACCCAGTCCAGGACCCGGGAGATGACCCTATCTTTTGTGGAATGGTGCGCAACTTCTTGTGCCTGAATGGGTCGGTCGGGAAGCAGCTCCAGGGTCATAACCTCTTGCGCAGGCGCTGGGTCGGGGCCTGTTTCTGGTAGTGGTAGCCTGCTGAGGGCATCTGCGTGGCCCATCGCCTTCCCAGGGTGGTGGATTAGTGCATACTGGTAGCCGGCAAGGAAAATTGACCACCTGAGGACACGTGGAGACAACACTTGGGGGGTCTGCTTCTCGGGGGCAAACAGGCCAAGCAACGGCTTGTGGTCAGTCACTATGGTAAAGGGCCGCCCGTACAAGAAATCATGGAATTTTTTTACGCCCTTCACGATTGCCAGACCCTCCTTGTCAATCTGTGAGTAGTTTCGTTCGGCTGCAGCAAGCGTCTGGGAGAAGTATGCCACCGGCACCTCTCTTCCATCCGGGAGTTGGTGTCCCAGGACAGCGCCGATGCCATATGGAGAGGCGTCGCATGCCAGCACCACTGGCAGCCTCTCGTCGAAGTGTGCCAAGACCGAGTTCGAGACGAGCAAGTCCTTGACTGCCTGGAATGCGGCCCTTTGTCGCTGGCCCCACACCCAAGGGGCCCTTTTATCTAGGAGTCTGTGTAGGGGCTCCGCTACCGCTGCCTTATGCGGAAGAAAGGCATGGTAAAAGTTCAATAGTCCCAAGAATGACTGAAGTTCGGGCTTGCTCTTGGGCGCTGGGGCCTCACAAATGGCCCGTACCTTGTCACCAGTTGGATGGACCCCTTCTGCGTCCACCTTAAATCCCAGAAAGTCCACCTGCGGCACTCCCAGTAAACACTTTTCCCGCTTCACCTTGAGGCCCGCCGTCTGGAAACGGTGCAGGACGGAGCGGAGGCGGTCCTCAAATTCCTCTGGTGTGGGCCCGGCGATCAGTACATCATCGAAGAAGGGGGTGACGCCAGGAATCCCTTTAAGGAGAGAGTCCATTAGATTCTGGAATATGCCTGGTGCCACGCTAACGCCAAATTGCAGCCGCTTTACTCTGAATGCCCCTCTGTGCGTCACAATCGTCTGAGCCTCTGCTGTGGCTTCGTCCACAGGCAACTGTTGATACGCTTGGGCCAAGTCCAGTTTGCCAAAGATTTTTGACCCAGCCAGGGTGGCGAGGACATGGCTGACCACTGGCACTGGGTATGCATGGGCCGTGAGAGCCTTGTTTATGGTGCATTTGTAGTCTGCACAGATGCGGACCGAACCGTTAGGCTTGACGGGTGTGACAATTGGAGTTTCCCAGGGGGCGTTGGGCACCGGCTCCAGCACTCCTTGCTCCACGAGTCGGTCCAATTCCTCGTCTATGCGGGGTTTCAGGGCGAACGGGACCCGGCGGGCCTTGTGCCTGATGGGTCGTACAGCGGGGTCTAGCTGTAGGGCAATGGGGGGTCCTGTATATCGTCCCAATGCCCCATCAAAAACCCCTGGAAACTCTTTGCATATGGCGTCCACGTCCACTTGTAAGCTAGTGCGGTTCACCCCGGTAACGGCTAGCCCCAGAGGTCCAAACCATGCCAGTCCCAGTAAGCTAACGTAGGGGCCCTTAACTACCAGCAAGTCCAATTGTTGCTTTCGCCCTCGATATTGCACCCTGAAGGTCCCCACCCCCATTGTAGGGACCTTACGTTTCTGGAAGTCCCGGAGGGTGAATGGGGCCGGCCTTAGTTTGGGACCCCCATTAGGGCACAGTTCCCTTAATGTTCGGGCCGAGATTATGGATAGAGTTGAACCCGTGTCCAGCTCCATGCGGCATGGGGCTCCCTCTATCTGTACCTCTATATAAATTTTCTCTGTGCTGGGATGGGGCAACTGGAATACCTGGTAGTCCGTGATCTCCGTCGAGTTGCCTTGGCGCATGGTGCCGTGTGACCTGGGGCTCCTGGGTCGGTCATCTGATGCTTGTCGACGGGTGAGTCGAGCCCGACACACCCGGGCGATGTGTCCCAATTTTCTGCACTGCCTGCACTCTGCGTTGCGGAAACGACAGGTCCTCCTCTCGTGGTTCTCCCCGCAGCTTGCACAGTTCCCTCCTTCTCGTCGAGGCTGCTGTGGTGTGTGTGCTGCTTGAGTGCGCCGCTGTACTCGGTGTACTTCCTCCCTGTCAGATTCGGATTCGTCGGTGAGGTCTTCGTGGTAGACCCTCGGTTGGGATGGCGGGGCCGGTCGTGCCTCTTGCGTTGACCTCTCGGCGGCTTCGGTTGCCAGGGCTTCCTCCAGAGCAATCTGGAACGTGAGGTCTTTTTTGGCGTAGAGGCGTCGTTGCAACATCTCGTCCCTCAGGCCACCGACGAGGCGGTCACGAAGCATGTTCTCCAACTCTGAGAAGTTGCACAGCCGGGCGGCTTGGCGGAGGGAGGTCACAAACCCAGTTATGGTTTCCCCCGGGGCTTGCCGCTTTGCGTAGAAGGCATTTCGGCAAGCTACCACCGAGGGCTGCGGTGAGAAGTGCTCCTTCAGCCGTTCCATTATTGTTTTGTACGAGACGGTAGCGACATCTCTAGGTGCAAGGAGAGCCCGGGCGATTTCAAACGTCTCCTCTCCACAGACGCTGAAGAATGTCGCCCTCTTCATGGCATCGTTGGTGACTTCTTTCGCTTGCAGGAGGAAGTTGAAACGGGCAGCGTACCCTTCCCAGTCTCCTGATGCTGGTTTGAATGGCGAGAAGCTGCTGTCGGTTGCCATTCTGGGTTCCTTGGGTCCTGGAGCTGAAGCCTGGATGCACGGTGCGATGCAGCGGTGCAGCAGGTGGCGGTGCTGCGGTGCAGTGCGTGGTGGCGGTCAGCTCAGCAGGATCCCACCTTCGTCGCCAGTGAAATGTACTCGGAGTCGAGAGTGAATTTCATGCTCTTTATTCAGCTCATAGTCATCAAGGAGAAGAGGAGAAGAAGAAATGGCTCTTTTCCCAAATCCATCTGCTTATATACATTATTTACACAATGGGCCTCGCGTGATTGGCTACTTCAGGGCTACACCTGTGGGCCAATTATATTGTGGATTGACTTCTGCCTGCAGCCTGATTTGCTGCTCCAGCAGGCCAATCAGGTTGCGGATTCACTTCCACCTGGAGTTGGATTGGGTAGCTCCCGCTGTTTCTGAATCCTATTGTTCTAGGATTCAGCTCAGTACATAACAGTATCTATCCTCAAAAAACAGAGAAAATAAAATGCCCATAAGAAAATACAAGGAGAACTCAGCTAGTTCCACTGCAATGACAGGGAACCAAGCAAGAAGGCAATCAATGTCAAACCCAAACTCAAATGAAAGCGAGTCTCTGGCAGACATAAAAGAACTGATAATAGAAATGAATAAAACTTTAAACGAAAAATTGGACTCAGTTGAAACTAAAGTGGACTCAGTTGAAATTAAAGTGGGTGAAAACACCAAAATGATAGCAGAGTTGACTGGGCAGATGAAAGAGCTGCATAATAAAAATAAAGAACTAGATAAAGCGGTGAAAGATATAAATGTGAAAATAGGAAAGCAAGAGGAAGCAATAAAAAAGATAGTTGCAAGGAATAAAGACTTGAGAACAGTAAAGGAGAAAGAAGATGAAACGACACAAAGACTGAAAAAGAAGCAAGAGGAACTTGAGGACCAGATTGCTCTCCTTGAGATGAAACAGAAGGAGCTGGTTTTAAGGATGAGAGGCGTTCCGGAGTCGGCAAGAGAGCAAATAGAAGAAAAAATGATTAAAGGATTGGCAACATGGTTGCAAGTGAGAGAAGAGGACTTGATGCTTGACATAGACAAGATTTATAGAGTAAGAACGGACAGAACAAAAAACTTCAAGGGACCGGGAGATGTGATGATATTTTTGAACTCAATGCTCCTCAAAGATAAAATTTTTACA